>NC_083239.1:19498452-19801482 GCF_032191835.1 Heteronotia binoei | reverse complement strand
CTCCAGCCAACACCTGAAAGGTTAGCAACCCTAGGGCCCCCTTCTCCTCTGACCACCTCCAGGACCCCGGGTCATACCTTCCTTCTAGCCCACCTACCTGCCTCTGTGTCCTTCCTTTCCCCTCCCATTTGTGAGCCTTCACATTGGCTGCATGTATGTGAAAATGGGAACCCCACTGTGGCTGCTGGGAGCGCCCCTTGCACACCTCTTGCACATCCTTCCCTGGCAGTGTGTGTGGCTGAGGGGCTCTGTGACAGTGGGCCCTGCCAGAAATTGTGGGCTCCAGCAGCTGCCCCACCCCCAGGTATGATAAGAATGCCAGCCTCCAGTTGGGTCCTTGGGGGTTTCCTGGAATTACAGCTCATCTCCAGACTACAAAATTCAATCCTCCTAGATAAATGGATGCTCGGGATGGTGGATTCTATGGCCCTGTATTTCACTGATTTCCCTGTCTTCTCGAGGCTCAATTCCGAAATCTCCAGGAGTTTCTCAAGCTGGATCAGGCAGCCTTACACCCCATTTCCTGTTGTCCCTGGGGGACCTGCCGACCCTAGCTGATGCTGGCCTTACCAGAGACCTCCCTCCCAATTAATCTTGCTGATTCAGCACTACCAAATGTAGTTAGGAAACTGAGCACCCCTTTCAGAAGGAATAAGCAGTTCGGAAAAACTAGGGAAATTCTGCCCTCACCAATTATTGCTGTTGGCAATGGTCACTAGACTTACTAGGCAGTCCTTGTGAGCTCTAGATAGAAATATCACCCTAGAAATATGGGTGGGAAGTGTGGTGGTGGGAAGTGCTATCCAGTTCCATCCAATTTATGGTGATTCTGGAGGATTTCTCAATGCAAGAGACAAACGGAGGTGGCTTGCCATTGCAAAGCCTGGATTTCCTTGGTGGACTCCCATCCACGAACTAACCAGCGCTGACCTTGCTTAGCTTCCTGGATCTGATGAGGCTAGCCTGGGCCATCCAGGGCAGGAAATCATCTATTCTATGCTATTTATATTTTGTGCCTTTTTGAGAGCTCTGTTTCTATTTCCCCCTTTAACCATCTGATAGGCCAACTGAAAGGAGACATGGGGAACAGAGGTTCGCCTGATTTTTTAAAAAAATCATTGATCAGGCACTCTGGGGTTCAGTTCCAATGGGGTTTGTGGCAGAAGGGAAAAAGGGATGAAAACATTCTTTGGCACCCTTTCTGCAACCTGGAATGGTCCCAGGAAGTTTCTGCTTACCCTCTTGTGGTAAACCAATAGGCATTGATAGGGTACCTGTATGGAGATTTTTCATACATTTTTCAGAAACTGGATTTTTCTGTGGCTGAAAATATGCTTCATGCATCTGATGGAATAAGCTCTAGTTCATAAAAGATTCCTGTCATGATATGTTTGTTAGTCTTTGATGCCATAAAACTCCTTTTTGTGCCTGAGCGTACACCATGTGCTATTCCAGAGAATGGGTAACAACATGTTATTAGCTGGAATGTAAACATGTGTTCATAGCCAGTCTTTTTTGTTTAACTCTGGCACAAAATGCATGTTTCAAAAGAAACATTTTTCCCCACTGATTTCTCTGTGTGTTTGGGGAGCTCTCAGGCAAGGAGGATGGTTCTCTGTCCTTGATGTATGTCCTTGGTGTGCTCTTTTTATAACTCTTGCATGCATTTTTGCTGCACAAAGAAACATCACTCTATCTCTTGCATTTATCTCTTGAATTGCAAGGGGATCTTTGTTGTAGCAGCCTCATAGACATCACCCTATGGTTGCAATCCTCTTCACACCCACTTGGGAATTCATCCCATTGTACTCAGTGGGATTTCCTTATCCAGTTTAGGATTGTTGTGCAACTATGGTGCCTTGAAGGAGGTGAAATCCCACAGCTACAGGACTCCAGAAAACTCAGTCATGTTTGGCAGAGCTATTGGCACAGAATAGGAACCAAAGGAGTCTATGTGGTGTTCAGCTGGAGGAAGTCATCCTCCAAAAACCATCTCAAAGAACAAGAAATGATGCTGCCACCATTTTGTTGTGTAAGAAGTTCTTGGAATTGACAGTAGAGTTCCTTGTTTCCTGTTCCATCTTCTCTTTTCTCAGTTCTCTGTTTGCTACAACAAAGGTTACAATGAATTTAGGAGCTAAGAGATTGCAAATGGGTAGCTGTGTTAGTCTGCTGAAGCACAATAAAACAATTGTCCAGAGTCACCTTTAAGACTAACAACACTGGCTTTCATAAATCATCGTTCACTTCTTCAGGTAGAGAATGTGAAGGGGAAATCATACTGGGAATTAGTATAAGGAAAGTTATGGGGTGGGGGAGGAGCCAAGGCTTGGTGTGAATTACACCGTGGGTCTTTCAAGTGTAAATTCTCAATGTAAGGGGAAAAGGTTGGTGGAGAAAGGTTAGGCATGAGTCCCATCATAAAGCAACAGAATTAGCAGTTACACATACCAGATGATGAGGAAGGTCAGTGGCTGGAACAGATAAGAAAATAGTTTGTGAAAAGTAACTGACATTGGCATAAGGTTATAGTTTGATAAAATGTGTTGAGAACAGCCAATTAATTTTTCTGACAACTCCGTCCTGCAGAGTGATTAGAGGCTGCAGGAACCCCTACTCCCCATTATGAAGTTTTTGGTAGATGGGGTGCTGTTGGGTGCAACAGTGGCTGGGCTCTGAATACGGGGCTATCTGTCTGGTTTCATTTTTCTGCTACAGGAAGAGTCTCTCGTATTGTTTCCCTAGTGCTTGCTTGGGGAATCTCCCAGTTGGCTGCTCCTATGTCTTGTGACTAATTAATGCACCACATCAAATTAGAAGGAAGATTCATTGGGTTTATAGGGCTGATGAAAGGAGATACAGAGAGAGTGAAGGAACTCTTAATGCTGAAGATGGGAAGACTTTTTCTGTTACTTTTGCCAGGATGGCACCAGCTATTCAACTGGTTTGAAGTGACAATTTCAAGGGCAAGAACCTTTTACTAGATTTGCTTTGGTGTCCAGCATCCCTGACTGATCAAGTCTAGCCTTCTGTCAGGTGGATGCTCGGTTTGCTTGAAAAACACTTTGGCAGTCACTATTTGAAGAGGTTGTAGAGGGAAGCAGATATGTCTGATGAAGTATGCTTAAAGCACATGAAAGCTTACATTCTGAATAAAACTTTGTTGGTCTTAAAGGTGCGGCTTGATGCTTGCTTTGTTTTACTGCTTCATACCAACACAGCTGCCCACCTGGATCTATTCAACCCAGAGCTTACTTTGGGAAGCCTTGCCTCAGGGAACTTATTATGTACTAAGTTAATATAATGCCTAAGCCGAAGTAAATGTCCATTGCAGGCCAGGCTCCTGAGGCCCACATTCTGATTGGCCATTCCATTAGAATTGGCCAATCAGGAAGTGAGGCATTTTGGAGGGAAATGCTAATGAAGGATCCTAAAGGGCAGAGTGGAATTGGTGAGTGCCTGCATTCTGGTTTTTCTGCATTCTGATTGTATATATTCGTTCGATGCTAGTTTTTGTGTGTGACTCACTGCTCCTCAGTAAAGACATACTTGTTGAGTTATGCATTGACTGAGCCCACTTATAACAGAAATACCAGGAACAATTGAAAAGGCAGTGTGAAGCCCCACCCTGGTGAAAGGAGATACAGATAAGGTGCATTTTTTCTTGGCTCCAACTTTACTCAGCATTACATGAGAAATACGGCAGGCAGATATGAGTGGCCAGATTAGAGGCAGTAACCCATTTCAAGCTTACAAGGGTTGCCAACTCTGATTTGACAAACTGTTTTAGATTTAGGAGCAGAACCTGGGAAGGGTGGGATTTGGGGAGGGGAGGAAGTTCAGTGGGGATGTGATGCCAGAGAGTCCACCCTACAAAACAACTATTTTCTACAGGGAAAACAGATCTCTGTAGCCTGGAGATCAGTTGTAAATCCAGGAAAACTTCAGAGGTGGAATTCTAGCAGGAGGTCCTTTGCATATTAGGCCACACACCCCTGATGTAGCCAATCCTCCAAGAGCTTACAAGGCTCTTTTTTGTAAGCTCTTCGAGGATTGGCTACATCAGGGGGGGTGTAGCCTAATATGCAAAGGAGCTCCTGCTAGAATTCCACTCCTGGAGAACTCCATATCCTACCTGGAGGCTGGCAACCTTAGATCCTGTGAGCCTAGATTTGCCAGCTCTGGTTTGAAAAGTATCTGGAGATTTTGGAGGTAAAGCCTGATGAGATTGGAGTTTGGGGAAGGGAGCAACTTCAGTGGGGTACAATGCCATAGAGCAAGGGTCTCAAAAATGCGGCCCAGGGGCCAAATTAGGCCCCTGAGGGCTCCTATCAGGCCCCCAAGCAACTGGTTGTCATCTGCTTGCTTTCCCCTCCCTCTTGCTTCTTTTTGCATAACAATTTGCTTTGCCAGGCTTGCTCAATCACATAGGAGCTGCAGAGCAAAACTTCTATTTTCTCCATTGGCTGAGGCTCCTCCCTTGTGGAGGAAAGGGGAGGAGGCAGAGCTTGCTATGCCAGGCTCTCTCAATTGCACAGCAGAGCTACTGAGCCAAGCCTCTCTTCCTTCTGTTGACTGAGGCTCCTTCCCCTCCTGGTCCCCTGGGGAAGGAAGGAAGGAAAGAGCCAATTTCCTTTGCCCAGTTCCCTCAATCCCATGGGAGAGATACAAAGAAAGTGTAAAAATATAAGACCAACAAATGCTAATGCTTTAAGCATGTTTTTTACATTTTTAAAAAAATTAATTGTATTTATCAGTGTTCTTTATAAAGTTTATATATCTGTTTGCTAATCTACCTAATCTTAAAACACACATGGCCTGACCCGACATGGCCTGGCCCAACAAGGTCTCATTTATGTCAGATTTGGCCCTCATAACAAATGAGTTCGACACCCGTGCCATAGAGTCTATTTTCCAAAGCAGCCATTTTCCCCAGGTGAACTAGTCTCTGTCACCTGGAGATCAGCTGTAATTCCAGGAGATCTCCAGCCACCATCTGGAAGTTAGCAACCCTATGTGAGCTCCATTTGCTTGCAGAGAATCATCCTTACAGGAACCTTTATTTTCTCTTTCCCATTCCCTTATGCTTGGGGCTTCATTGAAAATGCATTGGATTTGATTGCATACCATCAAAGTGAAGTGAAGAACATGAGGTAGATTTTTACTGTCCAGTAGATGACCCTCTTGCTTTACTATGAAGTGTTCCTTGCTTTTATCTTAATTTTTTTTAAAAAACAGACAAACAGCTTACATCTTAGTCAGGAATTCATCCTTAAGTTGATGGGTAAGGGGAGAGCTGAACAGAGGGGCACCTTCTCAGATTCACCATTCTAGGGAATCTGTCCACTAGCATAGCACCCAAGTTCTGGTCCCATGCAGACCATTATATATAAAGTTCCAGCGAGTTCTATTGTTGCATTGGTCAAACTGAGGCCAAAAAAGTGTTTGCAAAAAGTGCAGGAAGGATGCATGACTTGTTAGTTTCTTTTAAACTAACATAGGTTTTCCAAAATCAATTCAAAATGCAGTTATTGGGCACTTTGTCTGTGGGGTCTTGACCACTTCTGGAAGTATTTGTAATTGACCTGGGGTTTCAGGAGCCACTGTAGGAATGGAGTTTCACTCTATGAGGTGAGATCTCTTTGGAGCTGATTTAACTTGCATATTTCATGTGTGTGTTTTAGATCACTGGCCTCCAACAGGCAGGTTGTGACCTTACCAAAGGTGGCTTCCCAGCCAAGTTTTTTTGAAGGCAGCAGCAGGCAGAAATAAGGCAGAAGTGGAAAAAGACAGAAAAGGAGAAGAAGGGAATGGCAGATCTCATTAGGCAAATGGATACAGCACTGGCCTAAGTACGTATGTATAAGATAAACAAGTGGAAAATGGAATTTGTGTTATAAGTTGGGGTCAAATATTCAGGTCCTGCCCCTGGCAAGGCCAGGTGTCCCTGTATTACATTTGTTGTTGCCCACCAGAAGAGGAAAGCTAGGAAGTGAATTGAAAGAACTTAAGCAGCCTAAATCAGCTCTTGCTTCAAGGCCCTTCCTGGGGCCTTGGCAGTTCAAGCTTGGTGGTGTTTTAACTCCCAGTGAACTCACCACTTTGAACTTGATGTTGCATAATGCTAGGTCTACAAGGAACCAGCTTGCTCTCCAGCACAGTGTGCTACTGTGGGACAAGAGTAGCATGTATGAATGAAACCTGGTTTGAGGATTCTGACATTGTTCCATCACAACCCCCAGCTTCATTAGACTCAAACTGGAGAAGAATGAGGAGATGGCATTTGCAATAACTTCCAATGAATCTTCATCCTTTTGCAGAGACACAATGCAGAAGATTGACAGCAGAGCCCAACAGAGCTTGGAAGCTCAGGATCAGCTATAGTTAGCATTTGAATGGGAGACTGCCAAGGAAGTCCAAGGTGGCTTTGCAGAGGAAGAAAATGGCAAAACACTTCTGTTTATCCCTTTCCTTGAAAACTCCATGATGGGTTGCCATAAGTAGTTGCAACTTGATGGTATGTACCTGGTGCTGAGTTCCAGAGTGGGTGTCCTGCTGGAGTAGAATCCCCCTACTTGTGCACCAAATACTTTGTCAGGGCTTCCAAACGTGGTCTCTAGCCTAGTTCTGGAACTCTCCTGAGATGGTGTTTCTGGAAGACTGCAATAGACATGCAGAGGTGTTTGCATTGTGATATGTTGAGGCTTTGTTAGCTGTGGTAGCTGCCTGGGGGTTCTACTGTGTTGTGCCTGATAAACAAAAAGGGACATACGCTAGAATTAAGTATCTGCCTTGAACAATTTTTGTGGTGGGATGCTATTCCCATGCCTTGGTCAGACCATTTTCTGCTGAAGGCACCTCTGTAGGGGTAGTAGACCTGTTAGGATGATCTGTTCTGAAAACTGATGGATATAACCAGGGGTCATTTTGGAGATAAAAGGTGCATGATAGCTATCTCATTTGCATATGCCTCAGGATCTGTGTGCAGCGGGGAGAGAACTCCCCACTGCATATAGAGCCTGGCTGGAGAAAAATCTCCCAGATTGATCAACTGATCCTGAATGCTTGTGCAGTGTAGCAGCTATAGTGTTACACTTTGACCAGTGAGAGCTGAGTTCAAATTTTTCTCAGTCATGAAGCTGTCTAGGTGACTTTCAGCTAATTGTTGTTTTTCAGACTTCTTCACAGGGCTGTTGTGAAGATAAAATGGTTGGATGGGGGAAGCACAGGGAACATTATCAGGTGCTCCTTGGATGAAAAGTGAGAAGCAAATTGGGGGAAATTGAGAAATCTAGCAGGCTGAATTCTGTTGACTGAGCTGGCCACAGGTAAAGTCAGGATTCCAAAGCAGGATGAAAACAGTCACCTTAAAAATCCAATGTCTGACTGTAGTGGAGTCAGTTAAAACCTAATCCAGTGGCACCTTAAAGACCAGCTATATTTATTTCAGTATGCACTTTTGTGAGTCACAGTTGTGGCTCACGAAAGTGCTTTTTGAAATAAATGTTAGTGCCAATGGATTGGGTTTTATTTTGTGGGAGGGCTGGCAAGTCCTAGGAGTGCATTCACAGGACAGCTCTTTGAGGTGGGTCAGACACTTGGAGTGGCCCTCAGCAATCTGCCCCTCGCTGCACACGGTAGAAATGGAGCTCTTCCCTGACACATGCCCTGTACTATTTCTTCCCCTTCCTTCAGAGAGAGGGTTGCTACAGCTGTCAAAACCAGGTGACAGGTGAAAAGCATCTGTAAACATCAGGAGGTTTAGCTGTCACTCCACTGTATTGTTCCCTCTGAAGCTCTGTGTGGCTGGATGCTAGGGGAATGCTTTTCTTGATGGCTGATAATGCAGCTTGATTTAAATGTGAAGCTTGTTGATGACCCCAAAGCACTCTTCCCCATTGGATTTTTCCCTCCCACAGTCTGGTTGAAACAGGGCTACTGCCCACTCCAAGAAATGATGCAGGGCTCCTTGAAACTGAGCTACTATTCCATGTTGTATGAGGCAGAACCTTGCCATGTTTAGATTAGGGCCTTCACTGGCTGGAATTAGCGTTGTCATTTCTGGACTGGGAGATTTGGGGATGGGGTTTGGGGAGGGCTCTCAGCAGGGTATAAAGCCGTACAGCCTTCACTCCAAAGCGACTATTTTCTCCAGGTGAATTGCGTAGTTTTGAGATTAGCTGTAATTCTGGGAAATCTCCAGGCCCCATTTGGTGGTTGGCAACCCTAGCTGGAATGCATAGGTGCATACTTCCTTTCCTTCCTGCTGGTAGAAAGTCCCGTCTAATTTTCAGTGGAGGGTGAGGAACAGCTTAGTCGTCCTCTCTAGAATTGCCAGCTGCTGCATCTTCAGGTGTGCCTAGAGTGGGTAGCAATTTTATTTCTTTATTTTATTCAATTTATAGCCCACCATGTCCTGCAAGTGGGCTCAGGGCACCTCACAACATATGATAAAACAATAAATAACAATTAATAAAAAACATCAAATCATTTCATCTAGAATAAATTAGTTAAAATAATACCTGTTGGCAGCTGGACAGCTCCTAACTGCAGTGAGACAATGTCGGGGACATCATGTTTTCTCAGAAGAACCAGAATCAGCTGGTAGTGGAATCATGTTGGTATAGCAGTGCTAGGGTGGCCAGACCGTCCCGGTCACCCGGGAAAGTCCCAGTTCTGGCCCCCAATTCCCGCCTCCCGGGCTGGCTATACCGGGACCATTAGAAGTCCCGGTTTAGCCAGCGGGGAGCCGGCGGTGAGGGAGCCAGTGTCCCTGCGCGTGCGCACGGCGGTGTGGCGGGCTCTGCTCATGCGCGGGGCCCGCCACAACGCCGTGCGCACGCGCAGGGACGCTGGCTCCCTCACTCGCCGCCTTCCCCGCCCGCGCGCGAGACCCGGCGGCGGTGGCGCCGGAGGCCGGGGAGGCGGCGGAGAGGCCGGCGCTGGTCCCTGGAGGCCCTCCAGAGACCAGCGGAGGCGGCGGAGAGGCCGGCGCTGGTCCCTGGAGGCCTTCCAGAGACCAGCGGAGGCGGCGGAGAGGCCGGCGCTGGTCGCTGGAGGGCCTCCAGAGACCAGCGGAGGCGGCAGAGAGGCCGGCGCTGGTCGCTGGAGGGCCTCCAGAGACCAGCGGAGGCAACGGAGAGAGGCCGGCGCTGGTCGCTGAAGGCCCTCCAGCGATCAGCGCCGGCCTCTCCGCCGCCTCCCTGGCCTCCGCAGCCGCCGCCAGCCCCGCCAGCAGCACCAGCCGCCGCTGTGCCTCCTGGCCAGCCCGCACGCCCGGAGGGGAGGCCGCCACCCGCCCTGGAAAAAGGTAAGCAGGCAGGCAGGGAGGGAGGGGGCTAAAGTGGGGGGGCGGCTGGCGGGAGGGGGCGGCCGGCCTTCCTTCCTTCCTTACTTCCCTACCTCCCTCCTCCCTTCCTTCCCTCCCTCCCTCCCTCCTCCCTTCCTTCCCTCCCTCCCTCCTTCCTCCCTCCCTCCTTCCTTCCTTTCTTCCTTCCCTCCTTCCCTCCCTCCTCCCTTCCCTCCCTCCCTCCCTCCTTCCTCCCTCCCTCCTTCCTTCCTTCCTTCCTTCCTTCCTTCCTTCCTCCCTCCTTCCTTCCCTCCCTCCCTCCTTCCTTCCCTCCCTCCCTCCCTCCTCCCTTCTTTCCCTCCCTCCTTCCTTCCTCCCTCCCTCCTTCCTTCCTTTCTTCCTTCCTTCCTTCCTTGCTTCCCTCCTTCCCTCACTCCCTCCTCCCTTCCTTCCTTCCCTCCCTCCCTCCCTCCTTCCTTCCTTCCTTCCTTCCTTCCTTCCTTCCTTCCTTCCTTCCTTCCTCCCTCCCTCCTTCCTCCCTTCCTCCCTTCCTCTCTCCCTCCCTCCCTCCCTCCCTCCCTTCCTCCCTCCCTCCCTCCCTCCCTCCCTTCCTTCCTTCCTTCCTTCCTTCCTTCCTTCCTTCCTTCCTTCCTTCCCTCCCTCCCTCCCTCCCTCCCTCCCTCCCTCCTTCCTTCCTTCCTTCCTTCCTTCCCTCCCTCCTTCCTTCCTTCCTTCCTTCCTTCCTTCCTTCCTTCCTTCCTTCCTTCCTTCCTTCCTTCCTTCCTTCATTCCGTGGCTCTCAAATATCCGATGTTCATGTCTTGCGGCTCTCAAACATCTGACCTTTATTCTGTGTTGCTCTTTTGTTAAGCACTCTGGCCACCCCTGGAGTAGACAATACTGACTTTGGTGGACCCAAGCACTGATTCAGTGTAAGGGGGCTTTGTGTTTGTGTCTTCTGGTGCAATTTTGTTCTCAAATCCTGTATTTACTTCATCAGTATTTGGGATAAGGCACTTTCTCAACTGTGCTGCATAATGCAGCCTATTTATTTTGTCCTGTTTGCTCTGTTGGCTCTATCTGCGCCACCTTCATCACTTTCAGGGTGTGGATCCCCCAGTGGGGTGGGCTCCCGACTCCCTCCGCCGGCTGTTTCTGATAGCCCTGCGCCCCCTCTTTCATCGGTGGCATCAGTCCCATCATTGTGGGACCCAGGGGGCCGGCGCAGCGGCCCGCTGAAGCAGCCTGTCGGTCACTTCCGGGTTCCTGTCTTGCATCTCGACCTGTGTTATTAGTGACAGGCTGCTTCGGCGGGCCGCAGGGACGGGCTCGAAACACTCTATAACCCCTCAAAAGAGCAGCAGTCTAGCTCGCTTCCCCCGAGCCCTGCCGCCATAAGCCTCAAGGGGGCTCATTTTGCGGCATCTCCTGGCGGGAGGGTGGCACCCGCACGGGACACATATCAAATGAAAGAGGGGGCGCAGGGCTATCAGAAACAGCCGGCGGAGGGAGTCGGGAGACCACCCCACTGGGGGATCCACACCCCGAAAGTGATGAAGGTGGCGCAGATAGAGCCAACAGAGCAAACAGGACAAAATAAATAGGCTGCATTATGCAGCACAGTCTTGCTGGAATCTCACTGGAATCTGACTGGCTTCTCAGCGTGGAACCCGTTCTCTCTAGTCTTCTCACTTTGAAAAAAGTAAAAAAAGAGTTTTATTTAACTTTATTTCCCCCTTTCCCTCTCTATAAATAATCTTGGTGTTTCCGGCGGTGATATTTGGGGGATTTTTGGGGACGTCACAGGAAGTGCTGTGAAGTCACTTCCTGTTTCCGGCAGTGGCATTTGGGGGAAATGATGTCACAGGAAGTGATGTCACTTCCTGCTTCCGGCAGGTGGCACGGGGGAAATAATGTCACAGGAAGTGATGTCACTCCCTGTTTCCGGCAGGTGGGGGGGAATGATGTCACAGGAAGTGATGTCACTTCCTGTTTCCGGCGGTGGCATGACATCACCGGAAGTGACATCGCCGGAAGTGACATCACTTCCTGTTTCCGGCGACGTGCGCACACACATTCCTTCCCCCCTCAAGGTGTCCCTGGCTGGCCTGCAGATATTATGGCCACCCTAAGCAGTGCCCTGTGGCAGATGAGGCAGGTTGAGCAATTTGATTGAGTTAAGCAGGGAAGGCCAGTGGTGAAACAGCTCCATTTTGCAGGCCCTGCAGAATTGTAATAGATCACACAGGGTGCTGATCTCAGCCAGAAACAGGGGCCAGTGCTGAAAAGGCTCTGGCTCTGGCCCTCGTCAAGGCAAGACAGATCCTTCAGGCCAGGGACTGCTAAGTGGTGCTGCTCAGAAGAGTGCAAGGGTCTTCTGGGCACATACAGGGAGAGACTCTCCCATAGGTATGGTGGTGCCTGGCCACATAGAACCTTGAAGGTTAGTACCATCACCTTGAATCTGATCTGGTACTCAACTGGTGACCAATGCCAGTCAGACACATCTCACATCTGGTACATCTCGGACTACATTTGCTTCCAGGGCCTTAATGCCAGATCCAGGGAATATAGAAGCATTTTAATCATTTGAGAAACGTATACAACAATATTCAATTTCCAGACTTCTCTTGTAATTGTAGTGCCTTGGACAGTGTGTGCATCAAATCCGTGATTTGTACCTATTGGTGGAAGGCAGTATTCCCTGTTCTGAGTTAGTGTGAGCCAGCTCACAGTTTTTTTAGCTTGCACCTCACACATTTTTGGCTTTGCTCAGGAAAAATGGCCCCAGAGCAAATTAATTTATGCAGTCACTCATGACTTTAATGCCAGAGTCAGACGTTGGAGGTTCAAAGGAAACGCACCATCATTTGTTGCAAAGTAGTAGCGTTTATTTGATATCTCAAAGCTCTGGACAGGCAGTCATTGGGACTGATAGCAGGTATTGATACATACATGGGTTTTAAGGCCTCACATCAAAGCATTCATAAACTATCCTACATTCTCACACTCTAGTGTCAGAAGTAACACTTTCCCTTCCCCTTATCGCTTGCGGTTCATTTTCTCACGGAGGAGCCCTGCTGGCTCTCCTTGAGACTTACTATCTTCAAAGGCTTATTGCTTTGTTAGTGTTATGCACAGGAGTTCACAGCATGAGTTAGTAGCATTTCTGAGATCGTTTGAAATGCAAGGTCTTCTGCTTCATAGTTAATTTTAGGAATTCAAAATGGGGTTAGTCATGTCAAGAAACCAGTCACTAAATGCATTCAGTATAAAAGCACATTGATGTTCTTCAATGTCTGACATACTGCCCCCCCTAAGCTCTTGCTCGGGGTTTGTCTGGGTGCAGTAGGTAAAATTTCTTCAAGAGAGAGGGAGCCCTCAGATCAGTTGATTTAACCCATTCATCGCAACTGGTGGGGAAGTACTTCCAACGAACCAGATAATATAACACCCCCCCTTTGGATCTTAGAGTCCAGCACTTCCTGCACCTCATGATGACTCTGACCTTTCACTTGAATAGGTAGGGGCTCTGGAGGGCGGGAGTGCCAAGACATATTCCCAGGATCCTTGCGAAGAAGACTGCAATGAAAAACAGGGTGGATCTTACTAAACATCTTGGGAAGATCCAGTTCTACCATCACTCTGTTTATCACCCTTTTGATTTTGAAGGGACCTAGGAATTTGTATGCTAGTTTCTTGCAAGTCTGTGGCAGAGGAAGATTCTTAGTGGACAAAAACACACTCTCCCCTTCTTTGAAGTCCCATTCGGGGAAGTGCTTTTTGTCAAAATAGGCTTTATAGTCCCTTTTGGCCATTTCTAAATTTTCCTGCCCAGCCTTTCTGTATTTTTTCCCACCATTGTTGGCAAGTGCTAGGTGGCACTGTTCCCTCAGGACTGAGCAACAGCGGGAACGGCTTTCCTTCATAGCCATTTACTATCTGGAATGGCGAGGCTTTAGTTGACCTATGCAGGCTGTTGTTGTAGCCATATTCTGCGAATGGGAGCAGCTCTACCCAGTTGGACTGTTGGTAGTTTATATAGCACCTAAGGTACTGCTCTAAAAGACTGTATACATGCTCCGTCTGTCCGTCCGTCTGGGGGTGGAAGGCGGAACTCAGCCCCTGTTCTATACCAGCCATTTTGCAAAACTCCCGCCAGAAGTTATTTTTATTTATTTATTTATTTATTTGGGATTTATATCCCGCCCTTCCCACGAATGGCTCAGGGCGGCTTCCAACAATTAATCAAACTTAAAATTAAACAATTTCAAATATAAAACAGTTAAATAGTTAAACAGTTAAAACATTAAAACAGAGTAATTCAGTTTCCTGTAAACAGATGGCTGGCCAGTTTCCTCAAGTTGTTATCCTAGCTAAATGTAGGCTAGGTATAGGCTAGCCGGAAGAGGGTCATCTTACAGGCCCTGCGGAACTGCGCCAAGTCCCGCAGGGCCCTCACCTCTTCCGGCAGCTGATTCCACCATACGGGGGCCATAACGGAGAAAGCCCTTTCCCTGGTGGCTTTCAGACGGGCTTCTTTTGGCCCGGAGATAGTGAGGAGATTTTGTGTTCCTGACCTCAGTGCTCTCTGGGGAACATGTGGGGAGAGACGGTCCTTCAGGTAGGCAGGTCCCAGGCCATATAGGGCTTTAAAGGTAATAACCAGCACCTTGTACCGGACTCGGTATATCACTGGAAGCCAGTGCAGAGTCCGGAGACCCGGCTGGATGTGTTCCCACTTTGGGAGACCCAATAACAGCCGGGCCGCGGCATTCTGCACCAGCTGCAGTTTCCGGGTCCGAGACAAGGGCAGCCCCATGTAGAGGGCATTGCAGTAGTCCAACCTTGAGGTGACCGTAGCATGGATCACTGTTGCTAGGTCGTCGCGCTCCAGAAAGGGGGCCAGCTGCCTTGCCCGTCTAAGATGAAAAGATGCGGACTTGGCAGCGGCTGCTATCTGAGCCTCCATCTTTAAAGAAGGCTCCAATAGCACCCCCAAGCTCCTGACCCTGTCCGCCGCCATAAGCGGCGCACCATCAAAAGCCGGCAGGGGGATCCCCCTCCCCGGGCCGCGGCGGCCCAAGCAAAGGACCTCTGTCTTCGTAGGATTTAACTTCAGCCCACTCAGTCTGAGCCACTCAGCCACGGCCCGTAGTGCCTGGTCAAGATTTTCCGGGGCGCAGACAGGCTGGCCATCCATCAGTAGATAGAGCTGGGTGTCATCAGCATACTGGTGACACCCCAACCCATACCTTCGGGCAATCTGGGCAAGAGGCCGCATGTAGATGTTAAATAACATTGGGGAGAGAACCGCCCCTTGGGGCACACCACAATCAAGTGAGCGCCTCCGAGACAGCTCCCCCCCAATTGCGACCCTTTGTCCCCGACCTTCCAGGAAAGAGGAAAGCCACTGTAAGGCCAACCCCAAGTTGGCAACGAACTGCGGCCTGCGGTCGCTAATGACCTTGTCGGGGAATGAGTGGAGCCTAACCATGTGGTGGAAAAACAAGTAGGCGAGTTTCTTAGCTGTTGGTAGTTGTTTACAGGGAATGAAATGCACTGCTTGGAGAAGGTGTCCACTACGACTAGCACTGCCATTTTTCCCTGGGAGGCTGGGAGTTCCACTATAAAATCCATCGATACTACGGACCAGGGCCGGTTTGCGGTGGGGATTGGATGTAGCAGCCCCGGGGGTTTCCCCCCTCCACCTGCTTAGCCATTACACAGATGGGGCATGAACTCACAAACTCGGAAATGTCTTTCTTCATTTGGGGCCACCAGAATTGGCGGTTCACTAGATGCAGGGTTTTTATGTAGCCAAAGTGACCGGCCAATTTGCTGCAGTGGCAGTGCTGTAGGACCTCTGCTCGGAGGGACTTTGGCACATAGAGTTTCCCTTCATGGTACCAAAATCCCCCCTCTTCCTTTAAAATCCCTTCCGGCCTCCCCTCTCCTTCCTTTTCCATTTCCTCAATAAGCCTGTTCCCCCCCCCCCCACGGTTCTGGTCGCCTCGTTTTCTTCCCGGAGCGGGTAGTCCCCCCCCCCGGCAGAAGGGGGGATGAGTGAGTCTATGACTTCTTCCCTCTGGCTCTTGTGTTGGGGCAAGCGGGAGAGAGCGTCAGCTAGAAAGTTCTTGGAGCCCGGGATGCGTTTGAGCACAAAGTCAAATTTGGCAAAGAACCCCGCCCACCGGATTTGTTTGGCAGTTAGTTTTCTCCGGCCCGTTAGGGCTTCTAAATTTTTGTGGTCGGTCCAAATTTCAAACGGCACCTGGGCCCCCTCCAACCAGGACCTCCAAGTCTTTAGAGCATATGTTACAGCGAACACCTCCTTGTCCCAGACTGACCAGTTGCGCTGCTCATTAGAGAACTTGCGCAAAATGTAGGCACAGGGCCGGAGCCCTCCCTCCTCATCTTTCTGCATTAATATGGCCCCTACGGCCACGTTGGAGGCGTTGCATTGAACCACGAAGGGCTTTAGCTTGTTTGGATGGGCTAACACGGAGTCCACGGCAGCTTCTCCCCTGGTTTTTTTGGCTTCTGGCCCCTTCCCCTTTGTTTTCAGGAGGTCGGTCAGGGGCAGCATTACTTGGGCGAACCCCTGTATGAACTCCCTATAAAAATTTGCGAACCTGAGGAAAGATTGGAGCTGTCTGCGTGTCCTCAGGGGTTCCCAATCTAAAACCGCTTGAATCTTGGCTGGGTCCATCTCTAGTCCCTTCCCAGACACCCGAAACCCCAGGCAGTCGAGTTCTGTTTGGTGGAACTCACATTTTGATAATTTTGCATACAGTTTGTGCTGATACAGAGTCGTTAGCACCTTTCGCACCAGGAGAACATGAGACTTCAGATCTTTTGAGTAGATAATAATGTCATCCAGGTACACCACCACCCCCTTATACAGGCATTCCCGCAACATTTCATTTATAAATTCATGAACACCCTGGGAGCCCCCTGCAAGCTGAACGAACTGTCCCATGGGTGTGTTGAACGCCATTTTCCACTCATCCCCCTCCTTAATTCTGACCCAGAAGTAAGCGTCCCTCAGGTCTAGTTTGGTGAATATTGACCCCTCCGATACTGTACTTAATAAGTCTTTGATCAGGGGGATGGGGTAGGCGTTGGACATAGAAATCCCGTTTATTCCGCGAAAGTCTGTGCAAAGCCTCAGACTCCCGTCCTTCTTCTTCCGGAAGAGGACCGGGGTGGCATGGGGTGCAGTCGCTGGTCTAATGAACCCCCGCTTCAAATTCTTATTGATTAATTTCCGCAATTCGTCTTTCTCAGCCCACCCCATCGAGTACAGTTTAGCTTTGGGCAGTTCCTGCCCCGGTATCAGTTCAATTGCATAGTCTGTGTCTTGGTGCGGTGGGAGCTCGTTAGCCTCCTCCTTGCTAAACACCCTGCGGAGATCCCGGTACTCCTTTGGGATGGAGCGGACCTCTTCCACCGACACAAACGTTTTTTCATTCACTGGGGGAGGCGTTGGGCCCCACTTCCCCTGCCAGTGGTGGTGGGCGCACCGCCGGTCTGTAAAGTCTATTGTCTGTGCTTCCCATTGTATGTCCGGCTGGTGGCGAGCCAGCCATCCCACCCCCACCACCACATCAAAAGATGAGGAAGGGGCAATGACGAAGGCCTCCACCTCAAAGTGTTCCTGGATCCCCACTGGCAGCCCCTGGGTTTCCTCTGTGCAGGCTCCCTCCTCATGGCCGTCCTGTCCATCTGCTCAAATTGGATCGGGTGGGGAAGCAGGACCTTGGTTAACCCCAAGAGGTCCACTAGCCTGGGGGTGATGATCTCGCGGGTGCAACCCGAGTCTACTAAGTCTCGGGCATGCATGAACCGCTTCAATTTTGGGTTCAGCAAAGTCACTGGTACAAAGAGTAGGGCCCCGGTTATTCTCACCCATAGTGGTGCCGTCAAATCCACGACCTGCCGTCCGGCACCTCTCAGTGCAGGTCGCTCCCATTTTCCGCCGGCTCTGGCTCCCACAATTCTTCTCCCGAGTCCTCAGTTATTATAGATTCCTCGTCAAGCACCATGGAGGTGGCGACGCTGCCCCGACTGGGCTCTTTGGTCTTGCCCCCCGATTTCTTTTGCCCGGCCGCTGTTGGTTTTGGAGTTGTGGGGGGTGCGCGTGGTTTCTCCGGGCAGCTGGCTGCGAGATGCCCGGGATCGCCACAGCAGAAGCATCGGTGCCCCGGAGTCGGTTTGGGGGTGCTATTTTGGGGTGTGGCCTTCTTCGGTTCCTGTTTGGTCCCGGCTTTGGGCGCGCGTCCCCCTTTCACCCCTTGTTGCTGCTGCCATTGCAGGGCCACGTGCTTGAGGTTGGTTTCCACTTCTCTGGCCAGCTGTATCCAGCCCACTACGGTGGTAGGGCGGGCTTGTTGGAAACACCGGTCGAGGATGCTGGCATTAAGGCCGCGGTGGAAGGCCTCATACTTCAGTCTCTCGTTCCAACCGTGGACCTTGGAGCAATGTGCCTGGAAGTTGGCCACATACTCCCTCACGGTTCTCGACCCCTGCTGCAGCTCCCGCAGGGCAGTGAGAGCCCGCACCTCCTGCAGTGGGTCACTGTACTGCTGGAGCATAGCTTGCAGGAACCCCGCCACGGTGGTCAGTTCAGGGCCTCAGGTTTCGTACAGGCTGACATACCACCACCTCGTGGCCCCCTTTAGCTTCAACCCCAAGTAATCTACCCGGCTGAGCTCGGTGGGGAAGGTGTTCCCCCAGTGGGTCATGAAGCTGTTGCACTGGATGGTGAAGTACTCCACCTCCTCTGGGTCACCATCGAAGGTGATCTGTAGCTCTCGGCCCCAGCCTCCTGCCCACGGTACTAGGGGTGGCTGGCCCGTGGGCCCCATCAGCCAACCGGGTGGTTAGATAATCCCAGGCAGTGCCGCGGGACCGGGGACCGGTGGTGGACCCACTGGAGCTGGTGGTGCGGCTGGCCCACCCGAGGGTCCCTCGGTTGGTCTGGCTGCAGGGTTGGCGGAGGCTCTGCCGGCTCCTCTGGCTGGTTGACCGGCGAGTCGGCCGGCCGCTCCCCTGGCTCTGGGCGCTGCGCTGGCTCCCCTGGCGGGGGTCTCATCTGCTCTCGCATCTGGTCCAGCTGCCTCTGCACTTCGTGTGAGATGTGCATGTTGCTCAACTGGAGCTCGTTTCGGATCTCCCTCATCCAGATCTGCATCCGCATTCCTCAGCAGCTGAACATCGTCCGCCCCTCGGCTGTCTTCCTCCCCCGGACCTCCACCTCGGTCCTCCCCAGCCAGTGCTTCTTCTCCTTCCGCCCCTATCCCGGTGAACAGGTTACTGAAGCGCCCGGCTGCCTCGTCCATGAGTGCTGTTGAGGCGCGGGGCTGCCAATTCTTCAGGGTGAGGAGTAGCATTGAGGAGTGCAGTGGTGATCCCCTTTTCTCCCGTCAACTGTAACACCCGGCGGGGTCCCCTGCTCCTCTGTGAGTTCGGTGGGTTCTCCGTTATCTGGAACCTTGGCGGCCATCCAGCTATCAGATTGCCGGTTTGGATAGACCTGTATTAGTTCAGTCCCAAAATGTCAGACGTTGGAGTTTCAAAGGAAATGCACCATCATTTGTTGCAAAGTAGTAGCGTTTATTTGATCTCAAAGCTCTGGACAGGCAGTCCTTGGGACTGATAGCAGGTATTGATACATACATGGGTTTTAAGGCCTCACAGGCGGAGCGCACGTGGAGGGTGGCGTGCCAGGCAGGCAGGCAAGGTGAGGTGGCCAGAGGCGGTGGGTCCGTGGGGCAGCCGAGTGTTCCCGCAGCACCATGAAGGGGCCGTCGGTGGGCGCGCAGGCGCTGCTGGCTGCAGCTTGCTGGGTGCTGGTGGATGGTGAAGGGATTGGACTACTCCAAAATGATGTTTACCAGAAAGAGGGCAGCAAAGATTTGGCAGCTTCCCAGCTCCTTCCAGTCCGGGAGATTTTGAAGCGTGAAAGAGAGCGAGAGGCAAGCGTCACCTCCTCTGGGGACAACTTCAGAGAACTCCCTGGAGTTGCATTCCTGTCAAAGCCACAAGATCCTGTGACTCCCAAGAAAGAAGGGACAGGGAAGAAAAGAAAGAAGGGGAAGGGGAAGAAGAGAGACCCCTTCTTGCGAAAATACAAGGATTATTGTATCCATGGAGAATGCCGATACATCAAGGGACTAAAAGCGCCCTTCTGTGTGTAAGTTACAGTATATCTGACTGCGGAGATGCCTTGATCTTTTTTTGGGAGGCAATAAAGACAATCCCTGCCCACTTCTTTTTGCACATTTGGGCTGGCACTAGTAGTGCAGAACTTGCTGTTCTGCAGAAAGAAGGGCTGCATGCATGTGTTGGTAATATTTTAGAAGTTCCCTTTGGTGTTGGAAGGAGGAAGTTCACAGTCCAAAGAAAACCAGGCAAAGACCAACAAAACTGTGGGACGTTTTGTCAGGGGAAGCTGGCATCTGGTTGTTTGATGTGCTTTGGATTCTTCGTAGTATGTCGGAGTGTCTCTTAGATCGCTACGTGAAATAAAGAACATGGCAAAAAACACCTTTTGAATTTTCAACCAAAGAACTGGGAATTGTGGAAGGGGAGGAGCTGTCTTGCTTATCACCATTGATATCAAGGGCAATGTTCCATGGCTGCTTGTGACACTGGAGAGCCAGTGTGATGTCAGGGTTGGATTAGGGTCGAAGTGACCCTGGTTCAAGTCCCTGTTCCATTATGATGCTCCTGGGATGACTGGGTGACAGCCCCTCTCTGTCAGGCTCAGCTGCTAAACAGGGATGTTGTGAGGAAAGGATGAGGGAGAGGACTGCGTACATCATCCTGAACTCCTTGGAGAAAGGCTGGGCTAAAAGAATACATTCAATTGGGCAACTGCATCCTGGGTAGCGGGCACATATCGGTGGACCTGCTAGATGATGAGACTGCTGAATTTTCCATGTGGTGGTAGTTAGCAGCTCAAGAGCCAGCAGTATGGGGCAGTGATGCTCTGTATTTTTGGTGCTTGGGAGGGCTTCTGGATTTCTGGCCCCACTGGTAGATGGCCTGATGGCACCTGGTTTTGGCCACTGTGTGACACAGAGTGTTGGACTGGATGGGCCATTGGCTTGATCCAACATGGCTTCTCTTATATTCTTATATTCACATCAAAGCATTCATAAACAATCCTACATTCTCACACTCTAGTGTCAGAAGTAACACTTTCCCTCCCCCTTATCGCTTGCGGTTTGTTTTCTCACGGAGGAGCCCTGCTTGCTCTCCTTGAGACTTGCTATCTTCAAAGGCCTATTGCTTTGTTAGTGTTATGCAGAGGAGTTCACAGCATGAGTTAGTAGCATTTCTGAGACCATTTGAAATGCAAGGTCTTCTGCTTCATAGTTAGTATTAGGAATTCAAAATGGGGTTAGTTATGTCAAGAAACCAGTCACTAAATGCATTCAGTATAAAAGCACATTGATGTTCTCCAATGTCTGACAGCCAGGAGCTCACAAAATAGAATTTTTGCTCCCAAGACTTCACAGCTTAGAGGGAGCATTGGTGGAAAGTAAACCCTTTAACCATTTGGTAGCATTTACTTAATGTAATCCTCCTATCCCAGCCTTTGTGCCAGGATTTCAGAGCAGTCGTCTTTGTTTTGTCCTCACAACAATGCTGTGAGGTAGGTTAGGCTGAGAGAGAGCCACTGACCCCGGGTCACCCAGGGCATTTCAATTCAAGAAGAGATCCAAACTTGAGTCTTCTCAGTCCTAATCCAGTACTCTAACCACTGCACTGCATTGCTTCTCTCTTCAGTTTGATTCCTTCCTGTATACTCTCTTTGAAGGAGAGATGTACAAACCCCCACCCCTTTTTCAATGAATCTTGGCTCGTGTGAGTACAAAACTTCTGTGTGGGAAGTACCTTCTGAAAGACAGACACATGCCTCCTTTTGTGAGTTTTTTTTTAAAAAAAATTAAGGTGTCTTGGATTATGTATGCTTTTAAGATTTCTAGATCATAGAGAAGCCCCCTAACAATTTTGCAATCCCCCTGAGTGAGCATGCCTTCATAAAAATGTAATACTTGATTTCAATGCTGGGCAAGTTTCCTCCTCAGCTGATCTGGAGACTCCTCTGCAGGCTGCCGGTATCTCTATAGCAACGGTTGCCTTCGTGGTGGCCCATTCTTCCGCATGGTGTGCAGAGAACTCGCTAGATAGAAAAATTCCTATCTGTACTTAACACCCCTTGGGGAATAAAAACTCTGATGCCTACTGTCTCTGATTCTGCCAGTCTTAAAAAATTATATAGCTGAACTAGAAAGAGTTCGGAGAAGGTCAGTTTGAGATGATCAGGGCTGTGCAGTGATTTCCAGAGGAAGACCGAATTGCATGTGCCAGATTTGACAGAGAACTGAATGCAGGGGGTACGTGTGGCTTTGAAGGATGGCCCTCAATTATGCCCTGTGCTGTCTCTAACTGGGACCAGGAGAGCAAAGAGCTCTGGGTAATTGGTACACTTGTTCTGGGCCAAACCAAATAGGAGGTGGAAGATGCATGCAGTGGATCTCCAGGGATTTCATTATTATTTTACTATTGATAGGTGTGATCCATATTTGACTGAAAGCATGATAGGGAAGTGGAAGAGGGAGCCAGTGGGCCTACAATGGCTAGGAGGACTGGGGAGAGGTGGGTTCAGTCCACACTGTGCCTTGAAACTCACTGGGTGAGTCTGGGTTTTTCACTCTCTCTGCCTAACATATGAAGCTGCCTTATACTGAATCAGATCCTTGGTCCATCAAAGTCAGTATTGTCTATTCAGACTGGCGACTCTCCAGGGTCCCAAGCTGAGGTTTTTCATGCCTATTTGCCTGGGCCCTTTTTAGTTGGAGATGCCAGGGATTGAACCTGGGAGAGGAGAGAATACTGTTTCTTACTCTGAGCTCCCTTGTGGACTGGTGGAATAAAAATGCAATAGATAAGATTTTTAGTGAGGTGTTTTCTCAGTCAAAATCCCTCCCCCCTCATGGGCTGCCTATCTCCCTATAGGAGAAAAAGACTCATAACTGCTGGAAGAAAAGCAATTTGTGGAAGGTGGGGGTCATGATTGGGAAAATGGCCTGCAGAAAACAAAGGGTTAAGCACCTCGTAGCTCTAATTCTCTTGCTTCCATGGTTGCCATAAAGTTAAGAAGATGGCCAGGGGACTTTCCATGTATTCTCTGTGTTATGCGGAGTTTGGGCTGTTCTGCAGGCCCTTCTGAAAGACCTGAGCTGCTGTTCTTAGCTTTGGAATCTGGTATCCCTCCTGAAATGGCAGTTATTGGTGTTATTGGGAGGGAGATATGATCTCCCCTCCCTGAAATGGGCCATGTTCCCTAAGCACTTGTCAGCATCAATGTTCTGAGGACTGATGATCTTTCTGGTCTGTGAATCATATCTGAGGCAGAATCAGAAACCTGATGGAAGGAAGCAAGATCAGAGCAGTGACTCATGCAGAGACACAGCAGGCAACCTCCCCCGTGGGTTTGGTCCTCCAGGCTTACACAGCAGTAATTTGTTTTGCAAGCACACCAGTTCTGTCTGTCTGATTTCCAAAAGGAAAACCCCCAAGCTTGTCTGGGCCAAGCTTCAGGATTTACTAAGGCTGGTCTTGAGAAGCCTGCTAAACCAGCAGTTGGGCAGCTCAGCTCTAGGCCCTGGATGCTGACATTTCACCAGCACCTCACCGCCACAGCTGGTCCAGATCCTGTCTTCCCTCCATAGAGAAACAGAATGGTAAATAAAAGAACCAAACCTAATGAGTGGAGAGGCTAGCAAATGCACCTGAGCCTAGAGCAATACTCACCCACCAATCATGGAGTGGCATGCTGGTGATGCAAGGGTGCTTCCACATGACCTCCAGCATTGCCCTATGTCAGCCATGTGTAGAAGCAGCTACTCAATGCATAGCAATGCTGGCATATCTTCCTGACTCAGTCCTGCCCCCACCTACGTAGAGAACGCAAGGGAAGGAGCATAGACAACCCAGTATCCTTCTTTGTAATGAGGGCTGTGCACCGCAGTGAGGACTGTGGCAGGCCCACAAAGAGCCTTGAGCCCATTATGCTTCTGGAAGGGTGGACACAAACACATGTCCCTTTGATAGGCAGATACTCAGGGAAGGAAGCATGGCTGTTCCACCATATTCCCCAGCTACCTCCAGAGCTTGCTTGGTAGAGGAAATCCCAAATAAGTCCATTACCTCTCTCAGGCAAGGGTTCAGGTTTGGGAGTAGGGGCAGGAAAGAATGATTTGAGGAGTAGCTTTTTTTGCAAGACCAGGCAAGCCTGGGCTCAAGGCAAGAAAATACAAACTGCACGTTCACAGAAGGCATTTCTGCCCCAGGTGCCAATCATTTTGCTTAGCCCCATTTGCTGGTTTCAGGAGGGCTGTTGCCACTGCTGCTCATCCCAGCAGTCTTTGTTCTCTGTCTGCATCATGTAGCCTGCAGGGTTTATCACCCACAGGGGTGTGGGGGGGGGGGGCTGTGAAGCTTACCCCGCCTTCCTGCTAGGATCTTACAGAACTGTGCATAATTATACACAGCCAATTGCCCAATTTCAAAGAAGAAGATGCTGTGTGGCCTCCATGCTTGAGAGGGGATGGATGAAGCATAATGGCAGGTCTCAATCAATTACTCTCAGCATTCCACAATTACTCTCAGCATTCCACAATTACTCTCAGCATTCCACAATACATCTGCCCATCAGTCTCCAATTTTGATGTATTTATTTCCTGCACTATGTTTCCCCCCAGAATTAAACCCAAACAAATGGCAGCCATATAATCTAAGGTTGTTATTCTTGGATTTATTAAAATCTTCATTATTTTGTATGCTAATTTATGGCTTACCCTCTACCTATGTGTATCAACTGGTAATTTCCATTTTATTGTATCTGAAGAAGTGTCCATGTACATGAAAGATTATAGTTGAATAAAACTTTGTTTGCCCTTAAAGTTGCCACTGACTAAAACTTTGTTCTGTTGCTTCAGACCAACACAGCTACCCATGTGAATCTCTGCAGAAAGTGGTACTACCCCTGGCTTGTCAGTAGTGTTCCCTCTAAGCTGAGGCTGCAACCCACTAGTTTAAATGGTCAGCCTGCCTCTGCAGGGATTGGTAGAGACTCACAGAACACTGTGTGGCTCTCTGTTTGTTGATCTATTGGTTATGTCAAGCATGTTGTTTCTTTCTTGGTATAGCTGTATTATTAACTGTTATTCTAATGTATTGGACATCAAAGCCATGTAACCTCTTCCTTAGTTCGCACTAGTAGCAAATGCAGGAATGTCCTCTTTGAAAATAAGGCCTCCTGGGATACTTTCCCAGGCTCAAACCTCGACCCAGGATGTTGCTAAACTGCAAGAATACATAAAGTAGCCAGCGTGTTAGTTTCATACGCCTGTGTAAGAATTCCTAAGATACCTTTGATGTGCCCCCTTAAAGTTAGTATTCTAGAATTACACTATATCATTTTCAATCTGGTGCCTACCCGAGCACAATGGATTATCAATAAACCAAGACTTTGTTTCAAAATTAGCGATTGGTTATTTTGAGATCTGATACTTGACATTTTGGAAGTGATCCTTTTAAAAGTTCAACCTGGTAACTTTCAAGCCGAATGGCTGAAGGAGCACCGGCTAACAGTGAACCAATCAAGCCGCTGGAGAGAATAGAGGTGCGGACCTCCCTTGGCACATCATCGATGCGAGGTGAGTCCCCTCTACATGTGCAGCAACTGTTCATCACCTCACAAAAGTGGGAGCCATGAACCTCCACTACCCTAATGGACGAAGCTCCAGCCCGCTGGGAGGCCATACTAATGAGACCGACCCGAGGAGGATGGTGTGGCAGAGCACCAGGGGGAGACCGGGAGGATTGCCCTGTGGAGGACGGAGATGGACATAAAGAATCCCAGCCCGATGATGGCGGCGGGGCATTGTCATGTTCCAACTCTGAGGGGGAGGATGGAGGCAAGGGTCCGGGAGAACCAAACATCCTGGAAATGGTGAGAGGTGAGATGATAACCATGGTGAGAGGGCTGAGGGATGAGATCCAAGTCAACGCTACATTCATGGCCCAAGAGATGCGGAGGCAAATCGATCGCCTACTGAGACCAGACCCGAGGGGGAAACCGGGGATCCCAGTAGGAGCACCACTGGTGGCACCCTGCCCCACTGGTGGCACTGCTGGCCCCACCGGTGGGATAGCCCTAAGCCTCAAGGACCTCAGCACCCCCGGTCCTGGCACCCCAGCTGGTAATACCAGGCCCTCACGACTATGTGAGGGGGAGGGACCTGGATGCTACCTTTGATGGCGACCCCGAAGAAGTGGAATACTTCTCGATTCAAGCCAATAGTTACATGCACTATTGGGGGAACACGTTCCCAGATGAGTTTAGCAGGGTGGACTACTTGGGGTCCAAGCTGAAAGGAGCGTCCAGAAGATGGTACGTGAGCTTGTACGAGACAAAGGGCCCTGAGCTGGACACCGTGGCCGGGTTCCTGCAAGCCTTGCTCACCCAGTACGAAGACCCCCTGCAAGAAACAAGGGCTCTCACAGCATTGCGGGAGATGCAACAGGGGTCGAAGTCGGTGCGTGAGTATGTGGCTGACTTTAGCGCCAACTCAGCTAAGGTCCGGGGCTGGAATGAGTTGATGAAAAGGGGTTACAGAGGGGTTACTTTCCCAGGCTCTGCAGTTACAGAGGGGCCTGAATGCAAGAGTGTGGGATCAGGCCCTGCAGCAGGTGCGCCCTACCACGCTGGTAGGGTGGGTGCAGCTGGCAGGGGAAGTAGAAACCAATATGAAGAGAGTGGCCCTACAACACCAACTGCAGAAAGGGGGGGAAGTAATTCAAGAGAATTTAGAAACTGCCAAAGACATGTATAAAAAACAGTATGATAAAAAGCATGCACTGGAATGGGATTTTAAAGTGGGAGAGACTGTTTTTTTGTCAACCAAGAACTTGCCGTTGCCGCAAACCTTGAGAAAATTGGCATACAAATATTTGGGACCTTTTAAAATAAAAAGAGTAGTAAATAAAGTTACTGTGGAACTAGAACTACCCAAACTGTTTAGTAAAATACACCCTGTTTTCCATTGCAGCCTTCTATGGCAAGATCCGGGGGCTACGAACTGGCATCCCCACCCACCGGCACCCAGTCTGATTCAAGTGGACGGTCAGAGTCACCATGAGGTGCAGGAGATATTGAATGCTAAAATAAAAAGGGGGATGCTTCACTTTTTAATATGGAAGCACTTCCCTCCGAGCTACGATGAGTGGGTGGAAGCATCCAATATCCGAGCCCCGAAATTGGTGAAGAAGTTTTACCTACTGCACCCAGATAAATCCTGAGCGAAAGCTTAGGGGGTGCAGTATGTCAAGCATGTTGTTTCTTTCTTGGTATAGCTGTATTATTAACTGTTATTCTAATGTATTGCACATCAAAGCCATGTAACCTCTTCCTTAGTTCACACTAGTAGCAAATGCAGGAATGTCCTCTTTGAAGATAAGGCCTCCTGGGATACTTTCCCAGGCTCAAACCTGGACCCAGGATGTTGCTAAACCGCAAGAATAGATAAAGTAGTCAGCGTGTTAGTTTCACACGCCTGTGTAAAAATTCCTAAAAAACCTTTGATGTGCCCCCTTAAAGTTAGTATTCTAGGGTTACACTGTATCACTTCCAATCTGGTGCCTACCCGAGCACAATGGATTATCAATAAACCAAGACTTTGTTTCAAAATTAGCGATTGGTTATTTTGAGATCTGATGCTTGACAGGTATCTGTGTGTTTGGGCAGATATTATGCAAAGCTAGCCATTGCTTGAATAAGAGCTTTAATGTGCCAGAAAAGCAGAAGGAGGGTGTCTGTGAGAGAGAAAGTGTCAGGAAGATGCACACATGGAAGTGGTCAGAGAAATTTCATGGGTCAGCTGATGTTTTAGGCTGCTCTGAACAACAGCCCGGTTTCCTTTGCCTCCACAAAGGGCTGGGAGGGTCAGTGTCAGTTCATGAATGAGATTAAGTCCTGGGAAGTGAGGCTCACTCCTCTCAAGACCTTGAAAGGGGCAGCAGGGGATGGCACGGGAGAGATCAGCTGCCTCTTGGAGGGTGGATTGGCACAGAGGCAAGTGGACACTTGAACTGCATCTGTCAGCACTAAACTAGAGTGCAGCACACTGTAGACTTTCCTTTTATGCTACTTTTAAAAACTAACATTCTTGTTAGTTTTGATTTTGGGCACCACCGGAAAAAAAGAAAGAAAAGGAGAACATCTTTGCCTTCAGAGTATTTTGTAGGGAAATTTTATTCTACTAAACAAAATTGCAGTTTTTGGCCCTTTAAATTTCAAGGCAAGTTCCTGATGGCTGCTGCCCTGGAAGACCTCTAGTGCAAACAGGAGCAAGAGGCAGCATCAGGCAGCCCCTATGGCTGCTTGAACTGTGGTGATGATGCTTCTCCCCATGGTCATCATTGCTATAGTCTTGGTCTGAGACAAGCAGCCCACCCAGCACAGCCAGCAGCACTGCATGGGGCTAACTCAGCTTGCTTCAGGCCTGTTCAAACATCCCGGTCTGTCTGCCCTGCTGAAACTGTACAGAGGATGATGGTGGCGGTGGAATTAAATCCCTTCTCCTCCTGTACTGCCTCCCCAGTCCAAATCCGGGACCCATGTGGCTGCTGCTGCCCTTTAAAGATGGCTGGGAAAAATTCATTCATGGCTAACTTGGCCCAAAGTCATCATACCTTAATGGAGCATCCATCTTCAGAGGCAGTGTACCGCTGAGCTGGGGATGAAAAACATGCCCTGATGCATTCACGCCTTGCTGACCAATTCCAGAAACAGCATGTTGGTGGGGACTGATCCTGCAGGCTGTTCTCTTATGATAAGAGCTGGGCCTGTCTGCACTCTGCTTTTATTCTGCAAACATTACGTTGCCTGGAAATTTGCAAAGATGCCTGCCATAGTAACCCAATTTAGATGCCTTCTGCCATCCCCTGGTATTTTCTTCCCTTTGAGCGCACTCTTTCTCAGGGATTCTGGGATTCCACAATGAAGCAGTGGGGGCTGGGAGTGGGGAGCTGCAGCTGACAGCTTCCTTTTATCGCTCCGGTTAAACAACCATTTCGCTAACTGATGTTTAATTATCTCGGTGAGGCTTGTTAATGGAATCTCAGCGGCCTTGAGTTGCATGCAATTCAAAGGGTTCCAAATGCGCGTGGCATCGCATCATTAGTGCGCTTGAAGAAATGTCTAAAAAGCAGCTGCCGGTTCTTTGTGGCTGTCGCCAAAATGGGTGTTTGGATCGGCCTGCTTTGGAATTTGCAATTACTACTCGACAAGCAGTGTGTGTTTGTGTGTGGGGGGAAATCATCACATTGTGGGACCACAAATGGAAGTAGCGCAGTCTGAGCTGAAAAACATTAGTTTAGCTTCCACTAAAATCAAATTCCCTGACCTGGATGGCCCAGGCAGCCGACTAGCTTCCTGGCTACTCCCTGGCTACTCTTGAAAGCCAAGTAGGGTTGGCATTGGTTAGTACTTGGATGAGAGACCACCAAGGAAATTCCGGGTTGCTGCACAGAGGCAGGCAATTGGCAAATAACCTCTGTTTGTCTCTAGCCCTGAAAACCCTATGGGGTCTCCATAAGTCAGCTGTGATTTGATGGCACTTTCCACCATCAAAGCCAAATCCACTGACAGAAACACTCTGGGTGCCTGGATTTAGGTCTAGATTGCATGCAAATAACTTCTCAAGAAGTTGTTAATAATAAATAAATAGATTTGCTGTCTGGCCATGGGAAATTCCTAGAGATTTGAGGCAGGTGACTAGAGAGAGCAGAGTTTGGGGAGAAAGTTGAGAGGGAATACAATGTTAGTCTAAGGTCTTCAATTTCTCCTAGACTCTGTGGAAGTTTGTCCTCTGAAGATGCCATTTCCTCTGGGGAACTGATCACTGTAGTCCAGAGAGCACTTGTAATTCTGGGGAATTTCAGGCCCCACCTTGAGGCTGGTAACCCCAGCAGTGTCATGTACCACAGTGCATAACAGAATAAAGCAAAGTCAAATTTTAATTTGGGGGGGGGGGTGTATGAGAAGGAAAGGAAGGCCTGATCCATGCCACGCAAACTAAAGCCACATGTGTGTATTGGTACATATGGAGGCTTATGGTGATGGGTGGACATAGAAGCCTCTCCTAGTTTTGGCTTATACAATATGGAGGTTCTGTCAAAAAGTGCTTTTGGTTGGATGAAGGTGAAAGGAGGGTGGAACACTTAAATGGGAGCCAACCTGGCATGGGAGGGAATTTCCACCTGCACCTTCAGGGGGTGCCAGTTTGCACTAGGGGACAGTGCTGTGCAAACATAGCCACAGCCTGGTTTTTCAATGACTCTGAATGTTCTGAATATTAGAAACCAACAATTGGCCTCTTTCATTCCCCCTCCCCCTTTGCCACTTCTGTGCAGTCACCTTTTGCAAACTGAAGCACTGTCAAAACCGCTGTCTTTGTGAGCTGGATTCTCTCCCCAGGGACCCCTTTTGAAGAGGCCTCTCTGCTGATTTAACAATAATTCTTTGTTTGCATTTTTTTTATTGAACCGCTCAGCCGAAGCTATCCAAACATTTTCCCCAATGTTAATTAAGCCTCATGATATCTGGCATTATGTGGTCAGGCGAGGCTGAATGAAAAGTATGTAAGTGACCCAGCTTGGAATGAAGACCCCATCCAGCTTCCTGGCTGGACCTCTGGGGGATAGTTAACATCACAAGTTTTTCTGCCCTCTACGGACCTGGCAATCAGATATGCACTGCAATTTCCATACTGGATTTTAGCTCCCAGGCAAATGCACACCTGATTTAGATTGGGTTTAAAGAATGCAGGGACAGAAGGTACAAGCTTCTCCTCTGTGTCATTTTTTTTTACCTGAAACAGCTCTGCAGAGCTGCTATGTGTCCCATCGGGAAACACGTGTTCTGATTGGCTACGTGGGTACTGATGGACTGCATGTACAGTTTCCCAGTGGGGCAAATGATGTTGGCTGTTTAAGCAGAGAGGTGAAGCCACTGAGCTGGTCATTGGGTGTGAATCTCTTACCCTTGTCACAAACTTAACTTGGAGGTCTCCCCCTTTCCCATCTGTTGTTTCAGGGGCTTAGTTTGGACCAGCCAGTGGTTGCATGAGCCCAAGAAGGGATGCCAGTTGCCTCGCATGCTACTAATTACTGGGAGTGAGTCCAAGTCCCTGTGCAGAATTGTGTTACCCCTTGGTTGGCTTGGCTGGACACCAGGTCCTGATCAGCAACTAGGGTGGACAGCCTCCAGGTGCAGCCTGGACATCCCAGAATTACAACTGATGCAGACAGCAGAGAGCTGTTTCTGTGTAGAAAATGGCTGCTTAGGAAGGTAGACTCTATGACACTATACCCTTCTCAGTGTTCCCTCTAAGCTGAGTTAGTGTGAGCTCAGGAAAAATGGCCCCAGAGCAAACTAATCCATGCAGTAGCTCACAATTTTAATACCAGTAGCTCACGATTTAGAAGTTGTGCTCACAAGACTGCACAGCTTAGAGGGAGTAGGGAGCACCTTTCTGAGGTCCCTCTCATCCCCAAACACTGTCCTCCACAAGTTCCACCCACAAATCTCCAGGAATTTTCCAACTCAGAGTTGGCCATCCTATCACCTCCCATTGTTCCAGTCAGCTTGAAAGGAAGGCTTGTATTTGACATGAAAATGCAATTCTGAATCTGAGCCTCAGCTCTGCTGTGGACTCTATTTGGCCTTTTCTCAGGGCTGGCATCAGCATACCCTCAGGTGGGGCAGCTGCCAGGAAAGAAGAAGAGTTGGTTTTATAACCCACCTTTCACTACCTGAAGGAGTCTCAGAGCAGCTTAGAACCACCTTCCCTTCCGCTCTCCACAGCAGACTTCTTGTGAGACGGGTGAGGCTGAGAGAGCTCTGAGAGAACTGCGACTGACCCAAGATCACCAGTTGGCTGCATGTGGAGAAGTGGGGGAATCGAACCCATTTCTCCAGATTAGAGTCCACCGCTCTTAACCATTACACTGAACTGGTGGGGGCACTGCTACCGGCACTCCCCAACACACCATTTTGCTGTCTGTTCATGCTGCACACACTGCCCAGTACCATCAAGGAAAAGGGATGCAGGCAGTTCAGATGGTTGTGAGCAGGGTAGGGGAGGATGTACAGGTAGGTAGTGAGACACAGGTGGGAAGGTCTCTGGGAGCTCTCTGCTCAGGGCCCCCCCACAATCTAGAACAGGCTCTGCCTTGGGTGAGTCACTCCCTGTTTACCTCTTTTATACAGGACAATAATATAAGAAGGGAGGAGCACCAAAAGAGGAAGAGGTGGTTCCAGGGCTTTTTTGTAGCAGGAACTCCTTTGCATATTAGGCTACACACCCCTGATTTAGCCAATACTCCAAGAGCTTACAGTAGGCCCTATAATAACAGCCCTGTTATTATAGGGCCTACTGTAAGCTCTTGGCAAACAATTCCATTAAAAAGTCTGCTGTGAAAACGTCATGATGCAACATCACCCCAGAGTTGGAAACGACTGGTGCTTGGCTTGCACAGGGGACTACCTTTACCTTTTTAAAGCATGGCTGGTGCATGGGAGTAGGTGATGTAGACGGCTGCCTAAGATGCCACCTTGCTGTGGGGGTGGGCACCCCATCCCCAGTTGTGCCGCTTCCCTCCCCATCCCCACCCTCACTGCTTCAGATACTTCCTTGCTTCAGAGGGAGATGCACACCATTGTGATGAGTCCAGGATCTGGGGCAGGGGTGGAGGTGCAGGGTTCTGCCTGAGGTGGCAGAACCCCTAGCGCTGGGGCTGCCTGTAAGCTCTTGGAGGACTGGCTACATCAGGGGTGTGTGGCCTAAAATGCAAAGGAGTTCCTGCTACAAAAAAAGTCCTGGGTGGGTCTCATTTGAGAATTGGTAAATGAATCAGTCAATACCAAGGTTGGCAGTACCAATTAGAGAATTTCTCTACCTTCAGCCCTGCATGCTGGAAACAAGATGACTCAGTATTTTCTAGATCACTACAATCCATGCTTTCTCAATAGATCATGTGCCTTTGTGTTGAAGTGATCAAGTATGGAACCTTTACAGGAGTGTTTATATGACTCCTGGGGACTTTATGTTTCCTGGAAATTGCATCCTCTGACTCACAAGCTTTACCCCTAATTCTAGAAGCATGTGGCTGCAGCCAACTCGGTGCTGTCAGAAAGGCACTTTGTATGTGCTTGAGGACACTCTTTTTTATGCTTACTGTAACTTCCCAGGGCTAAACTCTGGTAAGGTCTAGGACCAAGTAAATTCTACCGTGTCTCTGTGTACCACCAGTGCATGTCTCGCAACCCACGTTCTTGCTTCTAGACCTAAAAGAGAAAATTGCATCCGAGGGAGAGGAAAGGAATGGAGGAAGGTGGCGTGTGTCGGCATCAAAACTGTGCCTGCTAGACTGTTCACTGCCGGGCTGTAATTGTCTGAGAAACGCTTGAAATTGCTACTTAATAAGCCAGCGATCTGCCAATGTAATTAGTATTTACACGTTAGCCTAGTGTATTCCATGAATAGTTAATGGGCCGGGTGCCCGTCAAGAGACCCCCTCAGAGCCTCCTTGGAGCTGACACAAACATATGAATATTCATGAGGAGGAAGGCAGAGCGGCTAGGAGGAGAAGATTGACAGCTGTCAGTCTCTCTCTGTGGAGGCAAAGAGGCTGGCAAGCACAACCCTACCCAGGTATGTTTGGGTTGGTGTTCAGCACCATTTGCAACCCACCCCCCCAAGCTCATCTTGCAACTGTGCAGGTGGTTAACTCGAAGAAATCAAAGGGGGGGGGTGGTTTGCCCAAAGTGGGGCTTAATGTGTGGTACCCCTCCAAATCTTAGCTCCAGTACCTGTTCCACTGCAAAAGCTGAGCCTTCCACTGTGGGGGTTGCCAGCTTCCAGGTGGGGCCTAAAGATTTCTTGGAATTACAACTGATCCCCAGACTACAGAGATCAGTTCCCCTAAAGAAAGTGGCTGCTTTGGAGGGTTGATGCTATGCACTACATCTCCCCTGAGACCCTTCCCTAAACTCCATTTTCCCCAGGCTCCACCCCTAAATTCGCAGGAATTTCCCAACCTGGAGTTGGTAACTACCCACTGAAGAGGCAGCGCCCTTCCCCAAAAGAAACCAGGCATGCAAACTGAGAATCCTCTCTTGGAATATGAAAGCAAGCAGAGCATCTAGGAGGGCAGTAGGCTGTCAACCTCCAGGTGATAGCTGGAGATCTCTCTGCTATTAGAACTGATCTCCAAACAACAGAGATCCGTTCACAGGAGAAAAGGTGGACTCTATGGCATTATGGACTCTATGGCACTGAAGCCCCTCCCATCCCAAACACTGTCCTCCTCAGGCTCCACCCCTAAAAATTTCACAGCCTGGAGCTGGCAACCCTAGAGGGCAGACTCTTTGCTGATCTCAGAGGCCTTGCTGCATCCACTACTCTGTTGCCCTTCATAACTGGCCCTCCCTAATGCAAACTAGTTGCCTCAAACATATGCAGGCTAACCATCGGAGAGAGAATTAAGGGCTCAACCTGGGGCACTCTGGCTCCAGTGTGTTTCCAGCCACCTGCACAGCTAGGATTGCTGGGTCCCCCCTGGCCACCCGCGGGTGATGGGGAGGGGAGGGTTGCCAGATTCAGGCTGGGAAATTCTTGGAGATTTGGGGATGGAGCCTGGGGAGGACAAGGACCTCTGTGGGGTACAATGCCCCAGAGTCCACTCTCCAAAGCATCTGTTTTCTCCAAAGGAACTGATCTCTATAGTCTAAAGATGAGCTGTGATTCTGCGGGATCCCCAGGTCCCATCTGGAGGCTGGCATCCTTACAACAACCAGAGAAACAGACCCCTTGAGGCCTGTTGGGAGTAGGGTTGCCAACCTGCTGGTTGGCCCTGGACATCTCCCGGAATCACAACTGATTTCAAGACTGCAGGGATCAGTTCCCGCGAAGGAAAAGACTTGTGGGGGGAGGCTTGTATAGCAGTATACACTTCTGACATCCCTCTTTGCCCAGCCCAATCACCAGGAATTACCAAACTTGTGGAACTTGCCTGACCCTGAGTATGACCTCTGAGGGCCATGCCTCTATGTGGTTTCCTGCTTTTTCTCTCCCTTCTGGGTGAGTATTTGAAGGCTGACAACATCGAGGAAATAAATGGGAAATTACAGGCCTATCGACTGCTCTGGAGACGAACGAGACAACTCCTTTATTAAACCAAAGCTGGCTGATGGATTCCTCTGCCTGGCGCTGGGGGCACGCCACTGCCCTCGCGTACCTGATGATCACTCGCTTGCTTGCCGGGACGTGCTTGGTATCAAACATCCTCCCCCTTTCCGTCGGGAGCGGGAACTGCTGACCATTGATTTTCTGGCTCTGTTTTTATTGGGCGTTGATTCTTCCAGCTGTTTGATAGCAGACTGTTTACTGGCATGAGGGGCTGCTCTCACTGCTGCTCCCCGCCCTTTTCGAAGGCAGGGAGGCTGAGAGGTTTGAAGGGCATGGGTTCAGGGACTCTTCCCATAGGGCAACAGAGCCAAGCTGGGCTCCACTATGAGGCTGCCCCAATACAAGGAGTGCAGCAGATCTGGGGACAGTGAGCCGTGGAACAGGAATGCACCTGATTCCTAGCTCCAGCAAGAGTTTACGTGTGGGGGGGGGGGTATGGGGGTGGGTGGGCGTAATATGTTGACAGCCTTCAGATCTCCTGGAATTGCAACTGATCTCCAGGCAACACAGATCAGTTCCCCTGGAGAAAAGGGTGACTTTGGAGGCTGGACTCTTTGGCAGCCCTGTAGCCACCGGGGGGGGGGGGGCTGTGGAGGCACTGCCCCCTGACTTCCCAGGTGGCCCTCCGGGGTGCAGCCTGCTTTTCCCCCTTTTGTCATGATTGAGCCAGCGAAGCATCACCAGTGGCAGCAAAGCCAGGAGAGCTGAGCAGGACACAGTGCACTGCAGCAGAAAAAGTAGCAGGTGGAGAGGAGGGAGGCAGAGGAAGCTGCATGGAATGGGTCAGAGAGGGAAACAGATGGAGCTGCAAAGCACTGGGGTGGAGGATAGGGAGGTGGAAGGAAACCCCCCTGCTTGCATGCATGGTGCAGTACCTTCTTGACTCCAAAGTTTTAGGATTGCCTGCCTTTAAGAGCCTCCAGCTTTTGCCTCTACCCCATAAAGCTTCTGAGAAGCAGCAAGCCCCACAGTGGTTGGAAAGGATGCTCCATGACTTTTTAAAAAGCTCCTGACTTTAAAAATCTGGCTAAAGCCCTGCTCTTTGGCATTGTACTTTGTGTGCCACCTTGAATTGCCCACAGTTCCTTTCTCTGGCCAGAAGCCTTTGTGGTGCAAGTGCATGGAACCTGTGCCTGACCACAGGATTGCTGCACTGAGAGTCACAGTGGTCTGACACTGGAGGGAAGGTTGGGCTGGGTGGCAGAAGGGGAGGGATGTGCCCCAGGATTCTGGAACTGAGAGTTGGTGTGGGACAGATGGTTCAAATCTCACCTCAACCACATACTCTGTAGGTGATCTAAGAAAAGCTCTTTCTTCTCTATAGAGGTAGTAAGGAAGGACTGCCATACAGGGCTCTTGTAGGGTTTTCTGAGGAAATGCATATTAAGAACTTTGAAATGTTCTCAAATGCTGCTGTTTCTTAAAAAGATAAAGGTAGCGCAAGCACTGAGTCATTACCGACCAATGGGGTGACGTTAATCATGATATTTTATTTATTTATTTATTTATTTATTTATTTATTTATTTATTTATTTATTTATTTATATTAAGATTTATACCCCGCCCTTCTCACCTAAGTGTCTCAGGGCGGCTTACAACATAATAATTAAAACAACTTCAGTTTAAAACATTTAAAAATACAATTAAACCATAAATTAGTAAAAAACAAGATAGAATAAAACCGGCGGCCTATAGATACATTTTGTTCCATCCAAGATGTTTTACATTGTCAGCTAATGTCATAGGCCTGCCGGAAGAGGACTGTCTTGCAGGCCCTGCGGAATTGCCCTAGATCCCGCAGGGCCCGCACCCCTTCCGGCAGCTGGTTCCACCAATAAGGTGCCGTTATTGAGTAGGCCCGATCCCTGGTGGATTTTAGACGGGCCTCCTTTGGCCCGGGGACTACCAACAGGTTTTGTGAACCTGAGCGTAGTACTCTCTGGGGAACGTGTGGGGAGAGACGGTCCCTAAGGTAGGCAGGTCCTAGGCCATATAGGGCTTTAAAGGTAATAACCAACACCTTGTACCGGACTCGGAATATTACTGGCAGCCAGTGCAGACCCTGGAGCCCCGGCCGAATGTGCTCCCATCTTGGGAGCCCTAATAACAGCCGGGCAGCAGCGTTCTGCACTAACTGCAGTTTCCGGGTCCGGCACAAGGGTAGCCCCATGTAGAGGGCATTACAGTAGTCCAGCCTCGAGGTGACCGTAGCATGAATCACTGTTGCCAGGTCGTCACGTTCCAGGAAGGGGGCCAACTGCCTCGCCCGCCTAAGATGAAAAAAAGCGGACTTGGCAGTGGCTGCTATCTGAGCCTCCATCGTCAATGAAGGCTCCAACAGCACCCCCAGGCTCTTAACCCTGCCTGACGCTGTTAATGGAGTGCCGTCAAAAACTGGCAGGGGGAGTTCCCTTCCCGGGCCGCAGCGACCCAAGCAAAGGACCTCTGTCTTCGCCGGGTTCAGCTTCAGCCCACTCAGCCTAAGCCACCTAGCCACTGCCTGTAACGCCCGGTCCAGATTTTCTGGGGCGCAGGCGGGCCGGCCGTCCATAAGCAGATAGAGCTGGGTGTCATCAGCATATTGATGGCAACCCAGCCCATACCCTCGGGCCATCTGGGCAAGGGGGCGCATATAGATGTTAAATAACATCGGGGAAAGCACCGCCCCTTGAGGCACCCCACAATCAAGCGTGTGTCTCCGGGACAGTTCCTCCCCAATCGCCACCCTTTGTCCCCGACCGTCAAGGAAAGAGGAAAGCTATTGCAAGGCCAACCCCTGAATCCCTGCGTCGGCAAGGCGGCACGCCAGAAGCCGATGGTCGACCATATCGAACGCTGCCGATAGGTCCAGCAACATCAGCACCGCCGAGCCGCCTTGATCCAGATGTCGCCGAAGGTCATCTACCAGGGCGACCAGCACCGTCTCCGTCCCGTGGCCCGGGCGGAAACCAGACTGGTAGGGGTCAAGGACAGAAGCATCCTCCAGGAAGCTCTGTAGCTGCAACGCCGCTGCCCTCTCTATAAGTTTGCCCAAAAAGGGCAAATTCGATACCGGCCGATAGTGTGCCAATTCGGTCGGATCTAACGTTGTTTTCTTCAAGAGGGGACGGACCACCGCCTCTTTAAGCGCTGATGGAAAATGTCCCTCCAATAAGGATCTATTTATGATATCCCGTATAGGATATCTTAGCTCCCTCTGGCAGGTCTTAATAAGCCAGGAGGGGCATGGGTCCAATTTACAAGTTGTTGGGCGTGCAGATAGGAGGATCCTGTCAACTTCTTCCAGGCTGAGCGCGCCGAAGCCGTCCAGAACACAATCCGAAGACAGGCACGGAGCCTCAGGTTCACTAGCTGTATCTAATGTGGCAGGGAAGTCGGAACGGAGCGATGCGATTTTATCCGCAAAAAAATCCGCAAAAGCCTCACAGCCAATTTCCAATTCATTAAAATTTGGTCTGCCCTGTGGCAGCGTTGTAAGGGTCCGAATTGTATTGAACAGTTGTGCCGGGCGCGAAATTGCGGACGCAATCTCTGCCGCAAAGTAAGTTTTCTTTGCGGCCTTGACTGCCATCTCATAGGACTTCATAACCTCTCTATAAGATGTTCGAGTCGCTTCATCTCGGGTACGCCGCCATTGCCTCTCTAGTCGTCTGAGTCCTCGTTTCAACCGCCGCAACCCCTGGTTATACCAGGGTGTCAGCCTTGAACGAGGGCGCAGAGGACGCCTAGGCGCGATCTCATCGATGGCCCCGGTGAGCCTACTATTCCAAGACTCCACCAGGTCATCGAGGGAATCGCCAGGGGGCCAGGGATCCCGCAGAGCCGTCAGGAACCGTTCCGGGTCCATCAGGCTCCGCGGGCGAGCTAAAATAAGCTCACCGCCCAAACGGGGTTGGGGTGGGACGTCCACACGAGCCTTGAGGGCATAGTGATCCGACTATGGCACTGCTATGGAAGCAAGATCGTTCACTAAAACTCCCGACGCGAAGATCAAGTCTAACATGTGACCGGCCTGGTGAGTGGGTGTCGTAACTACTTGGGAGAGTCCTAGTGTCGCCATGGAAGACACTAGGTCCATCGCCTGATTGGAGGTCATGTCATCGGCATGAACATTGAAGTCACCCAGAATCAAAAGCCTCGGGTGCTCCAATGCCCATCCTGCTGCGGCCTCCATCAGTGATAGTAAGGCGCTGGCCGGTGCGTTAGGCGGTCGGTACACCAGCCAGATCGCCAACCCCTCCCCAACATCCCACGCCAGGCCGGCACATTCAATGCCCTTGATCTCCGGAGCCGGGAGGGCCCGGAAGGAGTAAACCTCTCGAATGAACAGGGCCACCCCTCCCCCCCGCCCGCTAGTCCGTGACTGGTGAAAGACCGAGTATCCCGGGGGCGCCATCTGGGAGAGAGCTACGGTCTCCCCATCGCGGACCCAGGTCTCGGTCACGCATGCCAGGTCCATATCCTGCTCAAGCAGGAATTCCCGGAGTTTCTTGGCAGACTTTTTATGGGGTAGTTTGCTATTGCCCTCCCCAGTCATCTACACTTTACCTCAGCAAGTTAGGTACTCATTTTACCAGCCTCAGAAAGATGGAGGGCTGAGTCAACCTTGAGCTGGCTACCTGAATCCATCTTTCACTGAGATCGAACTCAGGTCATGAGCAGAACTTGGACTGCATGCAGTACTGCAGCTTACCACTCTGCGCTACGGTTCTTACACAGCCTTTTTTGCATGGATCAATGAAGGCCTCTTGGTTACAGGGATGGCTGTTCGAAAATGACAACCCACAAAGTTGCTTTTAAACCACTGGTTTAAACCTAGGCCACCATAGAATGGCCATGGTGTTGGTTCTGTGTCTTGGCTGGAAGTAAATATGGCCAGGCTAGAAGTAATGTACTTCTGGGAGAAGAAAACTTTTATCTAGAGGAAGAGGTGTAAAGAACATGGGGGATTTTACAGACCAATGAAGCCCCAATAAAGTAACGAGCAGGAGGGAAGCAACTCCATGAAGCTTCACAGCGACTTGTGAAAACCGCAGTTGGAACATGTAGTTACTGCCCAGAGGCACACTGACCTAGCAATTTTTCTGGATCCAGCCCACGATCAGGTCATTCATGTCCCTCATGTCCCATTTTCAGGGAAGGGTAGGCCATGTGTGGTCCATTCTGGGCTTTCTCCTCCAACAACATTTTAAATCCAACCTTACACCTGTGGTCTCCACTCCCACTGTATCCTGCAGTCGATTCTGCAATGAAGGTGAGGTTGAGGGGTAATGACTGACTGGTGAGCATGTTGGTTCAGCAGTGGTTTGAACCCACATTTCTTGTATGTGTGCTGTGCTAGCCCACTGTCAGGCTGGCTTTCTGCAGTCATGAGATCAATCAGCAGTTGGAAAGATCATGCATTCTTGATGCTTGCTTTACGTGAACGAGAGCTGGGTTGTGATTGTTGGTGTGTTCTATACAGGAACACGGTGACTTATAAATGACCTTTGATAGCAGGCAAATAGCATAAGTCTAAAACACTCAGTGATATGATTCCTCCATGTAAGTCAGAGTGAGCTAACTTGCATGGAGGTTTCTGTAGATGATAATTTGATCTCTAAGGTCACAAGGTCTGTTCAGTTTGGCACCGAATTATCTGAATGCCTGCCAAACAGGTTTGCATTGGGATTTTCCAAAGCTGTGCATGCACAAAAACACTGTTGAGCCAAACAGATTGGCAGCCATTAATCTTCCCAAGGACTGCTTAGACGATCACTGAACAGGAAGATTTTTTAAAAAATAGAAAACCAGAGCATTTATTTAGGGCTGATTTGTATGATTTGTGGCTATGTTAACTGTTTAAACAACTGCCTGCTGTGTGTGCTGGCAGGGGAGGGAATAGAACTTAACTGCGCTGTGTGAAAATATACATCCATGAAAAGCTGATTGGGCTTTACTGCACTGTTAGGAAGGAGTTGGGTTGAACAACCCTTCAGAAAGTCAAGGTCCAGCAAATAAACAGACAAACTGTTGAAAAACTGGCTTCTCATACACCACCGGCAAACAGGAGATGAGCTGAACTGGCAGGTCTTTGTGAGCATTCCTAGTTTCAAAACATATTCCTTCCTAACTTTCTTTGCAACATCCCTCCCATCTTTCCTGTTTGTAACTAATGAAGGGAGCTTTGCTCATACACTAGAAATTCTGTTGGTCTCCAAGCTGCTACTGGACTGAGATCTAGCTATATACTTCCTTAATAACCTATAGCCAGGCCTCGGATTCAGTGGGAGCTCACAGGAGTGCAGCTCCTGAACCTTTCAGAGAGTTCCACCTCCTCCTCCTGGGAGTTCCACCTCCTTGTCCATTGAATAGTATGTGAAGCTGCATAACAATCCCTGGATGATCTCCACCACCTATTTTCCACCTATTTTGCACATCTTTTGTCTGTAAAGCATTGGAAATTGCGAGCCCATTATGTCTGCACCCTCAGTGCTGAAGTCTGATCCCTGGCATCTCTGGTTCAAAGGCACCTGTAGGTGCATGACTGTTTGGTGAATGTTTGTGATTCATGACCTGCATTTGGCATCGGTATCTGACTTGCAATAGCATTCAGTGTTTGACTACACATATTGGGGCCAGGCCTGGATGAGCTTCTCCCTCCAAGGATTCTTGCCCTATTCGTGTTGAGGCAGGACTAGGGTAGATCCTGCCATTACCTGAGAATGCCCAGGCAGCAGTGAATATTTTACAACAGGTTTGCAACAGAATATAATATTATTAACCACATATCTTTGATGTCAGATTCAAAGATATGTGGTTAAAGCAGATGTTAGAGCAAAACAGTTGTACAGTGAAATCTGAAAACTCTTTTGATCTCTTGACATTTCCCCTTCTAATAATGCAAACAATTTGATACTGCCTTTTAAAACTTTCCCCTGCCTCCACGAGGACTAGAAACATGGGCTATTGTGGCACTCCTGTTTATCTTGATGCAGCATCCAGAAAAAGAAGTTCCCACTGGGTGGGACCCAATAGAAAACGTGAAAGGGCTGCTTTGTTCTAAGAAAAGCAAGATTTGAGTCCCAAGAAAGGTTTGCCTCTAGAAAGCTTATACCTTGGAAATCTTGTTGGACTTTAAGGTGCTATTGGACTTAAATTTTGTTCTTCTACTGCAAACCAATGTGGAAATTGTCCTGAGGAGTAGCCGGGGAGAAGGGGATGGTGGTCAGGCATCCATCTTAGATATCCTTCTTGTGACCGCCTTACTCTCAACACCTTACCTAGCCCAGCATGAGTTATCTGAGTTGGATCAATGTTGTTGTGAGGAACAAGAGGTGTATTGATCTCCAAGAATCATTTTTCCCCTTAGAATGCAGCCAATTAGGTCTGTCTAATTAAAACAAATGGCCTAGTATGTTTCACTCTGTACAGCTCCCCAGAGAAGAGCAGCAATAACAGGAAAATGACCGTGGGTTGGGTTGGAAATCAGGGAGGGTGGGGCGATATTTTGTGTGTGTAGGAGTTGGAACAATTTGTGCTAAAAGAGCTGCTTGGGTGCTTTCATTGTTTTATTTGAATCAAGGGGGATAAATATACTATGGGATTCACCAAAAGTAATCCTTGGAACCCTCAAAGCCAACTGTCAACTTTTGAGGATTTCAGGCACCTTGGTCTGGGAGAGCTTCAGAACTAATGCTGAGGGTGGGGAAATGAGCAGTTTAGGCATGAAAAAAGGGCTTCCGACTATTTAGAAATATTCAACGACTCATTTCCCCCCCAAAGCATACCTTTTTTAGTGTTTGTTCTATCCTGATAGTTACTTCAGCACAGTTTAAAAAACAAGGGGAGGGACGGTGGCTCAGTGGTAGAGCATCTGCTTGGGAAGCAGAAGGTCCCAGGTTCAATCCCTGGCATCTCCAAAAAAAAGGGTCCTGTCAGAACTGGAAGAACTCCAAACGAGGCCCAAGACTTTGTTACAAAAGTATAGGTGTTTATTGAGAACTACAGAGCTGAAGGTACAGGATAACACTGATACTGAAAGTTAGCATTGGTTACATTTTATGCGGTTATGGTGACAACAATAAAACGATCTTTCACACGGCTAGAGACAACTGTCTGTTTCTCAGGGTCTGTTATCAGTAAGGGAGGATGGAGTCCTGCTGAGAAAGCCTGACTGGCCCAGCTTCAAAGGGGCACCTGCAGATGTTGTCCAGAGGCTATCTGTCACCCTTCAGTGATCACAGTTTGTTTGAAATGCACAAGAATGCTGGTTAGTGGCTGAAGCAAGGTTGCATGGGTTAGTGTCTGGTCACAACATGGAGTCACATAGGCTAACAGCATATAGGAAAGTTACAAGTTCTGACATACTGCCCCGCCTAAGCTCTCGCCCTGGGCTTGTGTGGGTACAGTAGGTGGAATTTCTTAAGCAATTGTGGAGCTGATACATTGCTAGCTTTGACCCACTCGTCACAGCTTGGGGGAAAGTACTTCCATTGGATTAAGTAGTACAGCACCCCCCGCTGGACCCTGGAGTCCAGGATCTCTTGCACCTCATGGTGGCTCTGGCCCTTCACTCGCATAGGAGGTGGCTCGGGAGGGCGAGGGTGCCAGGACGTAGCCCCAGGATCTTTGCAAAGAAGGCTGCAATGAAAAACAGGGTGGATCTTACTCAACAACTTTGGTAGCTCCAATTCCACCGTCACACTGTTAATCACTCGTTTTATCTTAAACGGGCCCAAATACTTGTAGGCCAACTTCCGGCAAGCCTGCGGCAGGGGAAGGTCCTTGGTTGACAGAAAGACTTTCTCTCCTTCCCTGAACTCCCACTAGGGGGAGTGTTTCTTATCAAACTGCCGTTTATATTCTTCCTTGGCTTTTTCCAAGTTCTCTTGGATCACTGCCCACCCCTGCCGAATCCCTTCCCACCATTGTTGACAAGAGGTTTGCTTGGGCCCCCCCGCGGGTAGGGGGAGATGGGGGAAGGGCTTGCCCTCATAACCATTCACTATCTGGAATGGGGAAGTCTTTGTGGAGCTGTGCAGGCTGTTGTTGTACCCATATTCGGCAAAGGCCAGCAGCTCCACCCAGTTTGACTGCTGGAAGTTGACATAGCACCTGAGATATTGCTCAAGAAGCCCGTTTACTCTCTCCGTCTGTCCGTCCGTTTGCGGGTGGTAGGCGGAGCTGAGTCCCTGCTCTATCCCCGTGATTTTGCAAAACTCCCGCCAGAAGTTGGCAACGAATTGTGGCCCGCGGTCGCTAATGACCTTGTCTGGGAACGAGTGGAGGCGGACCACGTGATTAAAGAATAGATGGGCCAATTTCTTGGCGGTGGGTAGTTGCTTGCATGGAATGAAGTGTGCTTGTTTAGAAAAAGTGTCCACCACCACTAGTATCATCGTTTTCCCCTGAGAGGGAGGTAGTTTGACTATAAAGTCCATCGAAACCACCGCCCACGGCCGGGTCGCAGTTGGCAAGGGGATTAGGTGGCCCGGCAGTTCCCCCCCCCCCTTCGCTTGGCCATGATACATGTTGGGCAGGAGCTTACAAACTCTGACACGTCCCTTTTCAGTTGTGGCCACCAAAATTGCCAGGTGATCAAGTTCAGCGTCTTTACATAGCTGAAGTGCCCCGCTAGGCGGCTTGAGTGGCACTGCTCTAGCACTTCCCCCCGTAGGCTTTTTGGTACATAGATCTTCCCATTGTGATACCAGAGCCCCCCTTCTCCCTTTTCCACTCCTTCGAGCCGTTCCCCTCCCTCCGCCTCCGTTTCGGCCACGAAGCGTTCCTTTTCTCTCGGCTCTGGGATCCCTGTCTTTTTCCCTGATCTGGTGGTGACCCCGCCCGCCACTTGGGTGGGTGGAACAAGGGAATCTATCACCTCTTCCCTCTGGCTGTCATGTTGGGGCATGCGCGAGAGCGCGTCGGCCAGAAAATTCTTGGTGCCGGGGATGTGTTTTAGCACAAAATCAAATTTGGCGAAGAATTATTTGCTTGGCGGTTAATTTACGTCGGCCGGTTAGCGCCTCTAGGTTTTTGTGGTCCGTCCAGATTTCGAATGGGACCCGGGCTCCCTCCAGCCACGATCGCCAGGTCTTGAGGGCGAACGTGACCATAAAAGCCTCTTTGTCCCACACGGACCAGTTCCTCTGCTCATTTGAAAACTTGTGGGAATTGTACGCGCAAGGTCGGAGCCCCCCCTCGTCGTCCCGTTGCATTAATATTGCCCCCACTGCGACGTCGGAGGCGTCACATTGTACTACGAATGGTTTTAGCTCATTGGGGTGGGCCAACACCGGTTCACTGGTGAACAACCTTTTCAATTCGTCAAAGGCGCGCTGGCACTCGGGGGACCAGGCGAGGCGCGCCCCAGGTTTTTTCGCCTCCTCCCCTTTCCCTTTGGTTTTGAGGAGCTCAGTGAGGGGCAACATGACCTGGGCAAACCCTTTGATGAACCCACGGTAAAAATTTGCGAACCCGAGGAATGATTGTAGCTGCCGTCAGGTTCGGGGCGGTTCCCAGTCTAAGACGGCTTGTATTTTCGCGGGGTCCATCGCTAATCCCTCCCCCAACACTTTAAAGCCCAGGTAATCCAGTTCCGACTTGTGGAACTCACACTTCGTCAATTTAGCATATAATTTGTTCTGGTATAATGTAGTTAGCACTTTTCTGACCAACGGCGCGTGCGATTCGAGATCTTTAGAATAAATAATGATGCCATCCAGGTAAACCACCACCCCCTTATACAAGTACTCCCTCAGTACTTCATTGATAAAGTTCATAAACACTCCCGGCGCCCCTTGCAGCCCGAACGGCATCACCAGGTATTCGAACTGTCCCATCGGCGTGTTGAACGCTGTTTTCCACTCATCCCCCTCCTTGATCCGGACCCGGAAGTACGCTTCACGGAGGTCGAGTTTTGTGAACACTTTGCCCTCCGCCACAGTGCTCAGCAGGTCTTTTATTAGCGGGATCGGGTAGGCATTCGACATGGAGATCCCGTTTATCCCACGAAAATCTGTGCAAAGTCTCAAACTACCATCCTTCTTCTTTCGGAATAGCACGGGGGCGGCATGGGGGGCTGTAGCCGGCCGGATGAAACCCCGTCTCAAGTTTTTGTCTATGAACTTTTTTAGTTCCGCCTTCTCCGCCCAGCCCATCGAGTAGAGCTTAGCCTTCGGCAGCTCCTGCCCCGGTATTAGCTCGATGGCGCAATCGGTCGAGCGGTGCGGAGGTAGTTCGTCCGCTTCCTGCTCGCTAAATGCCTTTTTTAGATCCCGATACTCCTGCGGGATCGATCGTACCTCCTCTATGGTTAGGCACAGCCGTTCATTTTGCGGCGGGGCTTTGGGCCCCCAGTCCTTTCGCCAGTGGTGGTGCTCACACCGCCAGTCCGGGAAGCGCACTATTTGGGCTTCCCACTGTATGTCTGGTTGGTGCCTCGCTAGCCAGCCCGCCCCCACCACCAGGTCAAATGAGGAAGAAGGTGCCACTACGAACACTTCTATCCCCCAATGGTCATGGGTCCCTACTGGCACCACTTGGGTTTCTTCGGTGCATGGTTCCCCTTTCATTACTGACCCGTCCATCTGCTCGAATTGGATCGGGCGGGGCAGGGGGGATTTGGTTAGTCCAAGCGCCTCTACTAGGCGGGGGGAAATGATGTCCCGGGTACACCCTGAGTCAATTAGGGCTCGGGTGTGCATGAAGCGTTTTGGGACGGGGTTCAACAAAGTCACTGCCATAAACAAAAGTTCCCCGGTAACTCTCACCGTCATCGGTGCCAGCGTTTCTCGGACCTGCTTTGCGGCACCTATTAAAGCAGGTCGCTGTCGTTTCCCGCCGACTCGGGGTCCCACGACTCCTCGCTCGACTCCGCGATGGTTATAGTTTCCTCGTCAATCGCCATGGATGCGGCGACGGCGCCCCGACTGGGCTCTTTGGCGCGGCCTCCTCCCTTCTTCAGGGTGCCCGCGAACTGCTTGGGCGGCGGGGTGGCTGACAGCGCCTTTGCGGGGCAGTTGGCGGCGAGGTGCCCCGGGTCTCCGCATCTGAAGCACCTCCTGCCGGCCCCGGTCGGGGTGGAGGTTGTCGGTGGTTTCTTCCCCTCGGGCTTGGGCGCTGTGGGGGTCGCTTTCCCTCCTCTCTTCCCCAATTGCTGCTGCTGGCGCATCCCGACATGTTGCAGGTTCGTCTCTACCTCTCCTGCCAGCTGGATCCACCCCACCAGAGTATCGGGTCTCCCTTGGTGGTAACATCGGTCTAGTATGTTCACGTTCAGCCCATTCTTGAACGCCGTGTACTTCATCAGCTCGCTCCAACCCCTCACCGCCGCGCAGTGGGTCATGAACTCGGTGGCGTACTCTCGGGTGGTGTGGTTCCCCTGCTCGATTCTCTGGAGGGCCTCGATGGCTTTTTCCTCCCGCAGGGGATCCCCGTACTGCCGCAACGTCGCTTGGAGGAACTCCGCCACCGTGGCTAGCTCGGGCTTCCGCCCGGTGTACAACCCCATGTACCATTTTCTCGCGGCCCCCTTGAGTCTGGACGCGATGTGGTCTACTCGGCTGGCTTCTGTCGGGTAACCGGCCCCCCAGTGCGTGAAGAAGCTGTTGCACTGGATGGTGAAGTATTCCACTTCGTCCCCGTCCCCGTTAAGAACATAAGAACATAAGAGAAGCCATGTTGGATCAGGCCAACGGCCCATCAAGTCCAACACTCTGTGTCACACAGTGGCAAAAAATGTTATATACACACATACACTGTGGCTAATAGCCACTGATGGACCTGTGCTCCATACACTGTGGCTAATAGCCACTGATGGACCTGTGCTCCATACACTGTGGCTAATAGCCACTGATGGACCTGTGCTCCATATTTTTATCTAAACCCCTCTTGAAGGTGGCTATACTTGTGGCCGCCACCACCTCCTGTGGCAGTGAATTCCACATGTTAATCACCCTTTGGGTGAAGAAGTACTTCCTTTTATCCGTCTTAACCTGTCTGCTCAGCAATTTCATCGAATGCCCACGAGTTCTTGTATTGTGAGAAAGGGAGAAAAGTACTTCTTTCTCTACTTTCTCCATTCCATGCATTATCTTGTAAACCTCTATCATGTCACCCCGCAGTCGACGTTTCTCCAAGCTAAAGAGTCCCAAGCGTTTCAACCTTTCTTCATAGGGAAAGTGCTCCAGCCCTTTAATCATTCTAGTTGCCCTTCTCTGCACCTTCTCTAAAGCTATAATATCCTTTTTGAGGTGCGGCGACCAGAACTGCACACAGTACTCCAAATGAGACCGCACCATCGATTTATACAGGGGCATTATGATACTGGCTGATTTGTTTTCAATTCCCTTCCTAATAATTCCCAGCATGGCGTTGGCCCTTTTTATTGCAAACGCACACTGTCTTGACACTTTCAGTGAGTTATCTATCATGACCCCAAGATCTCTCTCTTGATCAGTCTCTGCCAGTTCACACCTCATCAACTTGTATTTGTAGCTGGGATTCTTAGCCCCAATGTGCATTACTTTGCACTTGGCCACATTGAACCGCATCTGCCACGTTGACGCCCACTCACCCAGCCTCAACAGATCCCTTTGGAGTTCCTCACAATCCTCTCTGGTTCTCACCACCCTGAACAATTTAGTGTCATCCGCAAACTTGGCCACTTCACTGCTCACTCCGAACTCTAAATCATTTATGAACAAGTTAAAAAGCATGGGACCCAGTACCGAGCCCTGCGGCACCCCACTGCTTACCGTCCTCCACTGCGAAGACTGCCCATTTATACTCACTCTCTGCTTCCTATTACTCAGCCAGTTTTTGATCCACAAGAGGACCTGTCCTTTTACTCCATGATTCTCAAGCTTTCTAAGGAGCCTTTGATGAGGAACTTTATCAAAAGCTTTCTGGAAGTCAAGGTAAACAACATCTATCGGGTCTCCTTTGTCCACATGTTTGTTCACCCCCTCAAAGAAATGCAACAGGTTAGTGAGGCAAGATCTTCCCTTGCAGAACCCATGCTGAGTCTTCCTCAATAACCCGTGTTCATCAATGTGCCTACTCATTCTGTCCTTGATAATGGTTTCTACCAACTTTCCCGGTATTGAAGTCAGACTGACTGGCCTGTAGTTTCCCGGATCTCCTCTGGAACCTTTTTTAAAGATGGGGGTGACATTTGCTACCTTCCAGTCCTCAGGAATGGAGGCAGATTTCAATGAAAGATTACAGATTTTTGTTAGAAGATCCACAAGTTCAACTTTGAGTCCCCGTTGAATGTGATCTGCAACTCGTGGGGCCTCCCGCCATCTCCCCCCCCTGAGGCGGCAGGGGGTGCTGGCGGCGGCCCCACCGGCGGCAGCTGAGGTGGGATTGGGGCCACGGGTGCAGCCGGAGCCGCCGGCGTGGCCAGGGCCTGCAGTGCGGGCACGGGTAGCCCAACTGGGCCTCCTCCTCCCCCGTCGGGGGGTGCCGCGGGTTGCCCTGGCGCCCCGTCAACTGGAGCCGCAGGGGCCCCCCCAAGGGGCAGCACTGGCGAGGCGGGTCCTCCACCGGGGGGCCCGGCTGGCCCCACCGGCATGGCTCCTTGCATGGTGCGGATCTGATCGCGGATTGCGCCCAGCTGCAGCTGCATTTCTTCCGCCATCTGGATACGGGTCTCGTGGACCTGATCGTGTATCTCTCTCACCTACTAAAACAGCTCATTGTGGAGGGCTTGCGCGGGGTCCCCGCTCCCGGGGACTCGGCCCTCCTCTCGGTCAGCGTCCCAGTCGTCTCCGCCCGTGCCGGTGGCGAGCACCCGGTATCTCTCGTCCGCCGCGTCCATTAGCGTGGTGGACTTTCGCAGGCTCCAGCTCCGTGAGGGGAAGGCGTTCGTGGAGAAGTGCGCCGGGTCTCTGATTTTGCGTCTCACCGCGTTCACCCCGGGCTCTAACGGTCTGTCCTCCGGTGGGGTACTGGGCTCTCCGTTGTCTGGAGCCTTTGCTGCCATCCAGCCAGGTTGCCAGTTCGGATAAGTCCCAGAATAAAGGGATCAGTGTTATAATGTCAGAACTGGAAGAACTCCAAACGAGGCCCAAGACTTTGTTACAAAAGTATAGGCGTTTATTGAGAACTACAGAGCTGAAGGTACAGGATAACACTGATACCGAAAGTTAGCATTGGTTACATTTTATGCGGTTATGGTGACAACAATAAAACAATCTTTCACACGGCTAGAGACAACTGTCTGTTTCTCAGGGTCTGTTATCAGTAAGGGAGGATGGAGTCCTTCTGAGAAAGCCTGACTGGCCCAGCTTCAAAGGGGCACCTGCAGATGTTGTCCAGAGGCTATCTGTCACCCTTCAGTGATCACAGTTTGTTTGAAATGCACAAGAATGCTAGTTAGTGGCTGAAGCAAGGTTGCATGGGTTAGTGTCTGGTCACAACATGGAGTCACATAGGCTAACAGCATATAGGAAAGTTACAAGTTCTGACAGGTCCAGGCAAATAGGTGTGAAAAACCTCAGCTTGAGACCCTGGAGAGCCGCTGCCAGTCTGAGAAGACAATACTGACTTTGATGGACCAAGGGTCTGATTAAGTATAAGGCAGCTTCATATGTTCATAATATTCTCTCTAGTGGATGGGTAATCCCAGCCGATCAGGGATCACATACACAAAACCTGATATCAGAACAGCAGACATGAAAGCTTCATATGGCTCTTATACTGAATGGAGGTGGGGTGGTGACAACCCAATCCAAGGGTCTACAGTTCAACTATTGATATCTATGTGAAGACCACTAACTGGATCAGAAACTGTGGGTATAAACTAGATGGCTGTTCTAAAAGTTCAGCTACGAGTCGATGGTGACTTCTAGAGATTCAGGGAAGGAAGGTGAAATCATTGTGTATGTGCATGTTTCTTTTTAAAGACATACTGTCATATCTTTTGAAAAGAATATGGGGCGGGGCTGGCACTAGCAAATGGGAACTGTCCCTAGTAAATATAGACACTTTAATGATATAGAGCACAATTTCCAGCTTCTGTGCCTAACATCTTGCACTTATGTAAGACCTTTGTAGGTCGTTACAGCTATAAAAATAGTATATGTGTTGTACATAGTACTTATTCTTGAAGCAGTACTTTGAACCACCACGTGATGCACAGACTTTAACAGATGGTGATGTTTATCAGTGCCATGGAAAGTGTCACCTTTGGATTTCTTGTACAGATGGAACTGGTACTAAAGGAACATGAGCAGGCAAGGATGGTTTTTTAATTTCTGGTCAATTGGCAATTCTATTCAATACTGAAAAACAGGCTGTGAGCTGTTCCCCTGCTACTCCACAGTGTGACTGTAGAAAGCTAGTATGTAATTTCCAGTTTGTAACATTCTGTCATGCTCAGGATTTGGCAACATCACACCAGTGTCTTGTGCTTACCAGAAGCCAGATGAGATGGTAAGCATTTTTCAGCATAGTTTGCTTCAGTCTGCAGGTGTAAGCTCACAGAATGACATATGTGGCAGAATGTGTCTCCTCTGGCCCGTTTCCACCCTGTTCTTCCGGTTTTTTCTCAACACCTGTAGAGGCTTCTATCTCTCTCTGGTAGCTGCCACCACCACCTGCCCTTTGTACAGAATTGTCCACTGGATGGGTCAGGACTCCCAGCTTCCCTTCCAAGTTCCAAGGCCTTGCCTCTATGTCTCCTGTTGCCCAGTGTCTGGTCACCACAAGGACAGTTTCCTGCCTTGTGTGCCCCTGGTCCTCCTTTTAAAATAACACATCTGAGGTGGTGGAGGTCTTTGTGGTATAGAGAACTATGGCCAGGATCAAAAATTTAAAACGTTTATTAAAAAAAAAATGTTTACAAGTATATTTTTAGCACAGCACCAAATTGAGAGCAAGGGAGACAAAAGAAATAGGAAAAATGCAAATCATCTGTCCCTCTCTCTATACATGCCTTATCAGTTGTTAAAATTAGATAGGCTTCTTTAGCTTAGGAAGTTAAAGCAACCAATACCTTAAAACTCCTTTCAGATGTCCAGGCCAACCACACGGTCAGTCAGTGGCTGCCACCTCCAAGTTGGAGAGATTTGCATGTGCTCCTGGATGCAGCACCCAAGGGGAAAAAAGCTCCTTCCTGTTGCAAGGAGGTTTTATCATACCTATTTCTCCTCCCACTGCCAGGTCATGCCAGGTCAAAGAAGTGTTTCCTGGAGATCTCCAAGAATCTATTTCATGGAGACTTCCTAGCACTCTGTTCCTCAGAAATTCTGTTCCCTGCTTGAAGAAGGGGAAGAGCTTGAGCCACCCATTTTCTCTCCTGTTACATCGATTAGCATTTGAATGAAGGTAAGCTGTCTAGAAAGCAATTGCACAGACTTCCTCCTCATGCCTCTTCTTTGCCCAGAGGAAAAAAAGTTTTAAACACAAAGTGGAGGACTCATCTGAAGCTTCCCATGAGAAATCCCCCCCCTGCAATTCTTCACACCATACTTACTCACTAATACACAGAGAAATTCTCATCCTTGCTCACCCAACACATAGAGAAATACTTATCCCTACACAGAGAAATCTAGCCTGTGAAGGAGAAAGCTATGCAATAATCCTTCTCTAGTTTCCTGTGTGCAGGGTTTGGGGTGTTTTTTTGGTATGGAGGAGAATTCCGTGTGAGTCCTCTGAAGTGGTATGACCCACACCTCACCTGTGAAAACTGGACCAAAGGAACAGAATTCAGAGTGGGATTATGCACATGAAGAGGTGGAGCTATGCAAAGAAAGGCTGGCTCAGTTCTGAGTAGTTCCCATGAAATGTTTCTGCAGGAAAAAAGCAAATGTGCTGTGGGCAAGGTGACCATCCTTCCTTCCATACATCAGCAGTGGAGGTCTCAGCCAATCGGCCCCAGAGACAGTTGCCCTGGCCCCAGGCTGGGAGAGGCCCTGTCCATCCCATAGCCCTGTGCCCCCTAAAGGGGGAGGGGAGGAAGAGCAGGCTTCTCACATCCATCCCATCTGGGGCTTGGGAAACTGATTTCCAGTGGCAGCAGTTCCTGCTCACCTCTGTGAGGAGATGGTCACCCCTGGCTTGGCCTTTCTGGGAAGAGTGATGCTGATGGTCATGGTGGCATTGCCCAGGGTCCTAGAATCACTAACAATGTGTCTAGTTTACCCTCTATATCTCCCAGTGATTCATCCTTTCCTTTCTCTCTACAAGTGAGGGACTTGGGCCAACTTTGCAATGGGGAAAAATGTGCCCACCCCTTTTAATCATGAACCAAATTCCAGTGATGGGTGTGCATGGGGGGAGTATGCACATGTGGCAAGCAGCTTGCAATTCCTGTCCTCCATCTGTGTACAAAGCCTCCTTCCACACTCAATTCTCTACCCACCCCCCCTGTAAAGTTGGGCAATTTGCAACCTCAGAAGAAAAACTTGCAGGGGCCCTTGATGTTTATTTAAAAGATTTGGCAAGTGTCAGCAGACACACATTCAAACATCCTATTTGCATCTGATTCCTCCTGGATGGCCCCTTCACTCTAGTGGCGGCTCACCAATTAAATCCCCATCAACAGCCAGGAAAACAAACTGAGGAGTCGGAATGCACCACATTAAAAAGTTAATAATACCACTCAGCACCTGCGGCAAGCAGTGTGAATTAAGAGCAATGTAATCCAGCAAACAGAACAGTTGTGTAATTAACAATCATAAAACAACTGAGTAGCAGTTATTTTTGTGTGTGTGCAGGGGGCTGGGAGGTGGGGGGAGACTTGAGGGTGAAGGCGTTATATAGCTATGTAAGTACACACCAGACTTCAAAACCCTGAACTCAGAAGCGGCTGTGTGGGGGTTTAATAACATTGCCGCTGCATTGAGGGGGTGGCAATTTTGCTCTTCTTAATGTCACACACTCTTCCATACAGAGGGATTTCAGAGTACGCTGCAAAAGAAACAAGGAAGGGACATCTTGGATTTGCTATTTATTTGACTTGGTTAGGTGCCCACTAGCCTTCCAGCAGAGCATTCATTGGGGAAGATGGGGAGGTGTTCAAGCCTGGAATCAGAGATGTTTTGGCAGACAAGGAGGGAGATGTCATTTAGGGCAGAGTATAAACCAGGGGGCAGCTTTGGGATCTGATCTTTGTGCCACCACTTGGCCTTGGAATATGTATGTTCCTCTGAGCATATAGAGAATGCATTTCTCTCTGAGTCTAGACAGAATGAGGATTTTAGGATGAAACCTGTGAATTACAGACCTGAATTCTGGCAGTCTTTCTTTTCCTCTTCTTCCTCCTGAATGCATTTTTGCACAGGCTTTTAAAAAGAAGCTTGCCTTCACATCATGTTCATGAAGCTGCCTTATTCAGAAGTTGCTTCCACGTGGTGGCCATTTTGCCTTTGGTTTTTGACAGAGTGTAGTGGAAACATCCCACAGGGCCACTCTGGTCAGCCCAGCCTCAGCTGATGTTCTAATGAATACACACTCACAGACAGCCAGTTAACAGAATTGTATTAGGGTTTAGGCAATAGCAAAGTCAAGTTACAGTCCAGAGGTCAGTCCACTTACAGTCAGTCCAGCCAGTTACACAGTCCATCAATGTCAGTCCATCCAACAACATACCACTCCTCTCCTTTCATTCTCTCCACAGTAGGTAGCAGTGTGGCTACTGCTGTTATACCCCCACCAGCCAATCACATTCCTTATTGGCTAATGGGTTACACATGCTACTCACATGCTTTCACTTTATCACCTGTATAGCAAGTGTTACATAATCCTGCCAACAGTGCCAAGAAGCCTTAAAGCGACAGATACTGTCAGTTTTCATTGCCATGATGGTGATGTTTGCAGAAATAGTGGAATGTCCTCCTAGCAATTTTCCCTGGCTGCGTTCACACATGTTGGATAATGTACTTTCAATGCACTTGTGATCATTTGCAAGTGGATGTTCTGTTCCACACAGGAAAATCCAGTTGCAAATGATCGCTAAATTGCATTGAAAGTATGTTACCCAACATGTGAAAGCAGTCCTTACCTCAGGCTCAGACTCCTGTGACAGCCAATTCCACCACACCACTAGAGGCTTTTAAAAAATTGTCAATTGACATATCATTGTGGTAATGAACTACTTATCAGGTCCTCTGAATTTCTAATTTTCATTTTTTAAGAAAATAAGTATCTAGCCCTTATCACTACGGAAATATAAAAGGAAAGGCATAACTCCCTGGTGTGAAAGGGAAGGAAGGAAGGAAGGAAGGAAGGAAGGAAGGAAGGAAGGAAGGAAGGAAGGAAGGAAGGAAGGAAGGAAGGAAGGAAGATGGGGATTAAAAGATTGTGGGATATAGATCATTGTTATAATGTTATAAAGCTACAGCAATATGTCAGTTCTCCATAACAAAGCTTACAAAGGCCAGTGTGGGTGGGAGGAAATGTGGACCAGTGTGGGGGTGGGACTGACAAAAATGTGCACTTTCCTGTCTATATGGCACACAAACATGCTTTGACTGCAATTGTTGGAAAAAGGTCCTGCCAATTTTGAGAAAGATCAGTAGAGTAGGTGTGTGGGGAATGGATAGTGGATTAGGGGATTGTGTGTGGATGCTCTGTATCCTCTCCAGGTGGACTTTGGGTGGAGTCAGCCTGCAGATGCTGAGTTTACAGCCACCCCATAATTCCTCCTTTGAGCTGGATCAAAGAAGGTTCTACTTTGATTCAGCTCAAATGGGAGAAGGTCCTAGAGTCCCACACGTTGTGCTTGGAAGGAACACAATGTCAAGTGGATGCTTCCTTTAAAAACGAGCACAGAGCTGTCCATTCCTGGATAACCCTGCACAGGTAAACTGAGTCTGAGCTATGACCCAGATTATATAACCAGAATGCTAAAGCATTTTATTAAGTGAAGATGAAACGAGTTTTCATGTACTCCAAGAGCAGCCAACTGTCAGACACTGTTCATTGATACTATTGCTGAATGCTGACTACTAACCAGATTGATTAATTCACATATATGCTCACTAACCTGTGCTAGTAGAATAGGAGAGGGGGGCCAAGTAGGGAATAGCCAAAGAGTAGCTTCCCAGGGACATCAAAGGTTGTTAGGCATTCTTTGAAGTGGAGAATGCCCAGCAGATTCTCACCTCCTCCCTAGAGGCAGCAAGGACGTTGCCACCGGGAAATGTAACCACCAACTATAGAAGATAAGGGGGAGCCGTGTGAAAAGTCTCACATGCAAAAGCAGCCTTTGTTTTGGGAATTGGGGGGTAGTTGTAATTGCTTTGATGTAGAATGTTAAATACCAATGACTCGAACTGCTTGCCATCAGTTCCAATACCTATCATGCTGAAGTAACTTTGGAGTATACAATAAATGCAACTTTGTTTCAAATAATCAAGCTTGCTTATTTTGGGAGCTTCAATGAACCTTCGCTGACACCAACGGCTAACGGGCAGGTCACAGCTAGTCCCCAGGGCAATTTTGTCTGCTCCCGATGGCTCTTTCAAATTTTAATATAGGGATAGTAAATAACTTCACCACTGCTTCACTTGCAAGGAGAAGATTGCTTTCAGTTTGCAAGAAGTGACCAGGTTCCTGGGCCATCCCTCCAACTCCAAGGGATGAGAGCCCTGCAGTATTCCTATGCCCACCTGCCCTGTGGGTGGTTCATAGGGTTTCCAGATCCTAGGTGGGGGTTGGAGAACTGAAATTGCAATGGATCAGAAAAGAGGTCAGTTCCCCTGAAGGAAATGGCTGCTTTGAAGGATGGACTCTATGGCATTATGCCCCACTGAGATCAATCCTCTTGCCCAACCTCCCACCCACAAATCTACATGAATTGCCCTGGTGGCTGGCCTACAGTGATGGGCAAGGGACTTATCATGCTGCAACTCCATGCAGAGATGCTGGGCATTCTGCAAGCAAGTGGAAGAGCAAGCATGGACTCGTGTTTCGAGGACTGGGAATGGTGGCTTGGCAGGACAGCCCTTTACCCCTATGCTTCAAGGAAGGAGTCAAATACTGGGGAGTCGCCTTCCAGTGTGAAAGCTTGAAAGGCTATTTGGAGTGGCCACATAGTCCTCTTTCTCTCTCTGCCCCTTATGCAAATACCTTGCCCAGTTGTAAAAGTATCTCTTTTAGATATGAAAATGTGCTTGATATTGGTGAGCAGCGATTGGTTTGAGCGTGAGCAGCAATTGGTTTGAGCCCTTCCTTGCTGCTGTGGTCCTGACTTTTTAATGACTTTCTTTTAAGGGGGCACATGAGGCAAAAGGAGCTTTTGAAGACGAAGCTCCTGGCTTCGTAATGTGCTCTTGTGATCAGCTGATGTTTCTAAGACAACTGACATTTCTAAGAGCATCAATGGTGTTATGTATTGAACTGGGATAGGTAGTTCCTACCTGGCTCATTGGAGACAGGAGAGCAGAGCTTGAGGTCTTGGGAACAATGGACATCAGGATCCAAAATACCTGCTGCACTAAACCAATCACAGGCCCCTTGCTTGTTTGAATGGCTAAATGGCACATTAGCGCGGGAACCAGAGCTGTATATATGTTGGGCCCACAGGCCCCTTTGTCAGTCTTGTTGGTGTAGCCAATTACCACTCTGCTTCCAATAAAGAGCTGTTTTTACTGTGGCTTTGCCTCATCGATGCATTGAACCCACTATATTATAGTGGCGACAAGGATGGGATCCTGGTAGGCGATGCAGCAACTGGCAATGCACCGTGCCTTGCAGCAGCTGTCCAGCTCCATGCATCGCACCGCCATCGCTAATGGAGATCGCCACGCCAGGACAGGAGATGAGTCAGGGCCAAGCTTCCCACTCTGCCAGCAACATAGAAACAGCTCCTCCGAGGGCCAACCCCGACCAGGCCATGGCGCCTGGCCCACATGGGCAACTGCCGGAGTTCAACCCCAATCAACCCGAAAGGTGGGAGAGATGGGTAAAGCAGCTCAACTTTTACCTCCTCTACCATGACGTCGAAAATGGCGCTAGCTGAGAACCTGATGTCGCCTGTGTTGCTGACCAATCATGTTGTGACTTACAAGATCATCACAGAGAGGCTCACTGAGCACTTCTCCCTCAGGCCTATGGTGACATCTAGGCAATTGGAATACCACAAATGGGTACAGAAGGCGGGCAAGCCGGCTGCGACCTTCCTGGCCGAGCTGCACCACCTTGCCCAAGATTGCGATTTTGCGAGCCTTGACGAAGCGCTGCTGGATCGCTTTGTGGCTGGCCTCCATGATGAGAAGCTACAAGCAAAGATGATGAGGCACAAGATCCTCAAGCTGGCAGATGCCCTAGAGGAAACGGTCACATACGCGAAATCGCACAAAGAGTGGTGTGCAGTGGGAGCCCACCAGGTTGCGAGTGGGACCAATGATGAGGACTCGGGGGAGGAAGACGCATTAAAGACACACCGAACAGGCCCCGTCGGGAGGATGTGCCAGCTTCAGCAAAGCCCACGAGCAGCGTGCCTGTAAGTTTAGAAACACTGTCTCCTATGCGTATGGAAGAATTGGCCAGCTGGCACGCGTGTGCCTGTCGAAGTCACTGCACCCAGTAGGCACATCGTGGAAGCAAGATGGCCACTGCCACGAGGTCACACTGGTGGACGACATACAGGCGCTTACCATGGTGAGGGACCAGGTATGTCAGCTACCCATGCCCTATCCAAATACAAGGTGACAGTGTTGCTAGAAGGCCGGCCCTGCTGGATGGAAGTAGACTCTGGAATGGGACAGATGGTCATTTTGGCCTGGACTCTCTCCTTAAAGGGATTCCCAGGGTCCAGCCATTCTTTGATGATGTGCTGATCACCGCAGCCACAGAGGAAGAATTCGCATCCTGCCTCTGGGCAGTATTGCAGCATTTCGACGGGGCGGGGTTGAAGGTGAAAAGGGAGAAGTGTGAGTTGGGGTTTCCACCATTGACTTCTTGGGGTACATGGTGGACGCGGAGGGTATCTACCCGGCATGGGACAAAAATCAAGGCAGTTTGTGATGCGCTGCTCTGTCACATCATACAGGACGACTGGGAGGCACGTCTTGTAGAATGCCTATTAGCACACAGCATTACAAATCTAGCATGGTCACTGGCTGGAGCCCGGCTGAACTTCTAATGGGTAGGAGGTTGAACACATTACTCGACTGCATGCACCCATCCGGGCCTTGAATCTACAAGCGTAGGTCCGGGCACCCAGGGGGTTTTACCCGGGTGTTTGGTAAAAACTTCATGTGGGGGAGGACCAGCATGGATACCGGCTCAGGTTTCTAGGGTGCTCGGGATGGTAATGTATGAACATAAGAGAAACCATGTTAGATCAGGCCAATGGCCCATCCAGTCCAACACTCTGTGTCACACAGTGGCCAAAATTTTATATATATATATATATATATATATATATATATATATATATATATATATATATATATATATATATATATATATATATATACACACACACTCACACATATACACACTGTGGCTAATAGCCACTGAAGGACCTCTGCTCCATATTTTTATCTAACCCCCTCTTGAAGGTGGCTATGCTTGTGGCCGCCACCACCTCCTGTGGCAGTGAATTCCACGTTAATCACCCTTTGGGTGAAGAAGTACTTCCTTTTATCCATTTTAACCTGTCTGCTCAGCAATTTCATCGAATGCCCACGAGTTCTTGTATTATGAGAAAGGGAGAAAAGTACTTCTTTCTCTACTTTCTCCATCCCATGCATTATCTTGTAAACCTCTATCACGTCACCCCGCAGTCGACGTTTCTCCAAGCTAAAGAGCCCCAAGCGTTTCAACCTTTCTCCATAGGGAAAGTGTTCCAGCCCTTTAATCATTCTAGTTGCCCTTTTCTGGACTTTCTCCAATGCTATAATATCCTTTTTGAGGTGCGGCGACCAGAACTGCACACAGTACTCCAAATGAGACCGCACCATCGATTTATACATGGGCATTATGATACTGGCTGATTTGTTTTCAATTCCCTTCCTAATAATTCCCAGCATGGCGTTGGCCTTTTTTATTGCAAACGCACACTGTCTTGACATTTTCAGTGAGTTATCTACCACGACCCCAAGATCTCTCTCTTGGTCAGTCTCTGCCAGTTCACACCCCATCAACTTGTATTTGTAGCTGGGATTCCTGGCCCCAATGTGCATTACTTTGCACTTGACCACATTGAACTGCATCTGCCACGTTGACGCCCACTCACCCAGCCTCAACAGATCCCTTTGGAGTTCCTCACAATCCTCTCTAGTTCTCACCACCCTGTCATCCGCAAACCTGTCCACTTCACTGCTCACTCCCAACTCTAAATCATTTATGAACAAGTCATATCGGAGGGGGGGTGGTTCACCATGAGGCATCACATGGACCAATTGTGGTCATGTGAGGCACCGGGGGTCGAGGAAGAGAACCCCCGTGACCTGTCAGCCGCTTCCCTGAAACCGGAACCAACAGAAGCTGAATCCCCCACAACAGCAGTTCTGCAACCACTGGACGAGGCAGGGGAACCAGAACGTCTGGCCCCTGACAATGTTCTGATGGAAACCGAACCGCCCCCAGAGACACCTATGTCACTGCCCCCCCCTCGCAGTGCCAGAAGCAGCAGCTGCACCGCAAGCAGCACCAGCCCTCAGAAGGTCAACACGCAAGCACCACACGCCTGCGTACTTACGGGACTATGTACAATGGGGCTTGCAAACTTGGGGAGAAGGGATGTTATGTATTGAACTGGGTTAGGTAGTTCCTACCTGGCTCATTGGAGACAGGAGAGCAGAGCTTGGGGTCTTGGGAACAATGGGCTGCAGGATCCAAAATACCTGCTGCCCTAAACCAATCACAGCTCCCCCTGCCTGTTTGAATGACCCAATGGCACATTAGCGCGGGAACAAGAGCTGTATATATCTTGGGCCTGCAGGCCCCTTAGGCAGTCTTGTTGGTGTAGCCAGTTACCATGCTGCTTCTAATAAAGAGCTGTTCTTACTGTGGCTTCGCCTCATCGATGCATTGAACCCACTATATTATAAATGGCTGGGAGATATTTTTTCCATGACCATGAGGCAGTTGGCTACCAGGGCATAACAGGACATGCGTGGGGACAGTTGTAGTGTGGTTGGTGAAGGCAGTGACTGGCTGGTAAGAAACCTGTGGCTTTTGGAGAACTGATGTTGCTTTGCCTCCTCCCAAGTGCTTTGCTGTTCAGTTCTCAATGTGTATATTTGTCAAGAAATAAACATCACTCTGTGCTGTAAGTCCCCAATGCTCTCTCTACACAAGGAAATGTGGACACACACATACAACAAGTAACAAAAGAAAATGTAAAATACAAAGGTACATAAAATACATAACCATCCCTTTCCCTTTTACAACCATGGAAGCAGACGTACTTTATCAGCATAGGGCAGGGGTGACCAACGGTAGCTCTCCAGACGTTTTTGCCTACAACTCCCATCAGCCCCAGCCAGCATGGCCAATGGCTGGGGCTGATGGGAGTTGTAGGCAAAAACATCTGGAGAGCTACCGTTGGCCACTCCTGGTATAGGGCAATTATGGTATTCATTATTCTGTTGCCAGTTCCAGCCTCTGGATAGCCCTTGACCATAGTAGTTGTAATCTGAGCATGTCTCTGCTTTTCTGGTATGCTGTTAATTTCACAAGGCTATTGATCTCCTTTATTTCCAACAATCAGCCTTGTAATTTAGGAGGGTTTTTGTTGTTGTTGTTCCCATTGCCTTGCAAAAGAACAACCTGGCAGCAGTAATGGGCAACTATTAACAGGCCACTTAGGGATATCAGGTTGATAATTTAGCAGCAGTGTCTTTGGCTTGTGGGGTATTTGTTTTCTCAGCCCAGCTGATTTAAGGGAGTCATATATTTGCAAACCCAACACAAACATCGAAATGGCAAAGTTGTGTGGCAACTTGAAAAAGTGAAAAAGAAGGTTTTCCTCTACTTTCCCCTTCATATCTCTGGTCTAGTTGCAAGAAATTGTCAGCTGCTTGTACTTCAGCCTTTGTTCTTTTTCTGATGGGGTGGGTGTGTGTGCCCACATTTACAATACACTACTTTTATAAAGCCCACAGGCGGTTTCTACTGTGCCCAAACAAGCCTTTTTGTTTTTATTACAACAGAGCTGAATCTCTGGAATTAGTCATATGCAAATATTGTTGACCCAAACTAGGAGATGCATTAATAAACCGAAGATCCAGGCAAGGCTGAGCTTTTGCCAGCCCTGTCCAGCCTCCAAGGATGCTGCCTGTCACCTGAATCTCCCTGTCCGTGGGCCTCTCTTGTCTGCCATGGCCTGCCCTCTTTTTCTACCTTGTATTGATTTGATATATTAAGCCTTTCAATTATTTTGCTGTTTTGAGCTGGAGTCAATAAACTCTCAAGCTATCCAGCGGAATGACCTTTTCCAGGGGCCCTGCATTCAGCAGAGGAAAACTGCATTTCTATTGACCAGCTGAGCCTTCAAATACCAGCCCCTGACCCATCTTGCCTGGCTTGTGAAATATTTATCTAGCTGGGGAAGGAAAGGAAAGGAGTGTTCCTTCCTGCTCCCCTTTCACCTCTGTCGCTCAGTCTGGCAGGACAACTCTGCTTTAGGCAAGACTCAGCCCTGCCCATGCTCTTGTGTTAGTGCTTTGGTAAATCACAGCATGAACAGCTGCTAAAGCAGAAATTCAACAGGTTTGAGCTGCCAGTGATAAGAAATTTCAGCTAAATAGAGCATCCATAATTAAAGGCAATCTACCTCTGAGCGGCAGATACTGGGAGGGCTAGCTGTGGAGTCAGGATTATAAGAACTGCTTTTGAGCTTCCCAGGGGCCTCTGGGCTGACTGGTAACTATGTACTTTTTGAAGGCAATTCTCTCTTTTTTACCTTTTCTCCTCCCATGAAATGCTACCACCCTCTTGGCTATTAAATATTATGAAATACCATATACTGAAATCCAAAATCGTATTTTAGATCCAGTTATAGAACTATAACTGGATCTAAAATATGATCAGTATGATTCTGCAAACATTTGAATATTCAGAAGATGTCTGCTGATTAGTTGACATGCACATTCACAGAGAAGGATTTTTTTGGGAATAAATTAGTCTTGGCTTCATCCAGATCTTCTACCAGCACCTCAAGTCCAGTAGTGTAGTATCCTTCAGCATATCTATGAATTGGTCTCCTTGCTTTTCCTCTGAACCTGGAAAAATTAAGAAGGCTGTGGGTATTGTGTGTGTGTGTATGTGGCGGGAGAGAGAATTGTTCTTAAGTCATTGTCAGGCTCTTGAAGATACTCACATGCTTCTGTGTGTTGCCATCGATCGCCTTGTGCCCTGGAGTTTGCTCCAGTGGAATCTCGACCCAGCACCACTAATTGGGGGAGACAGGCCTGCTTTTTCATTGCCAATTCAGTTTATCGGTGCTATCAGTCGTGGGCGGCTGCAGACGGAAAATGGAGGGAGAAGAGAATGGCGCAGTCCGTTTATATCCCACCCCTGCCAAGAGGATGCCAGAATGTGGTGTGTGAAGTAATGCATTTTTTTCTTTGGAGGTTGAACTAAGCAAAACCTTCACTCTGTTTTAAATTTTTTCTCTCTCTCTGGCAGAGAACAGGCAGGAATGGGGGAAGTCAGTTCAGTTGCTTTCCAGACCTACCTCAGCCCACCTTCGTACAAATGCTAATAGATCTAGACAGTGGGATGGTCAAATTTCCCCACCCTCAAGCAGGGAACAGAGATTTGAAGAAATTAAATACTAGACAGACTTCAAGAAAGAAGAAACTAGAGATCTCCAGGAAAAACCTCTTTGACTTGACCTGTCCTGGTTAGTAGTGGGTGGGGAAAAGATAAGTGATAAAACACAGGAGAGCAAGTTCTCTTTGGTGCTGGGTCCATCAGAGCAGACAGAACTCTTAACTGAGGTCTGAAGGAGGCAGCCATTTAACCATGTGCTAGCCTGAAGAGCTGAAGGAAGCTTCAAGGAGATGTTCCCTCTGTAAAGATCTGTAACTTTCTAAGCTAAGGAGCCTGACCTATCTTTTAACACATGTTTATGTTTTAACATCTGATAGGGCATATATATAGCTGCTGGTTCTCTTGGACATGCTATTTTAAAAGGAGCACTAAGGGGAAGGCAATTAGCACTTGTTGGGCCACTTGTTGGGAAGGGCGGGATATAAATCATAAAATAAATAAATAAGTGGCTATTCCTCCCAAGTGTCAAGTCTGCTTCAACTCTGGACAAGTCTGTGTTCCATCTTTGGTTCAGGGGGAAGCATTCTGGGTAAAAGCCACACTGTATACCAATGCTGCTAGCTCTCACTCCCCTTTCCCCCCTCCCTTCCTTTGTTATGTAGTTCTTCTTTGAAATGGGAATATGTGAAAGAGATTATGGTGCCTTCTCAGGCTGAGTACCAGGGGGAGTATTCGCCCCAAGGCCACGATGGGCCTGAGAACGAATTTGTAACATCAATGTGTGAATGTGCCCTTTAGTACCCCCCCCCTAAAGAATCCCTTTGAAGTATACCTTATATGATTACACTTCACTGTATGGTCTTCAGTCTTCCAATCTCTCTGAGTAGTCGAGAACAATGATATCAATAAACTAGAAACTTTTTATCAAAAAGGTCTCGTTATTGAATCAGCCGACTTGAAATTTTGGAAGACTCCCCAACGAAGTTCAACCTTTCCGGCAACTTTAAAGCCTGATGGCTGTGCAGATTCCGGACAACGGAGAACTTCCCATCAACGTGGATCTGGAAGGGGCAGAGACGCCGTGGCACGTCCTCGACTCCAGGAGAGCCGCGGAGTCCCCCCCCCCCCCAGTTCCAGCTGGTGATTACACCCCGGCAGTATCAACCGTGGACCTCTACCACCATCATGGAACAGGCCCCGATCCGCCGGGAAGCCATCCTGACTCGCCACACCAAGCAAGTCCGGATCGCCGGAGCAGAAGCCGCCAACCCAGGTACCATCGAGTCAGGGGAGGCAGACAGCATCATCGTCGTCCAAGTGTCAGAGGACGAGAACGAGGGTGCTGAGTGCAGAGGGGCCGAGAGCGGAGAGCCGAGGCCCAAAGACAGGCACGATGAGGACTATCAGATGTTCCGCTCGATGGTCCGACGGGAGCCCGATGGAGCGATCCGGAGCCTGAAGGATGAGATGCACACCCTGACGGCTCAACTGGGGAGGGCGCTGGGGGTGACCGGGTCCCGGTGGCAGCAACCCGCTCAGCCGGCGACCCGAGGCCGCCCAAGCCAACCGGCCCAGGTGGCAGCCCCTGCAAGAGGCACAGCTCCTCAGATACTGGCGGCCCCCCAGGCGCCGTCAGCCCCCCGCGACGCAGGCAGGGGGCGAGAGCTGGATGCGACCTTCGACGGGGATCCAGAGGAGGTGAACTACTTCACCATTCAAGCAAACAGCTTCATGTATTATTGGGGGAACTCCTTTCCAGATGAGTTTAGCAGGGTGGACTACCTGGGCTGAGAGTTAATAGCTGAGAGAGGCGGCCAAGCGTTGGTACGTGAGCTTGTGCGAAACTATGAGCCCTGACCTGGACTATGTGCACACCTTCCTTCAAGCCCTATTAACCCAGTATGAAGACCCCCTGCAGGAGACCTGCGCGTTGGTGGCCCTCCATAATATGCAACAAGGGTCCCGCTCCATCCGCGAGTATGCGGCGGATTTCCAGGTGAATGCGGCCAGAGTCCATGTCAAGTCGGCTGAATTCAATAACGAGTCTCTTGATAAAGTAGCAAGTTTATTGTAATCAGAACTGTGGACCATGGCAGAGATTGAAGGACTGAAACACATATGCACTAATCCAGTATTTAAAGTATGAATCTAAAGGATTCCTACGGGGGGCAATCTATGCAACACATCTTCACACTAGGATGCTACTTCTTTCGTTCCCAGACCGAAGTCTTGACACCCCATACTCCCCACAGAGAACAAGGCTGGGAAGGCGCCACTATCTTGTTCACAGGTTAGCATTTCAAAGCAGGTTACACAACAAAGGCATTTCTAGAGAGGGGGCAGGAGAGTGAGCTAGCAGCCCCCGGTGTACACTGTAAAGTACCCAGACTCCTTCACTTCAGAACCAACCTTAATACAGACATTGAGTAACCCATAGCAGACTTGACATACTGCCCCCCCTAGGATCCCCCTCCTGCCGGGCGGCCTTGCAAGGAGGGCGAGTCACATTTATGGCTCCGGAACTCGGGCCCCGAGAGGCTCCGGCACTCCCCCTTCGAGGGGAGGGTTGGTGAATCTTGTGAATGCCATTTGGACGGCCCCGGAGATCTGCGCAGTAGGCTGCAATGAAAAACAGGGTGGACTTTACCAAGAGCAGGGGGGAGGTCTAACTCTACTGTCACCGGGTTGATTACCCGCTTGATTTTGAATGGCCCTAAGAACTTAAAAGCCAATTTCCTAGACGGTTGTGCCAGAGGCAGGTTTTTTGTTGACAGGTACACGGAGTCCCCCACCTTCAAGTCCCAGACTGGCACATGGCTTTTATCGTACTGTTTCTTATACGCCTCCTTGGCCAGCTTCAGGTTTTCTTGAATGGCTGGCCAACATTGGCTGGGACCTTGCCACCATTGCTCGAAACTTGAGCCCGTCAATCCCTCCCCCCCTGGCAGCATGGGAATCGGCTTTCCCTCATACCCGAACACTGTTGCAAAGGGAGATGCTTTTGTGGAACTGTGAGCGCTGTTGTTGTAAGCGTATTCAGCGAAGGGGAGGAGGTCCACCCAGTCCGACTGGCGTAGGCTCACAAAGCACCGTAGGTACTGCTCTAGCACCCCGTTCACTCTCTCAGTCTGTCCGTCCGTCTGGGGGTGATAGGCAGAACTTAGCCCCTGTTCCATCCCTAGTAACTTACAAAACTCCCGCCAGAAGGTGGCAACGAACTGAGGCCCCCTGTCACTTATGACCTTGTCAGGGATGGAGTGATGTTTGGCCACGTGGTCGAAAAATAAAGTCGCTAGTTTCTTGGCCGTGGGTAATTGGCTGCAGGGGATGAAGTGGGCTTGTTTTGAAAACGTGTCCACCACCACCAGTATGACTGTTTTCCCCCGGGAGGGGGGTAGCTCGACTATGAAGTCCATGGACACCATGGCCCATGGCCGTTTTGCTGTTTCCAGAGGCTGTAGGAGTCCCGGGGGTTTCCCCCCCCTCCTTTTTGCCATCACACACACCGGGCAACCAGCTACAAAGTCCGACACATCCTTCTTTAGGGACGGCCACCAGAACTGCCGGTGCACCAAGTGCAAGGTTTTTACATAGCCGAAGTGCCCAGCTAATTTGGAGCAGTGACATAGTTGGAGAATTTCTTTCCTTAATATTTCCGGGATGTACAGTTTCTCCCCCTTGTACCAAAGAGCGTCTTTTCTTTTCTGCAACCCCTCCGGCCGCCCACCTCCCTCCCGTTCGGCCTCTAGGGTGATTCGTTCTTTGCTTAGCCCGCTCAATTCCTTTTTCCTCTGCGAGCGGGTAGTGACCATAGCTGCCACTTGTGTGGGGGGGATCAGGGAATCTACCACTTCCTCTCTCTGGCTCTCATGCTGTGGGAGCCTGGACAGGGCGTCTGCTAGGAAATTGCGGGTCCCCGGGATGTGTTTCAGGGTGAAGTCGAATCTGGAGAAGAAGCCCGCCCACCTGATTTGCTTTTCACTCAATTTTCTTTTCCCTGTTAGTGCCTCTAGATTTTTGTGGTCCGTCCATATCTCAAAGGGCACCCTGGCTCCCTCCAACCAGGACCTCCAAGTTTTCAGTGCAAACATGACAGCGAAAGCCTCTTTGTCCCACACTGACCAGTTCCTCTGCTCCTCCGAGAACTTTCGCGAAATGTAAGCGCAGGGTCTCAGCTTCCCCTCCTCATCCCTCTGCATGAGAATGGCTCCTACGGCGACGTCGGAGGCGTCGCATTGGACCACAAACCCCTTCCGCTCATCTGGGTGGCTTAAGACCGGCTCGCTTGTGAACAGTTGTTTAAGCCGGTCGAAAGCCGCCTGACAAGTCAGTGTCCAATTCAGCCTGGCCCCTGGTCGCTTTGCCTCCTCCCCCTTCCCCTTCGTCTTCAGGAGGTCTGTTAGGGGCAGAGCGATCTGGGCGAACCCCTCAATGAATGTCCTATAGAAATTGGAGAATCCGAGGAAACTTTGGAGCTGTCTACGTGTCCTCGGGGGGGCCCACTCTAGAACTGCCTGAACTTTGGCTGGATCCATGGCCAGCCCGTCCCCAGACACCCGGAAGCCCAAATAGTCTAGTTCCCTGCGGTGGAACTCGCATTTAGACAGCTTGGCGTAGAGCTGGTGCTTCAGCAGGGTGGCCAGCACTTCCCTCACTAGTTTCACATGGGATTGTTCGTCTTGCGAATAAATAATGATGTCATCAAGGTACACCACCACCCCCTTGTACAGAAATTCCCGCAATACATCATTTATGAAATTCATGAACACCCCCGGTGCCCCTTGCAATCCAAACGGCATGACTAAATATTCAAATTGCCCAATCGGGGTGTTGAACGCCGTTTTCCACTCATCCCCCTCCTTGATGCGCACTCGGAAGTACGCGTCCCGCAGGTCAAGCTTTGTGAAAATCTTCCCCCCCGCCACCGTGCTTAGCAAATCTTTGATGAGGGGGATGGGGTAGGCGTTTGACATGGAAATCGCGTTAATCCCACGAAAATCCGTGCAAAGCCTAAGACTGTGGTCCTTTTTCTTTCTAAACAACACGGGGGCCGCGTGGGGGGCCGTCGCGGGTCTGATGAACCCCCTTTTCAAGTTCAAGTCTAGGAATTTTCGCAGCTCCTTCTTCTCAGCCCACCCCATTTGGTAGAGCTTGGCCCTGGGAAGGCTTTCCCCGGGGATTAGTTCTATCGCACAGTCTGTGCTCCTGTGGGGGGGTAGCTGGTTGGCCTCCCGCTCACTAAATACCTCCATCAGGTCGCGGTAGGCGTCCGGGACATGGTGCACCTCTTCCACCAGGACGCACGCCCTCTCCCGAGCGGCTGGCGCTCGTGGCCCCCATGCTGCCTGCCAAAGGTGCTGGTTGCAACTTGGGTCGGGAAATCTGATGGTCTGGGCTCTCCAGCGGATGAGGGGCTCGTGCTTTTCCAACCACCCCACTCCCAGGACCACGGGGTAGCCGCAGGCGGGCGCGATCACAAACGTCTCTGAGTCCCAGTGATCCTCAATCCCCAGGGGGCACGGCTCAGTCTCTTGCGTGCAGGGTTCCCCCCCATTACTGACTCATCCATCTGTTCAAAGTGCATGGGGTGGGGCAGTTGTAAGCGTTTCAATCCCAGAGCCTCCACCACCTTGGGGGAAATCAGCTCTCTATTACAGCCCGAGTCTATGAGGGCCCGGATCTGTAGGAACCTTTTTAGCTTTGGGTTCAACAATTTGACCACTATAAAGTACAACCTTCCCGTGGGTCTCACCGTGAGCGGTGCCTCCTCTCGGTCGACCTGCTGGTTGGCACCGTTCAAAGCAGGTCGGCGTCGTTTCCCGCCGGCTCCTCTTCCCACGCCAGCTCGGCCAGCTCCTCTGACAGACGCACCTCCTCCTCTTGTAGGTCGTCTTGCACCAGGAGCGCGCTGCTCTTCGCCGCGTCCTTAGGGCGGCCGGTGGTTTTCTTGGGGCCGGGGGTGCCCGGGCGGGTGGCTCCCTGCGGTGGGGCGGCCCCGGTGGTTGATTGGGGGCAGCCGGAGGCTAGATGGTTGGGGTCCCCACACCGAAAACAACGTCGGGGCCCCCCCGGGGCAGCCACCGCCTGCTTCTTGACTTTAGGTGGCTCAGCCTTCCCGGGGCTTGCTTTCGGCGTTCCCCTGCCGGCGGCCAGTGCTTGGCGCAGCATCGCCACTCGTTTCAGGTTGGTCTCCACCTCCCCCGCCAGCTGAATCCACCCCACCAGGGTATCGGGGCGGGCTTGCGTGAGCGCTCTATCCAGGATGCTCGGGTTCAGCCCATTGGTGAAGTGCTCGATCTTCATCACCTCGTTCCAGTTCCGAGCCCGGGCGGCGTTGGCCTGGAAGTCGGCCGCGTACTCCCGGATGGATCGGGCCCCTTGCTTCATGTTCCGCAGCGCCGCCAGCGCTCGGGTTTCTTGCAGGGGGTCCTCGTACTGGGTCAGCAGGGCCTGCACGAAAGTGTTTACGAAATGGAGGACCGGGCTGTTGGTTTCGCATAGGCTCACATACCACTTCTTCGCTGCGCCCCGTAGCTTCGACCCGAGGTAGTCCACGCGGCTCATCTCATCGGGGAATGAGTCCCCCCAGTAGTGCATGTAGCTGTTTGCTTGGATCGTGAAGTAGTTCACTTCCTCCGGGTCCCCGTCGAACGTGGCGTCCAGCTCCCGGCCCCCCCCCCAGGTCTCTTTGTCTGACCGGGGCAGGGGGGGGCGCCGCTGGGGCTTGCGGGGCCGCTCCGGGTGGAGGAGCGGCGGGGCCCTGTCGAGCCGGGGGTCCCCGCGGACCCGCCGGGGCTGGCTGTTGCTGGCGAGCCCCGGTCACCCCCAGCGCTCTGCCCAGCTGCGCGGTCAGGGTCTGCATCTGGTCCTTTAGGTCTCTCACCGCCCCGTCGATCTCCCTGCGGACCATCGCGCGAAACGTCTCGTACTCCTCATCGGTCTGGTCCTTGGGGCTCGCCCCTCCGTCCTCCGCTCCGCACTCGGCCCCTTCGCTTCCACTCTCGAGGTCCTGCGCCCCCGCGGCGCTGGCGCCTTCGCTCGCCTCGCCCGGGTGGACGGCGGCGGCCTCGGCCAGTTGGACCCGCTTGGTGTGGCGGGTCATGATCGCCTCCCGACGGACCGGGGCTTGATCCATCAGCGTAGTGGAGGTTCTTGGCTGGTATTGCCGTGGGGTCGCCACCAGCTGAAACTGTGGAGGGGAGGCCGCGGTCCTTCTGGCAGTATGGATGTGCCAGGGTGTCTCGGCCCCCTCCACTCTGGTTGGGAATCCTCCATTCTCCGGAGACTGTTCGGACATCGCCTTTTCAGTTGCCGGAAAGGTTGAACTCCAAGATAGGGAGTCCTTCAAAATGTCAAGTCGGCTGAATTCAATAACGAGTCTCTTGATAAAGTAGCAAGTTTATTGTAATCAGAACTGTGGACCATGGCAGAGATTGAAGGACTGAAACACATATGCACTAATCCAGTATTTAAAGTATGAATCTAAAGGATTCCTACGGGGGGCAATCTATGCAACACATCTTCACACTAGGATGCTACTTCTTTCGTTCCCAGACCGAAGTCTTGACACCCCATACTCCCCACAGAGAACAAGGCTGGGAAGGCGCCACTATCTTGTTCACAGGTTAGCATTTCAAAGCAGGTTACACAACAAAGGCATTTCTAGAGAGGGGGCAGGAGAGTGAGCTAGCAGCCCCCGGTGTACACTGTAAAGTACCCAGACTCCTTCACTTCAGAACCAACCTTAATACAGACATTGAGTAACCCATAGCAGACTTGACAGTCCAGGGCTGGAGTGAGCTGATGAAGATCGAGCATTTCTCTAATGGGCTGAATGCCAGCATTCTGGATTGGGCCCTCACCCAAGCGAGCCCAGACACCCTGGTGTGGTGGATCCAGCTGGCGGGCGAAGTGGAGACTAACCTGAAAAGAGTGGCGATGCTACGGCAACATCAGTCGGGGAAGATCCAGGCGAGGGGCGCCTCGGGGAAAGTCGAGCCCCCCAAAGCCAAGAGACCTTCCGCAGCGGTGCCCGTAGGGCCCCACCGATGCTTCTGATGCGGGGACCCGAACCACCTCGCCTCCAGCTGCCCGCAGCCGGCCCCTGCCCGGGCTCTACTGCTTGCGGCGAAACCCAGTACCCCGGGGCCGAAGAAGGCGACCGGCCGCCCTAAGGATGCAGCAAAAAGCAGTACGGCGGTGCCAGAAGAACCCCTGGACGAGGAGGTGCTGCTCTCCGCGGAACTGGCCGACTTAGCCTGGGCTGAGGAACTGGCAGGAAACGAGTCCGGCCTGCTCTGAATGGTGCCAACCAGCAGGTCGAGCGGGATGAGGCACCACTGACGGTGAGAGTAACGGGTTGTACTTTGTCACAGTGAAACTTTTAAACCCCAAACTGAGGAGGTTCCTGCAGATACGGGCCCTAATAGACTCGGGGTGCAACAAAGAGTTGATTTTCCCCAAGGTAGTAGACGCCCTGGGACTAGAGAGCTCACAGCTACCCCACCCCATGCTGTTTGAGCAGATGGACGGATCCGTGATGTGCGGAGAACCGTGCACCCGGGAAACTCAGGCCTGCCCCATGGGGATCGAGGAACACTGGGACCACGAGATCTTTGTTATTGCCCCCTCGTGTTCCTACCCGGTGGTATTGAGGGTGGACTGGCTGGAAAAGCACGAGCCCCTAATCCGCTGGAGAGTCCAGACAATCAGATTTCTGGACCCCCTGTGTAAAAACCAGCTATGGGACACGGCGTGGGGTCCGCGGGCTCCCGTAACTAAGGAGAGGGCATGAGTGTCGGAGGCACACCCCGTTCTGAGTGCCTACCGCGACCTGATGGGGGTGTTTAGCGAGCAGAAAGCCAACCAGTTGCCCCCCCATCGGAGCACAGACTGTGCCATAGAACTAATCCCAGGGGAGAGCTTGCCAAAAGCCAAACTCTACCAGATGGGGTGGGCCGAGAAGAAGGAATTGCGCAAGTTCATGGACCAAAACCTGGAACGGGGATTCATTAGACCAACCATGGCCCCCCACGCCGCCCCCGTGCTGTTCCGCAAGAAAAAGGACGGCTTGCTTAGACTTTGCACAGATTTTCACGGGATAAACGTGATCTCGATGTCCAACGCCTACCCCATCCCCCTCATCCGGGACTTGTTGAATACAGTGTCCGGGGGGGGGGGAATTTTTACCAAGTTGGACTTGAGGGACGCGTACTTCCGAGTGCGCATCGAGGGGGATGAGTGGAAAACGGCGTTTAACACCCCGATGGGCCAGTTCGAATACCTAGTCATGCCGTTTGGGTTGCAGGGGGCGCTGGGGGTGTTCATGAATTTCATAAATGATGTGCTCCGAAAATTTCTGTACAAGGGGGTGGTGGTGTACCTGGATTACATCATTATTTACTCTCAAGACGAACAGTCCCATGTGAAACTAGTGAGGGAGGTGCTCAGTACCTTGCTGGAGCACCAACTGTACGCTAAGCTATCCAAGTGTGAGTTCCACCGGACTGAGCTAGACTATTTGGGCTTCCGGGTGTCGGGTCAGGGGTTGGCCATGGATCCCGCCAAGGTGCAGGCAGTACTCGAGTGGGCCCCCCCGAGAACAGGTAGACAGCTCCAATCTTTTCTCGGGTTCGCAAATTTCTACAGGGCGTTCATAGAGGGGTTCGCCCAGATCGCCCTGCCCCTGGCCGAGCTCCTAAAGACGAAAGGGAAGGGGCCGGAAACCAAGCGGCCGGGAGCCCGGTTAAACTGGACTCCTAAGTGTCAGGCGGCCTTTGACCAACTAAAGCGCCTGTTCACTAGCGAACCGGTCCTGAGCCACCCTGACGAGCAAAGGGCCTTCGTGGTTCAATGCGACGCCTCCGATGTGGCCGTAGGAGCTATTCTTATGCAGAGGGATGGGGAGGGGAAACTAACAGAGAGGTAGGAGAGAGGTAGGAGAAGCCTGGAAAAGAGTTAATAGTGTGCTTGTGTGACACAAGACCTCTCTTCAAATCCACCCTAATGGAGAAAAACACCGTCAGAGATCTGGGCAGGCATGTCAGCTGAAAGTAGGTTCTGCTGGGGAGACAGGACAATGTGCCCTTGGTCAGGGCTGACTTATCCATTAGGCACAGTGCCTAGGGCCCATGAGACTTTTAAGGGCCCACAAAAATGTTTTAATTTCTTTTAAAATCAGAAGGAAAAAATGAACTTTTAGAGTTGAAGAAAAAGTTTTAAATTTTTTCTCACATCAAAAAAAGTGAAATGTTTAGGGCCCACTAGAATCTATCCAATTTTGCTTAAAACAGGGAAAAAATGTTGAAGTATTTAAGGTTATATCACTTTTTTTTAAAAAATCATTTTTTAAAAAATGATATTATGATGGCAGGGGCCCATGAAGGCAAAAGTGCCTCGGGCTCATGAAAGTCATAATGTGTCTCTGGCATTCCTGTGGAATTTGGCACCCCACCCCCCACCACAAAAAGGCTTAAACTGCCAAGCAGGGATTGGCTTGAGGTGAAGCAGTAGTTTGGAGTGACTTTGCCTGGGACAAGGGAAGTAGCCATTCTGGGGAGGTGTGGCCTTCCTGCTGTTTTGTGGAGAGAAAGTGAATTCCTTTTAATTTATGAGCCTCTTAATATCCTCTCAGAAGACAAAGGAGTCAATCACTATACTGAGTGGCCCCAAACAACTTCTAGTCTGGTCAATCCCTCTGGCCCCTCCCCTCCCCCAGTAAAATGGAAGCTGGAGCTACATGCTCCAAGGAAAGCTGGTTTCCTCAATCAGAATTTTCTTTGCCAGGCAAATGTGGAGCAGTCCCAGGAGTTGATGCCAGGCCCTTCCTCACATGCCTGATGACTGGGAACAATCCAAGCAATTGAGGCTATGTGCTTATCCCAGAATGGGGAGCTGAGCTGAATTTCCCAATTCAAAACAGAGCTCCAAGCATGGGCATTAAATTTGCCCAGAAATTTCAAAATGTCACTGTTTATTCTTGTCCTGTGAAATTAATATGTGATCTTCCTAAATTCAGCCTCAGTTTTGAAATCGGATTGCTTGCTGGCATCTCTCAATTGTTTTTTGGCAAGCGTCCAATGTGAAATCTGTCAGTTGTCGATGACAAAACACTATTGTATGTCAGTTGTCAAATACCGACTGTTAACTATTGAAATCAAGTACCAACAGCAATCCTTTGGTGAATATTGGGTGAAAATCCCATGAAAATTCAGCCTCAACATTCATGAAGGAGATTTTTTCTTTCCTGGAAGAAAAATTATTTCTGCTCCATTCCAATTGGCTCTAGATGTCTAGCGACTCCTGGTATGATAAACCTATTTTCTCTCCCCCCACCCCTTTTCTATTTGTTGGATGGAACTGCCAGCTCTGCAAACTGCCCAGAGCTACAATCACATACATGGTGGGGAAGCTCTGTCTGTTTGTGTGTGTGGATTTACCTTGAGGGAATCATTTGTGACATCAGTCCACAGCATCACACCTGGGTGTCTTTTTCTGTTTGCGCCACTGCCGAGTCTTCGATGAGACATGCGCTTCAATTGGGTCACTGGTGGCAGTTTGTTAGAAGCCTTATCCACTCTGGTAAAATGGTTTTTCCATCTCTCTGTCTCTGCATCTGAAAACCATAGAAGGGGAAAGAGATACATTTTTTGTCTTGGTGCATTAATTTAACAAAAAGAGAGTGAAGTCGATTTGGCCTTTAAACTCCCTGGGTCAGATTGATCCCACATGTAACTCCATTGTGCCCAGACTGAAAGGTTTCTTTTTTTCTCTTTTCTCTGATGGGCAAGAGACTGAAAGAACCTCCTGCACTTTGGTTTTCAAATGACTGAGATTTTCAAAAAGAGCAGGACAGTCAGGATTTCAAAGGCAGAGTCCTTAAGAATGCAGGTGGATTTTTTTTAAAGGAAGATTTTGGGCAGCCTAAAAATAATCTGCAACCAAAATGTTGACTAGGGCTCTTGCATCAGGTACTTTTGCATGAGGATGTGAGATGTCAAGGGGAACTCTTTTTCCCTAAAGTGGGAATAGCTAGGCAACACTCAGCCTCCTCTATTGGTGGTTGCTAAGCAGCCAAGAGGATGTAGTGTGTTGTCCCTCTCTAGTGGTGGCTGTTAGGTAATGCAGCTTCCTTGGATACAAAATGGGATTCATTGGCCTTGTTCATTAAAAGACCAAATTATATGTGATGCTGTAGATCCATGATCAGATCTCTTGATATATAATTTAATAGGAAGATAAAAGCAATATATATTAGGACTGTGGTGTTGGGGAAGGCATGTTGAAGCCCCTCTCCAAGTTGGAGTGAAAATGACCCTGGTATGGGCAAAGACAAGATCTCATATAAGTGCCTGTCTTTTCTCCTGCTGGAATGTTACACAATCGGAGGGGGGCATTTTTGATCATGAAAACAGTGCAGGAAGAATAGTTAAATTCACCCTTCCCAAGGACTGCTTTTTTTGCAACTAAATTATATGTTGGTAGATCCATCCTCTCCCCAGTAACATGTATTTTAGCCTATGTGGGATTCAATATTGTATCAAAATAGAAGGGAAATGAGCATATAAAGCTTATTTTAACTGAGTTAGGCCTTTGGTCTAGGAAGATGAGGATTGTCTCCTCTGACTGGCAGGCAGTGGCTCTCTAGGGCAGGGATGCCGAACTCATTTGTTATAACGACTGGATCTGACATAAATGAGACCTTGTTGGACCGAGCCATGTTGGGCTGGGCCGTATGTGTACCTATTTAAGATTAGGTAGCAGAAATATAAACTTTATAAAGGACACAAAGACAATTAAAAAAAAAAACACCTTAAAACATGCTTAAAACATTAGTACTTGTTGGTCTTAAATCTGCTTTCATTGTATCTCTCCCATGGGATCCAGGGAACTGGGCAAAGGAAGCTCTGGCTCTCTCCTTCCTTCCCTAGGGCACTAGGAGAGGGAGGAGCCTCAGCCAATGGAGAAAAAAGAGACTTTGCTCTGTAGCTCCTGTGCGATTGAGCAAGCCTTGCAAAGCAAGCTGTGATGCAGAAGGAAGCAAGAGGGAGGGAGAAGGAAGCAGATGAATCCAGCTGCTAGGAGCCCTCCGAGGGCCTGATTTGGCTGCTGGGCCACAAGTTTGACACCCCTGCTCTAGAATCTCAGCTGGAGATAGTTCATTTTACCTACTACCTGATCCTTTGCCTGGGGATGCTGGGGACTGGACCAGGGACCACCTTCTGTAGTTCAAAAAGATGTTCTGCCACTGAACCACAGGCACACCCCAAGGAAACAGGGAACATATTTGTAATAATAATAATAATAGTAATAATAATAATAAACTTTTATTTATATCCCGCCCTCCCCGCCGAGGCAGGCTCAGGGCGGCTCACAGACATGGAATGTGCCATGATTATGATAAATACATTATACAAAAAAATACAATAAAATACATTTAAATAAATTAATTAAAACCACAACAATTAAAGGTGCTATAGTACAACACAGTATATATCAGATGGCTAGGTGTCACTTCAGGATTCCATCTTGTAGGCCATTTGAAAAAGGACAGTTTTACAGGCCCTGCGGAACTGATTATAGTCCCGCAGGGCTCAAACCTCTGCTGGTAGTTGATTCCACCAATGGGGAGCCATTATTGAGAAGGCCTGCTCTTGCGTTGTTTTCAGTTTGGCCTCCCTTGGTCCAGGGATTTTTAGGAGATTTTGGGAGCTAGATCTCAGTGCTCTCTGGGGGATATATGGAGAAAGGCGGTCCCTAAGATAAGCAGGTCCTTGGCCATATAGGGCTTTAAAGGTAATAACCAGCACCTTGTAACGAACTCGGAACACATCTGGCAGCCAGTGCAGCTCCCGCAACCTAGGCTGCATGTGTTCCCACCGAGGTAGTCCCACTAACAGCCTGGCCGCCGCATTCCGCACTAGCTGCAGTTTCTGAGTTCGGTACAGGGGCAGCCCTGTGTAGATGGCATTACAGCAGTCCAACCTCAAGGTGACCGTTGCATGGATCACTGTTGCTAGGTCGCCACATTCCAGGAAGGGGGCCAGCTGCTTCGCCCTCCTAAGATGAAAAAAGGCGGCTTTAGCAGTGGCTGCTATCTGTGCCTCCATTGTCAAGGAAGGCTCCAGTAGCACTCCCAAGCTCTTGACCCTGCGCACTGGTATCAGCGACGCACCATCAAAGGCTGGTAGGGAGATCTCCTCCCCTGGCCTGCTGCGACCCATGCAAAGGACCTCTGTCTTCGCTGGATTCAACTTCAGCCCTCTCAACTTGATCCACCCTACCATGGCTTGCAGCGCCCGGTCCAGATTTACAGGGATGTCGCCAGTCCGACTGCCCATCAATAGATAGAGCTGGGTGTCATCAGCATACTGGTGAAAGCCCAGTCCGTACCTTCGGGCAATCTGGGCAAGGGGGTGCATAAAGATGTTAAATAACATCGGAGAGAGAACTGCCCCCTGAGGCACCCCACAATTAAGTAAGTGCCTCTGGGACAGCTCTCCTCCAATCGCCACCCTTTGTCCCCGACCCTCAAGGAAGGAGGAAAGCCACTGTAAGGCTAGCCCCCGGATTCCTGCGTTGGCGAGGCGGCGGGTCAGCAGCCAATGGTCGACCATATCGAATGCAGCCGATAGGTCTAACAACAGCAATACTGCCAAGCCGCCTCGATCCAGATGTCGCCAGAGGTCATCCATGAGGGCGACCAACACTGTCTCTGTCCCATGGCCAGGGCGGAAGCCGGACTGGTATGGATCTAAGGTGGGAGTGTCATCCAAGAAGCCCTGTAACTGCAACACCACAGCCCTCTCAGTGATTTTGCCCAAAAAGGGCAAATTTGAGACCGGCCGATAGTGAGCCAATTCGGCCGGGTCAGATGTAGCCTTTTTCAAGAGAGGGCAGACCACTGCCTCCTTCAGGGGCATTGGAAAAGAGCCCTCTGAAAGAGTTCTATTTATGATGTCCCGTATAGGACATCTTAGCTCCTCCCGGCAGGCCTTAATTAGCCAGGAGGGGCATGGGTCCAGATCACAAGTAGTTGGGCGTGCAGTGACAAGGATTCTGCCAACTTCCTCCAAGCTGAGCGGGTCGAAATGGTCCAGGATCAAACTAGAAGACACGCACGGGGCCTCGAGTTCACTTACTGTATCTAATATGGCAGGGCAGTCGTGGCGGAGCGACTGGACCTTGTCTGCAAAAAATTTTGCAGAAGCCTCACAGCCTATCTCCAATTCCTTAACATTTGGTTTGCCTTGTGGCAATGTGGTAAAGTTCCAAATTATCCTAAATAATTGTGCTGGGCATGAATTTTCAGACGCAATCTTAGCCGCAAAGTATATTTTCTTTGTGGCCTTGACTGCCATCTCATAGGACCTCATAAAATCCCTATAAGATGTTCTAGCCGCTTCGTCACGAGTACGCCGCCATTGCCTCTCTAGCCGTCTAAGACCTTGTTTCAGCTGGCGTAACTCCGGGGTGTACCACGGAGCCAGCCTAATCCGAGGGCGTTGAGGTGTGATCTCATCAATGGCCCTAGAGAGCCAGCTATTCCAGGTCTCAACTAGGGGTGTGCAAAAAAAAAAAAAAAATTCAGCATTACACGGATTTGGAAAAAAAATTCAGAATCCCCGTATACTGCTGAATACCGCATTTGGAATAGCTGCATATACGGTAGATGCGCGGCTCTTTCCGAATATACGGCCCTATTATACCCTATGGGCCATTGAAATCAATGGCAAATAGGGTATATTTGAAGCCGCCTGGAGGGGAGGGGGTTTGAGGGAGAGCCCCCAAATTTGCAGGGGACCTGCAGGGGACTCTCCCCTCCAACCCCCCCCCCCCAAGTCCCAAAAAGATTGGGCCAGGGGATCCCATTCCAGGGGCACTCAAAGAGGGTGCCCCTATTCCATCATTATACCCTATGGGCCATTGACATCAATGGCAACATAGGGCATAATTAGAGGCTACTGGTGGGGGGCAGGGGGTTTGAGGCAGACCTGGCTGCAGCAAACCCAGATGCCAGCTCTCCAGCCCTGCCCCAAACAACACAGGGAGAACTGGCCAACCACAACAAGCCTGCTGGTTCTGGGTCTCTCACCCAGGTGCCAGCTTCCCTGCCACAGAACACACAATCTACAGATGCCACCTCTCCAGCCCTGCCCCAAACAACATGGGGAGAGCTGGCCAACCACAACAAGCCTGCTGGCTCTGGGTCTCTCACCCAGGTGCCAGCTTCCCTGCCACAGAACACACAATCTACTCTATAAAAACAAGAAAGTGACTCAGCCCACACACACCCTTGCCAACCCCCACACCAACCAGAGGTAATTTAGAAAAACCAAAACAAAACCAGCAGAATCACAAAAGGCCAAGTGTTAAAAAAGTGGCCTTTTCACTAACAATAAAGCTCAGGCCAAATCAGTCAACAACAACACCCCCACCCCTAAAACCAGAACCAGGAAAAGGGGGACAAAAGTGGCCTTTTAAACAATGAAAATTAGGCCAAACAGCACCCCCCCCCCCAATAACCTGAAGATAAAAGTAACAGCAGCAGCACAACACAGCAGCAACAAATCAAACACTGAATACATTTAAAACAGTAAAAAAACCTCAACTTTTAACAATACAGGAACTTTGCCAACCCCCCCCCCCCAAAAAAAAACCCCTTTACCCTAACCCCAAGAAATCCAAGCCACCCAAATCAGGAGAAGTAAAAGGACTTTTAAAAGTCCTCTCACTAAATTAAGATATGGGCAAATTGGCAAACCCCACCTCCCACCCCAGGCCCCCTCCCCAAGCAGAAACCCCTAACCCCCTAACCCCAAATAAGTTACCCCACCACCACCACCCAAATCTGGATAAGTAAAGGGACTCTGAGTCTTAAAAAGTCCTTTTACCAACAATAAATAAAAACAAGAACCCCACGACTGTCTTACCTTGTCTTCTCTAGTCCAGGGAAGTCTGGTAAGGCTGAGTGAGAGAGCAGCAGGCAGCAGCTGAAGCCAAGGGCCAGCCAGCAGCAGCACAATCTCTCACACCAACCAACACAGCAGCAATGGAGGAGTCCAGCCAGGAAGGAAGACTCCTTAAAAAGCCCTGCAAAGCATGCATTTGCAATGCATTTTGCAAATGCATGCTTTGGATTGGCTGCTGGGGCTCCTCTCCCCCCCCCCCTGATCCCAGGGAGGCTATGGGAGAGGCGGGAAAAGGCAACTAAAGGCGGGAAAGTAGGCAAGCAGCTCCTTTGAGGCTGCAGAAGCTACTTTCCCACCTTTTGAATTGACAGCCGTATACTTCCGAATAGCTATTCGGAAGCATACGGCGAGCCGTATTCGGCTGCCGTGTAATGGGCGCCTATGGGGATCGGCTTCAGTCTATTCAGTATACAGCCGAATCAGTGGTGATTCGGCTGTAAATACAGTTTGGCCGAACCGAATGCGCATCCCTAGTCTCAACCAGGCCATCAAGGGGATCGCCAGAGGGCCAGGGATCCCGCAGAGCCGTTTGGAACTGTTCCAGGTCCATCTGGCTCTGCGAGCGAGCCATAATAGGCTCGTCGCTTAAACAGGTTTGGAGTGGCGTATCTACACGAACCTTAAGGGCAATGTGGTCCGACCATGGCACCACTTCAGTGGCTATATCGTCCACCATAACCCCGGCCACAAAGATCAAGTCTAACATGTGCCCGGCCTGGTGAGTGGGAGTTGTAACAAATTGAGAGAGTCCTAGTGTCGCCATGGATGACACTAGGTCTGCCGCCTGACTAGAGGCCGGGTCATCAGCATGGACGTTGAAGTCACCCAGGATTATCAGCCTTGGGTGCTCCAACGCCCAGCCTGTCGCCGCCTCGAGTAGGGACGGTAAGGCGCTGGCTGGTGCGTTAGGCGTACGGTATACCAGCCAGACCGCCAACCCCTCTCCAGCCTCCCACGCCAAACCGGCACATTTGATACCCTCGATCCTTGGGGCCGAGAGTGCCCTAAAGGAGTAAGCCTCTCGTATAAATAACGCCACTCCTCCCCCCCACCCGCTAGTCCATGATTGGTGAAAGACCGAATAACCTGGGGGAGCTGTTTGTGTGAGGGCCACTGTGTCTCCCTCTCGTACCCAGGTTTCGGTCACACATGCCAGGTCCATGTCCTGTTCGAGTAAAAACTCTCGAAGGACTGAGGTCTTATTATTAATGGACCTGGCATTGCATAACACCAATGACAGAGGCGAGTTGTTCAACCTGACCCTACTACCTGTCACCGTTGGGATGGGACGCAGATTGGAGGGTGAACGAGCACTAACTTGTCTCGGTCTCCCTCCCTTGTATCGTCTGCTCCCACCGCCATACCTCCCCCTCCCCAGGAGCACTGGAATCCCTAGACCAGCCATTCCCCACTGGTAGTAGCCCCTGTCTTAACCACCACCGATGCACAACATTTACTAATACTCTCCAACCCACTACGCCCTACTAGGTTCCAACAGTCAGATCAACTCAATAAAACCCAACCCTCAATTTCTCTTATATATTAATTGGATAAATAAATAAATTAAATCTAATGGCAATAATTAATTATAAATCCCATCCTATTAAACATCTTCAATTTAATTTGCCAATAATATTCATATAAATTCAGACCCAATAAATATAATAAATAAATCCAATGAGTTAATTAAAATCAATTTTACAGTAGTAGTTCCTGAGTGTGGAGGTAGGAAGTTGTTAAAGTGCAATATAGGTTCTTCCTAATTAAAGTAAGTGCAAGTGCAATGAAGGGTGTTGAGTGTGGTATAATGTGAGGTAGGATGTTAAGAGTGGTAAAGTGTTCAGAGTGGTAAAGTGCAAATCAGTGCAAAGCCGAGCTCTGGTGCTGAGGCAGTCCCGTGCCAGATGTAACACTGAGGACTGTAGGTGACCTAGCGGGTGCAGGGTTATCCAGCCAGGGGTCCAGGTCTGGTGCTCTCCACGTGACCTGGTGAACCCGGGGAGGGCAGAGTCCCCCCTCGTGTTCCCCTGCCATGTAGTGGGCTCCACTGTTCTCCTTGGCGATAACCGGTCCTTGGAGATAACCGGTCTGCTCAGGGCACCGCTCAGGGCCCCCGCTTTGTCCGTGCACCTGGCTGCTTTCATGGGCTCTCCTCCTCAGCAGCGGCACCCTGGCTTCATCCGCCGACACCCCCACTTCCTCTGTCAGTGCACCTCTCCTGGCGCCCGGCCATGTCGGCAGCTCGGTCACTGTGACCGCCTTGCAAACGTCTCCGGCACCGCTCGCTCTGCAGGCGTCGACTCCGCTCATCTCCAGCCCCACTTGCCCTGCAGGCATTGATTCCACCGCCCGGCCGCCTCACTCCGCCCAGTGATGCCGGCCCCATTTGTCGTTCTATCGGTCGCCTCCCAGTCCACGCTGCTGCTTCGGCATCCGCGGTAGGCCCCACTCATAGCTTGTTGGCAAACTCCGTCCACACTCTGTCCACACCAACACACACCGCAAGACCCTCCAGTGCCTCACCTCCCTCTCGGCGACGGGGGTCAACTCGTCCGGATTTTATCGTTTTTGGGTGGCTGGTAAGCAGGTAAGAGTCCTGTTTTAGGTTTTTCCCAAGGAGCTCTAGCACCTGAGCTCCCAGCTCGCCGCCATCTTTGAATATCTTTGAATTCAACATTTTTTAGCCTCAAGCTCAACGATGAGCTTGAATTCAAAGATATTGTAGAACAAGCAGCTCTCTGCATGTAAAAAGGGAATGTTTGCCAAAGGATTGTTTCTTGTCACCTGCTGCTGCTTTCTACAGACACTTCTAATTACTTTCTGTAACCATATATGGGAGGTTGAGTTGCAGGCAGCTGAGCATGTGATAAGTTGAAGCTCCAGCATAATTAGGATCAGAAACAGATGGCATCCTGACACACTTATTTTCTGCATGCAGGGACTTTATTGCCTGGGGAAATATATCTGGACATTGACCCCTGTCGTCCTATCCACGCAGATTCATTCCTGGAAAGGCTTGTTTCTGCTGACTGCATGAGCCATCCTTTGGTGGTGGTGATAGGAAGTGCCTTCAAGTCACAGCTGATTTATGGTGACCTCTGGAAGCTGCTTTCAGTGCATGGCTTGGGTTTAGAATACACAGAGTAAGAAGAGAGCCACTGTGCATTTGCAAAGCATTTCCCTCGCTGCACCACAGAACATCCTTAAGTAGCACCCTCACATTTGGATTCAGTGGGAAGACCCTCCAGATCAGAAACTATCTGTGAAGTGGGGTTTGGTGCTACACTTAGGGTGTGATCAGATGGGCAAGCTGCTGTGGCAGGATCTCGGCTTTGAATAAGCTGGGTGAGTTTGGGGTGGTTTATGTCAATCAGACAGCATCCCCTAAGCCAGCATCATAGTGCAGCAGGCTCATGGTTGGCCATCTACTTCACTAACACGCCGTAACTATGGACCTGTGACTGGGTTGGTTTCCCCCCCTAAGTCCTGGTGTGCAGTCCACAGAAGCAGGCAAGCACACATGGACTCCTTGCCGATTCGATGAGGTCACGGAAGTGCATGTTGGAGTGGGGCTGTTGGGGAAAAGGATGCACTGGAAACAGAGTGGAACGATCACACCGCTCATGTGTTTCCATGGTACACCGGGGTGATCAGACAGCTGGAAACCAGACATGGAAGCTGTGACAGAATGCCTCTCTCCCTGCCCACTCTGAGTTTCAAAGGTGTAATTCTTTGTCTCTTCTCCTTGGAAGGGCAGGATATTGGTTCAGTCACCAGCCATACTTATGCAAATGCAGGGCTTTTTTGGTAGAAAAAGCCCAACAGAAACTCATTTGCAAATTAGGCCATACCCCTGACACCAAGCCAGCTGGAACTGTGTTCCTGCTCAAAAAAAGCCCTGTGCAAATGACTCAGCTTGCAAAGTAACAGGGATCTGGTGTAAGGAAACTTCAGGGGAGTCCTGGAGGTTTTCCCAGAATGCCTACCAGGAGGGCTCCCAGGATGCTCCTGGGTGATCCCAGGATTCATTTGGGACTTGAGTAGACCAGGTAACAAGGGCTGAAGAGTGATGTAAAATTAGTGGAGTCAGGGATTCAATAAAAGTGCTTTCTCCTAGGGGAGAAGCTCTTTTGGCCCTGGTCCTTGGAAGAGAACAGACTGCTGAGCTCTGTAAGCAGCCAGCAGCCATATTGACCATGTGCCTAGGCTTGGCTGCCTCGGTGGATGCAGGAATCCTGAAGCAATCAGGTATCCTTAGAACGTTTTGGTAACTTACTAAGCTTAGAATTGCCTGCTCTACTTCAACACCTCATAGGGGAAGTTTTTTTAAAACCAGGGACAGAAGGATGCAATTAAAAACAACTTTTATTTAATCTGGTCACTAATCTGGTGCTGTGCTAAAAATATGCTTGTAACCTTTTTCTCTTTCTAATAAACATTTTTACTGTTTTGAATGCTGACAGTAAAGCTCTGAGCCACATAGTTCCCCAACTGCCTTACACTTTAAGGGGAAGTCCTAGGAAGAGGATAGGCATGCAGTTAGCAGTGATGCCAGGGGTATCCCAAAGAAGGACTTTGGTCTCTGTGGTAACCAGGTGCTGGGTAGCAGAGAACCTGGAGGCTAGGCCTCAGAATGGGAAAGGGTGATTGAGTCCTCTGCCTTTCAGTCAGGATGCTTAAATTGAGTAGATGGTGGCAGCGCACGCTAGTGGCAGGAAGCAGAATAGCACACTCCAGGAAGGGGCACAAGCCCAGAAGGGGACTGACAACTGTGTCTGAAGGTCAAATCAGGCTGGTTTCATCACAGAAGAAAGTCACCCAAATTTGCTGGTGGCTATTTAATCCATGTTTTAGCATGAGGTAGAAGCAATTGAGGAACACAGGAGCCAGATGTACACACAGGGCTCCCCCCCCCATTGAGCAGGAACGCACAGGAACGCAGTTCCGGGTACCTTGGTGTTAGGGGGTGTGGCCTGATATGCAAATGAATTCTTGCTGGGCTTTGTCTACAAAAAAGCCCTGAATGACACAATGGTGATGTCAGGGGGTGTGGGCTAATATGCAAATGAGTGCCTGTTGGTCTTTTTCTACAAAAAAAGCCCTGTGTACACATGATCACACCAGTGTTCCCACTAAACTGAGTTAGCATGAGCTGTCAGTAGTGTTCTCTCTAAGCTGAATTAGTGTGAGCTAGCTCACAGTTTTTTAGCCTCCAGCTCACACATTTTTGTTTTAGCTCAGGAAGGATGACCCCAGAGCACAATAATTTATGCAGGAGCTCACAACTTTAATGCCAGTAGCTCACAACTTTAATACCAGTAGCTCACAAAATAGAATTTTTGCTCACAAGACTCTGCAGCTTAGAGGGAATATTGAATCACACCCATTTAATCTGGAGGGTTGGGGTGGCTATGGCAGGCCAAACGGCTCATGTGATTGTGCCCTTAGTGCATACACTATTTAAACATGAGCACATGAAACTGCCTTCCACAGCGTTAGTCCATTTAGCCTGCTACTGTCTATGCCAGCTGGCTTAAATGGAGGTCCTTTCTGGTCTTGTTATCACAAAAGCAGTGTTGATGTAATGGTTAGAGTGCTGGGCCAGGATCTGAGAACCAGGTTCAAACTCAACTGGGACCAGCTCTCTCCCCCTAACCAACTTCTCAGGGTGGTTGTGAAGATAAAATGGGGGAAGGAAGATGCTGTTGCCCTGGCGGAAGAATGGGTCAGATTAACATGTGCTAAATAGATTCTGTCAGGTGCTTAACGTTAGGACTTTCCAAATATAAAGCATATACCCTGCCACAAAACTACGGCCCTTCTCTCTCAGGTGTGTTTAGTGTGTTTCAGCTTTACAGCATGATTTTTTTGACACTGGAGGAAAAGCATTCTGAGGCTCTGCCTGTGCCACAAACTGGTGATGGCTGGGCTATTCAACGTGATGAACTGCATTATGAGACAGCGGATCCACTTCACTGTCTTTGCTACCAATTCCTAGAATTTATTCCTAGGGGAGGGGAGGGGCTGGTAGAAAAGATAAATTAGAATTATTTTTAATAAAATGGAGATCATTTTTAATCACGTTTAAGTTATTTTTCTTTAGCCAGCTTGCATGGTGTAGATGTCCCTGAAAAATGGGGGACTTTCATCTCTCGCAGCACTGAAATTAATTCCGACCTGTCAGCCATGGTGTTTAATGTAGATAATAACTATTAGTTCTATGCCAGACAGTTTACTCTATTCTAGCAGTTCCCCTCCACCACCACTGGATTAAACTAAATCCTCTGCCAGGCACTAAAGTTCTTCAGAGGTGGAGGAAAATTGGGGGAGGGTGAGGGACATGAAGAACGATGATGTGCAAAAAAATTAAAATATAATATGAGTGAAACAGATGTCTGTCCCTTCCTGTGCAGTAAGACAGAGTCTTGGAGAGAGCTGCTGCCTGGTTACCATCCCTCTTCTAATCCCTGGAGATTGAGAACTTGCTAACCTTATTGAAGGGTGAAAGAGAAGCACTCTGCACATGCTTTTCTTGACTAAACTGAACTTTACTTCCAAGCACTCCATCTCCTGTGCTCCTAGCGACTTGGGCTGCCCACTACTGCCAGGAAAGAGTGTGTGAATGATGATGGTCATAGCAGTGGAACTCCCAGCCACGCGTACCTCCTAGCAGGACTTTTCAAAAGCAGGAACACACAGGAATGCAGTTCTGGCTGGCTTGGCATCAGGGGGTGTGGCCTGTTATGCAAATGAGATCCTGCTGGGCTTTTTCGACAAAAGGGGGTGTGGTCTAATAAGCAAATGAAGCTCTGCCTCTTAGTGCCGTTGAGGAGAAAGTGTGCAGCTGACTGTGGGAGGGGTCATGAGCAGGCAGGGGAAGGATGCACAGGCAGGTGGGATATGTGGGTAGGGACAAGAAGGGAGATATGAATGGGAGACCAGCTGGTGGGCTGAGGATAGAGAAATCAGTCCTGGTTTGAAGCTCCACCAATCCACCTTTTCCTTCTTGTTCTGGGGGGTCTAGTTCAGGGATGGAGTCAAAGCAATAGGATTGCCAACTTTCAGGTGGTGCCTAGAGATCTCCCAGTATTACAGTAGATCTCCAGTTGATAGAGATCAACAGAGCAAATGGCTGCTTTGGAGGGTCAACTATATGGCATTATACCTTGTTGAGGTCCCACACCTCCCCAAACCCTGCTTGCCCCCAGGCTCTTGCCACAAAATCTCCAGGGATTTCCAAACCCAGAGCGGGAAACCCTGAGTCAGAGGCATGAAGGCAGGGGCTTTTGGGGAGCGGATGGCTCAGCTGCTGCAAGTGGGAGTCACTGGAAGGAAGGCAGCGAGAAGTTGCTAGGCAGCAGAACCAGACACAAAGACCTGTGGCTGTGCATTCTGGGCTCAGAAGGCAGAGGTACTGAGGGAGAGGGTTTTATGGAACTGGGTTTTATGACACTGTACCTACAGTGGACTCCTGAGCCCTCTTATGTCTCTTCCTGAAACAGTTTGCAGGCAGGTGCTTCCTTTGGGCTAGATTTGTATCCTTAGGGTTGCCAGCCCTTGGTTTGGAAATACCTGGAGATTTGGGGGTGGATCCTAGAGAGGGAGAGGTTTGAGGAGGGGAGGGACCTCAGCAGCATACAATGCCATAGAATCCACCCTCCAAAGCAGCCACTGTCTTCAGGGGAACTGATCTCTGTTGCCTGGGGATCAGTGGTAAAAGCAGGAAATCTCCCGATGCCACTTGGAGTCTGGCAGCCTTAGCTATTCTTTGAGAAATGTAGAAGCACTGCTGCATTTCCTGTGTCACTCCAAGGTTTTCTTCATGCATTGAATGGAAGTTTTTTTGGAGTGTATTTGTGTGTGTCTGATGGAGATACCTTGGTGAGTTGTCACTCAAACTGGTAACCCTACCCCCTGTTGGAGGTAAGGTCAGGTCCACCCCAGCCATCAGTAGGGGATGGGGAAGTAGAGTGGTCAGATCCAGGCTGGGAAACTCCTGGAGATTTAGAGATGGAGCCTGGGGAGGACCTCTGTCAGAACTTGGATGAACTTCAGACGATTCCAATACTTGTTACAAGTTAGGATCTTTATTGAAGAACTACAGTACTAGAGCAACGAAATAACAGTAATGCCAATTCCTGGCAGTTGGTTACATTTTATGCCATCAGTAAAGCACAATAAAACAATCATTCACACGGTCTCAGACAAGTGTCTCTTTTTCCCAGCCTTCATTATCAGAAGGGAGGATGCTCCCCTGTTGTGAAGGCCAAACGGCCTGTCTTCAAAGGGCACCTGTGGATGTTAAGCAGAGACTATCTGCCGCCTGCCCTACTGCCCTAAATATTTGGCATAGCATAGGGGCCAGGGTTAATTGCTGTGGTCAGGCACTCTATGTTATTACTAAGTTACAGCATGGAGTCAGTTTGGTCAAGGCAAGTAAAGCAAAAGTTACAAGTTCTGACATACTGCCCCCCCTAAGCTCTTCGCCTTGGGCTTGTGTGGGTACAGTAGGTGAAACTTTTTGAGCAGTTGCGGAGCAGACACATCACTAGCTTTTACCCATTCATCACAGCTCGGGGGGAAGTATTTCCACCTAATAAGGTAGTACAACACACCCCGTTGGACTTTGGAGTCCAGAATTTCCTGCACCTCATGGTGACTCTGACCCTTCACTAGGGTCGGAGGCGGCTCCGGGGGGCGAGGATGGAATGACGTAGCTCCAGGATCTTTGCGAAGAAGGCTGCAATGAAAAACAGGGTGGATCTTACTCAAGGATTTGGGTAGCTCTAACTCTACAGTCACTTTGTTGATAACCTTTTTTATTTTGAATGGACCCAGATATTTCAGAGCGAGTTTGCGACACCCCTGCAGGAGGGGCAAGTTCTTTGTGGACAGGAACACTGTCTCTCCCTCTTTCAGTTCCCATTGGGGGGTGTGCTTTTTGTCAAAGTGCCGTTTGTACTCCTTTTTCGCCTCCTCCAGGTTTTCTTGAATCACTCTCCACCCCTCCCGTATTCCTTCCCACCATTGTTGGCATGAAGTGGGCTCCGGGGATCCGGATGGCAGAGGGAGGTTGGGGAAGGGTTTTCCCTCGTAGCCATTGACTATTTGGAAAGGGGAGGTTTTGGTGGAACTATGGAGGCTGTTATTGTACCCATATTCTGCGAAGGGGAGGAGTTCCACCCAATTCGTTTGCTGGTAGTTGATATAACATCGCAAGTACTGCTCAAGAAGCCCGTTCACTCTCTCCGTCTGTCCGTCCGTCTGCGGATGGTACGCAGAGCTAAGCCCCTGCTCAATTCCTGCTAGTTTGCAAAACTCCCGCCAGAAGTTGGCAACGAACTGTGGGCCGCGGTCGCTAATGACCTTCTCTGGGAACGAGTGTAGGTGGACCATGTGACTAAAGAATAGCTGGGCCAATTTCTTGGCTGTGGGGAGTTTCTTGCAGGGGATGAAATGGGCTTGTTTGGAGAACGTGTCTACTACCACTAATATCACTGTCTTCCCTTGGGAAGGGGGGAGCTCTACGATGAAGTCCATTGACACCACTGCCCATGGGCGGCTCGCTGTGGGGAGGGGAACTAAATGGCCAGGAGGCTTTCCCCCCCTCCGTTTAGACATGATGCAAGTGGGGCAGGTGAGCACGAACTCAGAGACATCCTTCTTTAACTTGGGCCACCAGAATTGTTGGGTGATTAAATTGAGGGTCTTAACATACCCGAAGTGGCCGGCTAGGCGGCTAGAGTGGCTTTGCTCCAAGACCTCTTTTCTTAAGGATTTGGGCACGTAGATTTTCCCTTTGTGAAACCAAAGCCCCCCTTCCCCCTTCTCGAGCCCCTCTGGTCGTTCCGTCCCCTCTAATTCTGCTTCTGTCGCGAAGCGTTCTTTTTGCTGTGGGTCAGGGGCCCCGGTCTGTTTCCCTGAACGGGTAGTGACCCCCCCCCCGCGACGGCGGAGGGAGGAATCAGAGAATCGATCACTTCCTCCCTCTGACCCTCGTGCTGGGGCATGCGCGATAGCGCGTCAGCCAAAAAATTTTTAGTGCCGGGGATATGTTTCAGCACGAAGTCGAATTTAGCAAAGAACCCCGCCCACCGGATTTGTTTTGCAGTCAGTTTGCGGCGGCCGGTGAGGGCCTCCAGGTTTTTATGATCGGTCCAAATTTCGAAAGGGACTCGGGCTCCCTCCAGCCAGGATCTCCATGTTTTGAGAGCAAACATTACTGCAAAAGCCTCCTCGTGTAAAGCCCCACGTACCATTTTCGAGCCGGCCCCCGTAGCTTGGAGGCGATGTGGTCGACCCGGCTCGCTTCTGTAGGGTAACCTGCTCCCCAGTGCGTGAAAAACGTGTTGCACTGGATTGTGAAGTACTCGACTTAGTCCCCGTCTCCGTCGAACGTAATCTTTAGCTCCCTGGCCCCCCCCATCTCCCCCGGCCGGGGCGACAGGGGCCGCGGGGGCCGGTACCACCGGGGCGACTGGGACCGGGGCCGCCGGCATGGCTGGAACCACTGGAGCTGCGGGCGCGGGGGGCGCCGGCGCTGCTGGTATGGCCGGGGCCGCTGGAACCCCAGGCGGCACGGGTGGGGCCGGCCCGCCCGGCGGTGGAGCCGGAGGGGCGGCCGGCGGTGGGGCCGGAGGGCCGGCTGGCGTGGTCCTACCGGGCCTCCCCCCCCGGAATCGGGCCCACGGGCACGGCGCCCTGGAGCGTGCGTATCTGGTCGCGGATCGCTCCTAGGTTCTGCTGCATCTCCTCGGCCATCAGTGCTCTGGATGCGTGGACCTCGTCGTGGATCTCCTTCACCCAATCGAACAGCTCATTGCGCAGTGTTCGGATCGGGTCCCCTCCGCCGTAGGTGCCGAGCCCCTCGTCTCTGGTTTCTTCCTCCTCGCCTTCCCCTCTGCCTGTGGCGAGGACCCGGTATTGCTGTTCCGCGGCTTCCATAGCTGCCGTGGATTTCCTCGGGCTCCAGGTCCGCGGAGGGAAGGCGTCGACGGAGAAGGGCGCGGGGACTTTAAGTTTTCGTCTCGCTCCCGTTACCTTCGGGTCGAGAGGTTCCTCGTCGGGTGGGATGCTGGGCTCTCCGTTGTCTGGAGCCTTTGCCGCCATCGGGCCAGGTTGCCAGTACAGATAAGTCCCAAATAAAGGATTACTGTTATAATGTCAGAACTTGGATGAACTTCAGACTATTCCAATACTTGTTACAAGTTAGGATCTTTATTGAAGAACTACAGTACTAGAGCAACGAAATAACAGTAATGCCAATTCCTGGCAGTTGGTTACATTTTATGCCATCAGTAAAGCACAATAAAACAATCATTCACACGGTCTCAGACAACTGTCTCTTTTTCCCAGCCTTCGTTATCAGAAGGGAGGATGCTCCCCTGTTGTGAAGGCCAAACGGCCTGTCTTCAAAGGGCACCTGTGGATGTTAAGCAGAGACTATCTGCCGCCTGCCCTACTGCCCTAAATATTTGGCATAGCATAGGGGCCAGGGTTAATTGCTGTGGTCAGGCACTCTATGTTATTACTAAGTTACAGCATGGAGTCAGTTTGGTCAAGGCAAGTAAAGCAAAAGTTACAAGTTCTGACAGACCTCAATGGGGTACAGAGTCCATCCTCCAAAACATCCATTTTCTCCAGGGGAACTGATCTCTGTAGTCTGGAGCTGAGCTGTAATTCTGGGGAATCCCCAGGCCCTACCTGGAAGCTGGCATCCCCAGCTGGTGGTGGGGGAGGGGGAGACCTGGCAACCCATGTGGAGGCTGGCTATCTAGCCTGTAGCCACTGGGCAGTGTTGTTTCCCTGAAATAGCCAAAACTCCAGTTTTGTCTCCCCTGGTCTAGAAAGACAACTGTGGTGCTCCTGAGATGCTGGTTACATACCAGTAACATGAATTATATGTTGCCTTGCAGTTGTGGGATTAATGGCAAGACATTTTCTCATCATTTCTCAGATTTCTTTTTTGCCTCTTTCAACCCATAAACACAGGAGCTGTTTTATTGTGCTGTTGTTAGGGAGTGAAAAAACTACTTCCTGGCAAAGGACAGTCTTGACACAATCCCAAGGACACCAGAAGCTGCCAGGAATGCCGCCTGGATCTTGCATATTCTCTCATAGGTCAGACTGTAATTCCAAGAAGCAGCTTCTGTATCATCAGTTGGCTTCCCCAGGACAAATATTTTTAAGGAAGAGATTGTGTTCTGAGGGGGCAAATTGATTGTGTTCTGGAAGCCTGTGGTGTGTGTGTGGGGGGGGGGGGGGTCTGCTCATAGCATTCTGCTGGCAAGAGAGCTAGGGTTGCCAGCCTCCAGGTGGTACAAAAAACAGAGTAATCACAGCCAAGAACCAATGTAAAGAGTAACAAGAAACTGTGAATAAAGACACACAATAAACTATAAGTGTCATGCGATTCTTACATTCTGTGCTCCATGCCACAAGACAAAACATCTACATAAAATACCTATTTATAACTAATAACTCAGTCTGTAGTAGAAACCATAATGGTAAGTGGCTCAGTCCCAGGGTGTTTTTTGTAGCAGGAACTTCTTTGCATATTATGCCACAAACCCCTGATGTAGCCAATCCTCCAAGAGTTTACAGGGCTCTTTTTACAAGGCTTACTGTAAGCTCTACATAAGGCGCATGTGGCCTAATATGCAAAGGAGTTCCTGCTACAAAAAAAGCCCTGCTTTGTCCATTCATAGAAACTCCCTGAGAAACCAGGAGAATCCTGTCCAGGTTCAGAACACAGTGTCTGGATTCACTTTATGATGTTTTCAGCAGTTAAGCCTTCATCAGCCGGAGCCAGCAAGTCTGCTTATATTGGAGCTGATGAGACATTCACCTGGAAATGATATCCTTATTAGATGTCTCCACAAGTCTCCAGGTGGTGGCTGTCAGCGCAGGGTTCATTGATTCTTCGAAATAATAGAACTCTTTCTTTTGAAATAAGTTTCTTTTATTGAATATACAATGTTACTGCTGCAGAAGGTCTTTGAGAGTGATAACATACATTGAAAAGGCACTAGCATTTATGGGGGCACATCAAAGACAGGGGCCTCTAAATCATTCTCAAAACAAAGTTATTTTCCCTCTCTAAGGTGTTTGATTCACACGCTGGCTATCTCCCTTCCTGGGCCATCCAACCTCCCCCCTTCGGTCGATGTCCTTGCAGCGGCTGGGAAGCGGCGCCGCCTCCCTCTGGTCTTCCCGCCGTTTATGGCCTCTGGCGCCCTGTTCTTCCCTCCCCCTGATTGGCATACCTAGCATTCTACCAAAGGGCCCTAGGGTTAGTTCTAAGCAAATAAACAGTATAGGCAATGTGGTTAGGTTCAATAGGATGCAATTGAACACAAGCTGACAGTGGCTGGAGTTCTTTTGGAATTACAATTGATCTACAGGTGATATAGATCAGTTCACTAAGGGTGTTTTTGCACTCACGTTTTACTGGCGCCACGACCCTCCTGACGCCGGCGAATCTGCATGGATTTCGCAACAGAAGCGCCGGCGCTCCCAGAAGCGCCGGCGCTTTCCGTCGCTAAGCCAGCGCAAACGTTTTCCTGCATCTTTGCGATTTCCGTTTGCGCTGGCTTAGCGACGGAAGTAGCCGGCGCTTCTGGGAGCGCCGGAGCTTCTGGTGCGAAAGCCATGCAGATTCGCCGGCGTCAGGATGGTCGTGGCGCCAGTAAAACGTGAGTGCGAAAACGGCCTAAAAGAAAATGGCTACTTTGAAAGGTGACTCTATGGCAGGGGTGGCCAAACTTACTTAACCTAAGAGCCACATCAAATAAACCAGATGTCTGAGAGCTGCAAGACATGAACATCAGATGTTTGAGAGCCACATGACAGAAAGGAAAACAGGCAGGCAGGAAGGAAGAGAGAGGTGGAAAGAAAGCAACTAACTTTAAATGCATTCTCCAAGCCATCAGTTGGCTTGGCTTGGAAAAGTGATTTAAAGAGAGAAATCCCTTCTGGGGTAGTGGGGGCTTTGAGAGCCATACAATATGTGTGAAAGAGCCACATGTGACTCCCAAGCCACAGTTTGGTCACCCCTGCTCTATGGCATTATATCCCACTGAAGTCCCTCCATTCCCCAAACCCTGTGCTCCACAGGCTACATTCCCCAAATCCCCAGGTATTTCCTAACTCAGAGCTGGCAACCCTAAAGGGAGCAAACAAAGGCAGATATTTAGAACTCCATCCCGGACTTCCGGGATTTGGAGAATGCTGAGCTGACCTGCCTCACTAAGGGATGGAAAAGGGGTGGAAAAGATGATAAATGCTTGCAAAAAAGAACTTGAAAAAGATATTGACTTTAAAAAAGAAATTGAAGAGCTTAGAAATGAAACAGTGGTGGTGTCAAAAAAAGTGCAGGAGGTAGAAGGGAAAGTTAAACTCCAGGATTCCACCTTTTTAAAAATGCAAGAAAAAATAACAATCCATGACTGTAAATTGATGGAGACATAAATACGTCTGAGAGGAGTACCTGAAAAAGAAGGGACAGACTTTAAAAAAATGTAATAAATATAATTGCTGATTTCTTGGAGGAAGATCCTGAAGGGACTAGAAATATGTATGATTATATGTATAGAGTGAATTCATCATATGCCAAGAAAAATAACTTACCAAGAGATGTGGTTATAAGATATATGACAAAAGAAATGTTGGGGAAAATCTAAATAAAAATTTTGAAAAGACATTGATAGTGGGAGGAAGCAGAGTAAGAATAATGATAGAATTGCCAAGTGATAAATGACAGGATAACATATAAGAAATTAACAGAAAAACTATGTGACAATGGAATGAGGTATAGATGGATAATACCTGAAGGTTTGAGCTTTGAGCTACAAGGAAGAAGGATTACAATTATAAATACACAGGAGCTGTGTAAATTTTATGAAGAGAATAAAGAATTTGCACCATGATGGATTATAAATTATTTTGGAATGTAAATGGACTAAATTCACCACAAAAAACAGAAAGACAATATTTCATTGGATTAAAAAACAAAACTGTAATATAATTTGCTTACAAGAAGTTCATATTAAACAAAAGGATTATAAATTTTTATGAAATAAACAATTGGGACTGGAATTTTTTTCCTTGGCTGGACAGAAGAAAAGGGGTGTGATTTTTTATATTAAACAAGAATTTAATAAATTTAATAAATAATATTTAAAGATAAAGATGGAAGATTTGTGGCAGTAGAAGTAATAATAAATGCGAAAAAAACCTTATTATTGGGACTGTATGTACAAAATTGTCTAAAAAAGTGAGAAGATGATTAAATGAAGATTTACTACAAAATAAAGAATTAGTGACATCTCTAGAAAATGAAACTAAAGCTTTCTTCCAAATAAATGATAAAGATGATATAGAATTTCAGGTGTGGGATGCTTATAAAGCCAGAATGAGAGGAATATTGATTACATTAAATAATAAAGACAAAAGGGCAAAAGAAAAACAGATGTTGGACATTCAAAATGAAATAAAGAAAAAAGAAGGGGAACTGATGAAAAGGCCAGGGAAAAAGAAAATCATAAGGGAGATTACAATACCACAAGCACAAATGAGACATTTGTTAAATAAGGAATTGGAATGGAATTTAAAAAAAAAATACAACAGAAGTCCATTGAGGGAGTGAATAAACCTGGAAAGTATTTGGCCTGGCAACTGAAGAAAAAGAAAAATTATTAATAAAATTGTGGTTGATGGAAGAGAGATTGTAGATCAAGAAGGAATAAAGAGAATTTTTCAAATACTATGCTAAATTATTTAAAGGTGTTAAAGTAAATAAGGAAAGGATGGAAGCATATTTGCAAAAGATTAAAATAGCACCCTTAACTGAATATATGAAAACAAAATTGAATGAGCCAATTGAAAAAATAGAAATTGAAGCAGCGATTAATGCAATGAAAATTGGAAAAGCACCTGGATATACGGCAATTTTTTAAAAAAATTTTAAAGAAGAATTAGTACCGATTCAAAAATTGATGAATATGATAAGAATAAAAGGGAAAATACCAAATACATGGAAGGAAGCTGTAATTTCTTTGATTCCTAAGGAAGATAGAGATGTCACGAATGTAAAGAACTATAGACCAATTTCATTACTAAATAATGACTATAAATACAAGAATTTTGGCAGAAAAACAATATTTGATACATTTCATAAAGGAAGACCAAACGGGATTTCTCCCTAAAAGGCAAATAAGAGACAATATTAGAACTGTTGTAAATATTGTAGAATATTATGAAAGATATCCAGAGAAGAAAGTTGCATTATTCTTTGCGGATGCAGAAAAAGCTTTTGATAATTTGAACTGGGACTTTATGTTTGCAGTAATGGAGAAAATAGAATTGGGGGAAAACTTTATAAGAATGATAAAGGCAATATATACTGAACAACGTGCAAGGTTATGTATAAATGCGGATCTTACAGATGAAATGATAATCAGCAAAGGTACAACAAGGTTGTCTGCTTTCACCTTTGTTGTTTATAATGACTTGAAATTTTATTGATGCAAATACAAGATGATAAAGAAATAGAAGGGTTGAGAGTTAAAGGATTTATTTATAATATAGAGCATTTGCAGATGATATAATGTTTATAAATAAAATCCTACACACCTTTGTTGTTACCTAAAATACAAGAATATGGCGAACTGGCGGGATTTTATGTTAATAAAGAAAAATCAAAAATTTTATGTAAAAATAAGCAAGTAAATAAACAAAAGGAGTTGCAAAGACTAACAGGATGTGACATTACCTCTAAACTAAAATATTTGGGTGTGGAAATAATGAAGAATATTGACCTATTCAAAAATAACTATGAAAAGCTATGGCGTAAGGTGGATGAAGATATGATAAAATGGAATTAGCTTGTCATTACTTGGAAGAATAGCTGCAATTAAGATGAATATTTTGCCGAGAATAATGTATTTGTTTCAAACTATTCCGATCGTGAAAGACAGTAAACAATTTAACAAATGGCAAAGGAAGATTTCGGAATTTGTATGGGCTGGGAAGAAACCAAGGATTAAAATGAAAGTTTTAATAGATGCTAAAGAAAGAGGATTCCAATTACCAGATTTAAGATTATATCATGAAGCAGTTTGTTTAGTGGGGATAAAAGATTGGGTGACACTGTTGAATAAAAAACTTTTAGCGTTGGAAGGTCATGGAAATAAATTCGGCTGGCACACTTATATGTATTATGGGAGGAAAAATATGGATAGTTTTTTCTCTCACCATTATAGAAGAAATAATTTGTTGAATACATGGATGAAGTATAAGAAATATGGTGATGAAAGAAAATCATTATGGATAGTGCCAGCAGAAGTGATAAAAAATAACAGCTGAGACAGGTGAGGAAAAATGGCTCATACAAAACTATTAAAAATACAAAGTGGCAAAATAGAATTGAAAACTGCTGTGGAGTTAAATAACAAATATGATTGGTTTCAAATGCAACAAATAAAGAGTTTGGTAGGAAACGATATTAAAACTGAAGGAATAAGACAAGAGCAAACAGAAATGGAAAAAGTTCTTCTTGGAGATAATGAAAAATTAATTTCAAAAACTTATGTTACTTTTAAAATGGTTTACAGAAGATGTAGTGAAATCTCAAATGATTAAATAGGCAATAAATGTAAATAAAGAAATTCAGATGGATACATGGGAATATTTGTGGAAGAACTCTATGAAACTTTCAACATGTCAGAATATTAGAGAACTGTTTTAAAATGATGTATAGATGGTATATGGCCTAAAAAAAATGGCAAAGATGAATAACAAGATGCCAGACAGATGTTTGAAATGTAAAAAACATGAAGGTTCTTTCTACCATATGTGGTGGATTTGTGAAAGAGCAAAAAAATATTGGCAGATGATCCAACAAGAAATTTCTAGGATCTTGGGATATGAATTCAAGAAAGCTGCAGAGACTTTTCTGTTGGGATTACAAATAGAAAAATTTCCAAAAGAAGATAGAACTATAATTTGGTACTTGCTTTCAGCTGCTAGGACACTATATGGGCAGTTATGGAAGCAAGAAAAAATACCAGAAAAATGGGATTGGATTGTAAAAGTTATATGGAGTGAGATGGACAAATTAACAAGAACTTTAAGAGACTATGATTTAGAAGATTTTAAAAGGGAGTGGAAAAAATTTAGAAGTTATGTAGAAGACGAGTGGCATAAAAGGACAATGGACAATTTTTGATAATGATTAAACTTTAAAAGAAAGAAGAATATTAATTTTAGTTCTTAGGAATTAAAGGTACCTTTTAAAGTTAGTATTTTGAGTAAATAACACTGGCGGGGGTCAAGTAAAGGGGGGGAGGGGTGATTAGAAAGAAGCATATGGGATAGATGAAAAGAATTTATTAATGGAAATTGTTACCATATTGTTTAAACATTGTTTAATACAAAGTTTAATAACATTGTTTAAAACAAAGAACTCCATCCCCACCCTGCTGCATCAAACTACTTTGTATCACCTATATTTTTCCTGCTTTGCTGTTGCTGCATGATCCTTTTATGTCCCAACATGCTAATCTGACACGTAATCCATTACCTAACAAGAATAATTTTACCCCGTACTACACTGAATGATCCCAGATCTGGATGTCCCACACTGGTGATCCAAATCACTTGGTGGCCAACTGCCCGGAAAAACCTTGAGCCCCCCCCTTTCTCCGAAGCCAACGGCGGTGGGACCAAAGAAGACTTCGACCAGACCCAAAGAGTCGGTTCAGGGAAGCACCGCAATGTCGGCAGTGCTAGACGAGGATACTATAATTGTGGATGCATCCAGTGAGGAGTCTTGGGGAACAGAGCCAGCGGAAAACGAGAGCGACCTGCACTGAGAGGTGTCGGAAGGCAGGTTGTGGATCTAACGGCACCGTTGCAGGTGAGAGTAACTGGATTCTTATTTTTGGTTCCATTGACATTGCTGAACCAAAAGCTTAAATGCTTTATCCATGCCCAAGCCCTAATCGACTCTGGGTGCACGAGGGAGATTATCACCCCAAAATTAGTGGACGCTTTAGGACTGGTGTGGAAGCCCTACCCCACCCAATCCAATTAGAGCAAATGGACGGGTCCGTAATGAGGGGGGAGCCTTGTGCAGAAGAGGCTCAGGGAGTACCAGTAGGGATAGAGGACCATTGGGACATAGAAATGTTCGTGATCGCCCCCTCCTCCTCCTTTGACATGGTATTAGGGGTCGGGTGGCTAACTAAGCACCAACCGGACATACAATGGGGGGACCAAATGATAGATTTCACCGACAGAAGGTGCAGACACCATCACTGGTTGGGGGCCTGGGGGCCTCAGGAACAAAAAAATGTGTGTGTTGGTGGAAGAGATTCGTTCTATCCCCAGAGAGTACAGAGACTTGCAAAGAGTATTCAGCAAGGAGGTGGCGAATGAGCTTCCCCTGCATCGAAGCACCGATTGCACGATCGAACTAATCCCTGGAAAGGAACTGCCCAAAGCCAAACTATACTCCATGGGGTGGGCTGAGAAAGCAGAACTACGGAAGTTCATAGACAAAAACCTCAAAAGAGGCTTTATCGGCCGGCCTCTGCCCCACACGCCGCACCGGTGCTTTTCCAAAAAAAGAAGGACGGGAGCCTTAGGCTTTGCACTGATTTTCATGGGATAAATGGGATCTCGATGTCCAACACATATCCCATCTCCTTGATTAAAGATCTACTGAGCACGGTGTCCGAAGGATCCATTTTCACAAAACTGGACCTGAGGGACGCGTACTTTAGAGTGCGGATCAAAGAGGGGGACGAGTGGAAGACAGCCTTCAACACTCCAATGGGGCAGTTCGAGTATCTTGTGATGCCTTTTGGATTACAGGGGGCTCCAGGAGTGTTTATGAAATTTATCAATGAGGTTCTGAGAGAATATTTGTATAAGGGGGTAGTGGTGTACCTGGATGACATCATTATCTATTCCAAAGACCTGGCTTCCCATGTACCGTTAGTGAGGAGGGTGCTCTCCACCTTGTATGAGCACAAGTTGTTTGCGATACTATCCAAGCGTCAGTTCCATCAGACCAAACTAGACTATCTAGGATTCAGAGCTTCCGCAAAGGGGCTCGCCATGGACCCTGTTAAAATACAGGGGGTATTAGATTGGGCACCCCCGAGGACACATAGACAGCTACAATCCTTTCTCGGGTTCGGAAATTTTTATAGAACCTTCATTTAGGGGATCGCGCAGGTGATGTTGCCCCTAACGGACTTGCTTAAACTAAAGGGAAGGGACCGGAGGCGAAGAAGCCGGGAGCGAAGCTAGCATGGACTCCCGCCTGCCAAAAAGCCTTCAAGAAACTTAAACGGTTGTTTACAAGCGAACCAGTATTAAGCCATCCTGATGAACTTAAGCCTTTCGTGGTCCAATGCGACGCCTCCGATGTGGCCGTAGGAGCCATACTAATGCAAAGAGACTCGGAAGGGAGACTGCGACCATGTGCTTACATCTCTAAAAAAATTTAACCAGAGCAGCGCAACTGGTCGGTGTGGGACAAGGAGGTGTTTGCAGTAACTTTTGCATTGAAAACATGGCGGTCCTGGCTAGAGGGGGCGAGGGTGCCATTTGAGATCTGGACCGATCATAAGAACTTAGAAGCGCTGACTGGTCGGAGGAAACTAACTGAAAAACAGATTTGGTGGGCGGGATTCTTTGCGAAGTTTGACTTCACCCTAAAACATTCCCTGGGCAAAAAATTTCTTAGCTGATGCGCTATCCAGATTGCCCCAGCACAAGAGTCAGAAGGAGGAAGTGGTGGACTCCATCATTCCCCCCAGCGCGGTGGCTGGCGCCGTAACTACCTGGTCAGGGAAGAAAAAAGGAGCGCCAGAGCCGGGGGGGGGGGGTAATAGACTAATAGAAAAAGCAGAATGAGAAGGCAAGGGGAAGCCATAAGGATTAACTAAAGAGACTGGGGGCTCCTCTTCTCAGCAGTGGTGGGAGACGCTTGGAAAGGGGTGGACTGTAATTCAAGAAAACCTGGATACAGCCAAACGGGACTATAAAGCACAGTATGACAAAAAGCACACCCCAGAATGGGACTTTAAAGTAGGAGAGACTGTGTTCCTATCTACGAAGAACCTGCCATTGCCACAAACCTCCAGGAAACTTGCTTACAAATATCTGGGGCCCTTTAAAATAAAGAGGGTGATAAACAAAGTGACAGTAGAACTAGAATTACCAAAACTGTTTAATAAAATTCATCCTGTTTTCCATTGCAGCCTTCTTTGGTGAGATCCAGGGGCTACGAGTTGGCATCCCCACCCGCCGGAGCCCAAACCTATTCAAGTGAAGGGTCAGAGTCATCATGAGGTACAGGAGATAATGGATGCGAGAGAGAAAAGAGGGGTGTTATACTTCTTAGTGTGCTGGAAGTATTTTCCCCCTAGTTGCGGTGAATGGGTGAAAGCATCTGACCTCTGAGCCCCATTCCTTCTCAAAAGATTTTACCTACTGCACCCAGACAAACCCCGAGCAAGAGCTTAAGGGGGGCAGTATGTCAAGCATTGTATATGTCAAGTCTTCAGATTCATTAATGAGTTGATGTAGATACAAAGAAACTAGTTTATTGACACTGGATACTTGTGGCCTAAGCCAGGGCTTGAAGAGACTGAAACCATATAGTAGATACATTGCATATAAGGAGCACTTCAAAGGCATTCCTACGGGCAGGGAAATTGTGCGGGGGACATTCACACATAGATGTTACCAATATATTCTCATGTTGATTAGGCGTACTGGCCTTGATGTTTTCCAGGCTCCTAGGACTCCCCCGGGCCTGGGCTGAGAAGATTCAGATAAGACTTTTCACACATAACCATTTCAAAGCAGGGAGATTCTCTAAGGAAGGGAGGGGGGGACAGGAGAGGAGTGCTAGCAGCATTTGGTTCTGCTTTGGTTCTACCCAGCATGCTCTTTGGCTGAGCCAGAGTTGAAGCCAGACTTGACATACTGCCCCCCCCTAAGCTGCCTCTACTGCCCTGTTAGAGCATTTCTGATGGAACCTCTTGATCAGGTCTGGGGCTGATATATCTTTTTCTGCTACCCATTCATTCTCGCTGGAGGGGAAATGTTTCCATTTTATTAGGTAATGTAGGACCCCTCTTTTGACTTTAGAGTCCAGGATTTCTTGGACTTCGTGATGGTTCTGATTCCCAACCAGGATAGGTTGTGGGACGGTTTCTCGAGGGTGCCAAACTGAAGCCCCGGGGTCCTGACGGAGTAAGCTGCAATGAAATACAGGATGCACTTTACTAAACATTTTTGGCAGCTCTAATTCTACCATCACTCTCGAGATTCTGAAGGGTCCCAGGAACTTATATGCCAGTTTCTTAGAGGGCTGGATGAGGGGCAAGTTCTTAGTAGAATACCAAGTCCCCGACTTTGAAATCCCATGTGGGGACCTGGGACTTGTCATATTGCTTTTTGTAGGCTTCTTTAGCCGCCTGGATTGTTTTCCAGCTCCCACTCGGCCCTTGCCACCATTGCTCAAAAGGTGTCGATTCCGGGGAAGGGACCCCCCTGGCAATAGTGGCATTGGCTTCCCTTCATACCCGTGGATGGTTGAGAAGGGGGAAGCCTTGGTGGAACTATGCATGCTATTGTTATACCCATACTCAGCAAACGGGAGCAGGTCCACCCAGTCGGACTGGCGGTGGTTAATGAAACAACGTAAATATTGCTCTAGAAGTCCATTTACGCGTTCCGTCTATCTGTCCGTCTGCGGGTGGTAGGCGGAACTCAACCCCTGTTCTATTTCGGCCAGTTTGCAAAACTCCCGCCAGAAGTTGGCAACGAACTGCGGGCCGTGGTCACTAATGACCTTATCTGGGAATGAGTGGAGCCGGACCATGTGGTTGAAAAACAGGAGGGCTAGTTTCTTGGCAGTTTGGCACACGGGATGAAATGTGCTTGTTTGGAAAAAGTGTCCACCACCACTAAAATCACCATTTTCCCATGGGAAGGTGGCAGCTCTACAATAAAGTCCATTGATACAACTGACCAGGGGCGTTTGGCCATTTCTAGGGGTTTGAGCAGCCCTGGGGCTTTACCACCCCTTCTCTTGGCCATGATGCAGATGGGGCATGAGGCTACGAATTCCAACACATCCTTTTTAAGGGATGGCCATCAAAACTGCCTACTAATCAGATGGAGTGTCTTAACATAGCCAAAGTGCCCTGCCAGTTTGTTCGAATGGCAAAATTGCAGCACTTCCGCCCTTAGGCTTTTGGGAACATAGAGTTTCTCCCCTCTATACCACAGTCCATCCCCTTTCTTTTGAACATCTTCCGGACAGGCATCCCCCTCCCTCTCCATTTCCACAGCCAGCTTCTCAGTGCCCAGTTCCCTCAAGTCCCTCTTCTTCTGTGACCGCGTAGTTACTGTAGCGGCCACCTGCGAGGGGGGGGACTAAGGAGTCAACGACTTCCTCCCTCTGGCTCTCGTGTTGCGGGAGGTGGGACAATGCATCCGCCAGGAAGTTCTTTGCCCCCGGGATGTGCCTTAGCGTGAAATCAAATTTGGAGAAGAATCTCGCCCACCAAATTTGCTTCTCGCTCAGCTTCCTCTTGCCTGTAAGGGCTTCGAGGTTTTTGTGGTGGGTCCAGATCTCAAATGGCATTTTGGCTCCTTCCAGCCAGGACCGCCATGTCTTTAGAGCGAATGTTACTGTGAAAGCCTCCTTGTCCCACACTGACCAGTTCCTTTGTTCGCCTGAGAATTTTCTGGAGATATAGGCGCAAGGTCTCAGCCGCCCCTCCCCGTCTTTCTGCATCAGTATGGCTCCGACGGCCCTATCGGAAGCGTCACATTGCACAATGAAGGGCCGTTGTTCATCGGGGTGGCTCAGGACCGGCTCACTAGTGAACAAGCGTTTCAGTTTATCGAAGGCTGTTTGGCACTTCGGGCTCCAATTAAGCCGAGCTCCCGGTCGCTTCGCCTTGGGCCCCTTCCCCTTGGTTTTTAGCAACTCGGTCAGGGGGAGAGCAATCTGGGTGAACCCTTCTATGAAGGTCCTATAGAAATTTGCGAACCCGAGAAATGATTGGAGCTGTCTACGTGTTCTCGGGGGAGCCCATTCTAATACTGCCTGCACTTTGGCCAGGTCCATTGCCAACCCTTTCCCCGACACCTGGAATCCCAAATAATCCAATTCGGTCTTATGGAATTCACATTTAGACAACTTAGCATACAGCTGATGCCTTAACAGAGTGCTCAGCACCTCTCTCACTAACTTCACATGAGATTGTTCATCTTGTGAATAAATAATGATGTCATCCAGGTACACCACCACCCCCTTGAATAAAAACTTCCTTAGTACATCATTTATAAAGTTCATAAACACTCCTGGGGCCCCCTGCAGCCCGAAGGGCATGACTAGGTACTTGAACTGTCCCATAGGCGTGTTAAACGCAGTCTTCCACTCGTCTCCCTCCTTAATGCGCACTCGGAAGTACGCATCTCTCAAGTCCAACTTGGTGAAGATCTTGCCCTCAGATACTGTACTTAGCAAGTCTCGGATGAGGGGGATGGGGTAGGCGTTGGTTGTGGAAATCGCGTTAATCCCGTGAAAGTCTGTGCAAAGTATAAGCGAGCTATCCTTCTTCTTCCTAAACAGTACCGGGGCCGCGTGGGGGGCGGTTGCCGGCCTGATAAATCCTCTTTCCAAGTTCTGGTCTAAGAATTTGCGGAGCTCCTTCTTCTCCGCTCAGCCCATGGGGTATAATTTGGCTCTGGGCAGAGTTTCCCCCGGATTAGCTCCATGGCACAGTCTGTGTTCTGGTGGGGGGGCAGCTGGTTCGCCCCTTGTTTGCTAAATACCCCCATCAGGTCCCCGTAGGCCTTCTACCGACATATAAGCCCTCTCCTTGGCTACCGGAGCCCGCAGGCCCCAAGCGGGATCCCATAGGTGCGTCTTGCAAAAGGGGTCTATGAACCTAATTGTCTGTGCCCCCTACCTTATGCGGGGTTCGTGCTTCTCTAACCAACCCACCCCCAGGATTATCGGGTAGGAACCCGAGGGGGCAATGACGAAGGACTCTTGGTCCCAGTGTTCCTTGATCCCCATTGGCAAAATCTGGGTCTCTAGTCTGCACGGCTCCCCTCACATCACCGACCCATCCATCTGCTCGAACTGCATCGAGCAGGGTAGCAGGGAGCTTTCAAGTCCCAGAGCCTCCACTAGGTTGGGGGTGATCAGTTCCTGATTACACCCTGAGTCTATTAGGGCCCGCACCTGCATGAACCTTTTCAGTTTAGGGTTCAGCAGTTTCACTACCACAAAATATAACTGTCCCGTCACGCTCACCCTCAGCGGTGCCGGCTCCTCTTCGACCTGCTGGTTGGCACCCTTTAGAGCAGGTTGTTCTTGTTTCCCGCCGGCTCGGACGCCCAAGCTAGGTCTCTCAGCTCCGCCGACAATAGCACGTCCTCCTCTGGTTCCTCGACTACCGCGAGGCTGCTCTTCACCACTTCCTTAGGGCGGCTGGTTGGTTTCTTGGGGGTCAGGGTGCCGGTCTTCTGCCCCCCCTTGTGGGACCTTGGGGGGGGCGGGCAGCTGGAAGCGAGGTGATTTGGGTCGCCGCCGCGGAAGCACTTGAGAGGCCCCGCAGGCTTTTTAGGTTCGGCCTTTGGGGGCGTTGTTTTCTATGATCCCTTCCCGGATTGGTGTTGACATTGCATCGCCACCCACTTCATGTTGGTCTCGACCTTTCCTGCCAGTTGTATCCATCCTACCAGGGTGGTAGGTCTAGCCTGGGTGAGGGCCCGATCCAGGATGCCGGCGTTCAGCCCCCTGGTGAAGTGTTCAATTTTCATCAGCTCACTCCACCCCCTCACCTTGGCCGCGTTGGTTTGGAACTCCACGGCATACTCACAAATGGTCCGGGAACCCTGTTGCATGTCCTGCAGGGTGGCTAGGGCTCGCGTCTCCTGAAGTGGGTCCTCGTACTGGGCCAACAGAACCTGAAGGAAAGTTTGTACATAGTCCAGTTCCAGGCTCATGGCTTCATAGAGGCTCACGTACCATCTCTTGGTGGCTCCCTTCAGCTTTGACCCCAGGTAGTCCACTCGGCTGAATTCATCAGGGAAGGTGTTCCCCCAGTAGTACATGTAGCTGTTGGCTTGGATGGCAAAGTATTCCACCTCGTCTGGGTCTCCGTCAAAGGTGGCATCCAACTCCCTGCCTCGCCCTCCATCTCTTGGGCCCGCTGCGCTCCCGGCCGTAGCGCTTGTACTGCCGCCGCCAGTGCCGGGGCTTGTAGTGGGGCTGGGAGGGGGCGAGCCGGTGGGGGCTGAGAAGGTCTCCGTGGCCCTGGTAGTCCTAGGGCATGGGAGATCTGGGTCGTCATAGCCTGCATCTCATCTTTCAGGCCCTTGATAGCTCCATCCACTTCTTTTCGGACCATGGCCTGAAACATGCGGGCATCGTCTTTGTGCATGTCCTTCGGCAGTGGTTCCTCTCCCCCTTTCTCCTCACGCTCGGGGTTTTCCTCTTGCTCTTGGACATCGAGGGTGGCTTCTGCTTCGCCCGACTCCAGGGAATCCGGGTTGGCGGATTCCGCCTCGGTAAACCGCACCCTCCTCATGTGGCGGGTCAGGATCGCATCCCTCCGGGCAGGGGCCTTGTCCATCGGGGTGGTTGAGGTCCGCGGCCGGTACTGCTGGGGCGTGATCACAAGTTGGAAGTGTGGAGGGGAAACTGCGGCTCGCCTGGCGTTTAGTACGTGCCAAGGTGCCGCCAGCTCTTCCTCCAGGTAGGTGAGTTCTCTGTCTCTTGGAACCTTTTTGGCCATCAGGCTACAAAGTTGCCAGGGTGGATGAATTCCAAAGGCAGTCTCTTCAAAATGTCAAGTCTGCAGATTCAATAACGAGTCGATGTAGATACAAAGAAACTAGTTTATTGATACTGGATACTTGTGGCCTAAGCCAGGGCTTGAAGAGACTGAAACCATATAGTAGATACATTGCATATAAGGAGCACTTCAAAGGCATTCCTACGGGCAGGGAAATTGTGCGGGGGACATTCACACATAGATGTTACCAATATATTCTCATGTTGATTAGGCGTACTGGCCTTGATGTTTTCCAGGCTCCTAGGACTCCCCCGGGCCTGGGCTGAGAAGGTTCAGATAAGACTTTTCACACAATAACCATTTCAAAGCAGGGAGATTCTCTAAGGAAGGGAGGGGGGAACAGGAGAGGAGTGCTAGCAGCATTTGGTTCTGCTTTGGTTCTACCCAGCATGCTCTTTGGCTGAGCCAGAGTTGAAGCCAGACTTGACGGTATACTCATTTTATATTAAAGAAGCGAGATCTTAGAATTGTTACTTTTATATTATAGAATTCAGATTGTAGAGTTGTTACTAACCCAGAATTAAATGTGAGCACATCAAAGCAGCAGCCTTCACCTTTCTTCTTTCGCTTTTACTAACAGATGCAGAAATGTCCTCCTTGAAGATAAGACCTCCTGGGACTTGTTTCCAGGCCCAGCCAGGCCTGAACACAGGATGTGCTAGTCACAATATAGATAAGGAACCCAGCGTGTGAATTTCACACGTGAATGTAGAATTGTTTATAGAACCTTTGATGTGCCATTTTAAAGCATGTATTTTAGTGCTACAAAGTATCAGTTCCAATCTTCGGCTCGAATGAGCCACATGGATTATCAATAAAATTGACTTTGTTTCAAAATCCAAGGACTGGTTATTTGGAAATCTCATGCTTGACACTACCCACCTGGACTAGGATCTGGAAGACTCAGGTTCAAATCCCTACTCTGCTTTGGAAACCTACTGGGTGACCCTGGGCCATTCACTGTTTCTTGGCCTAATCTACTTAATTAAGAATGCCAGGCCTTATGGCACCAGGGTTGCCAATCCCCAGGTGGGAAGGAGAGAAGCTAAGCCTCCATGTATACAGTCTAGATACTACTAATAAGAATTTCTTAATCAAGTACAGAAATAGAAAAATTTTATCAAAGATTTCAGGTTTTCATGGCTGGTAACATCATTAGGGTTTGTAGAATCTTTCGGGCTCAAGTGCCGTGTTCTACTGGAGAAAGTTTTCCTTCCAGACGTTTCGTTCTCAGCTGCGGAGAACATCCTCAGTGACGTTGCAGCTGGAGCAGGCGCTGTGACCTTCTTGGCTGCTGTGCATTGAGTGGGGCCAGGGCTTCTGGAGAGCTGCTATTTCTAGGCTGGAGGGGGTGTGGTTTTTTACATGGAAACCTTCGAAGATACAGCACTAAGATCTGCCCTCCTAAAACCACGTTGCTGGCTCCGATATGTGGATGATGTTTTTGCCATCTGGATTCATGGAAAGGCTGCTTTGAATAACTTTCTCCTTCATCTGAATTCAGTCCATCCTCGTATCCAATTCACCGTGGAGAAAGAAAACAATGGTCAACTTGCCTTTCTTGACGTCCTCATTACCAGGAAAGATGACGGAAAACTTGGCCACACTTTATTCAGGAAACCCACACACACCGACCACTATCTAAATAAGAATTCCAATCATCATCCTCGCCAAAAACGTACAGTTGTAAAAAACCCTCATCCACCGTGCATCACGCATCTGTGAACCAAGCCAACTCCTGCAGGAACTACACCACCTCAACCAGTCACTGCAGGCCAATGGATACTCCCAACAAAAAATTAGAAGAGCCCTGCATCCCAGGAGACCATCCACACCAAATCCCGAGCCACACACCAATGTAGGTACAGCCTTCCTGCCCTACATAAAATCTGTCACCGACCGCATTGGCAAAATTCTCAAATGCCACAATGTTGACACAGTCTTCAAGCCCACACAACAGATCCACCTCATGCTGTGCTCGGCCAAAGATATGAGAGATCCACTTTCAACCCCTGGAGTCTACAAAATACCCTGCTCCTGTGGTGCAGTCTACATTGGCACTACCCAACACAGTATCAACACCCGTCTCACCGAACACAAGAGACACTGACGCTTGTTTCAGCCAGAAAAATGAGCTGTAGCTGAACATGCACTTCAAGAAGGAGACCACGTCATCCACTTTGAAAGAACTGAAGTCCTTTCTACGGTCTCACATTATCATACCTGCCTGAACAGAGAAGCTATTGAGATTTACAAACACCAGCACAATTTTAACAGAAAGGAAGAATGCATTTTCATCCACCAATCTTGGTACCCAGCTCTGCAAAACACCCTACAGACTATAAATTGCAGAAAGTCACAGAACAACCAGTACATTCCACAGAACAATCAGCACAGTCAACAACCATCTTCCTTATCTTCACACTGTCAGAACTTGTAACTTTCATATATGCTGTGAGCCACCCTGACTCCATATTGCAGGCCCACACTAACACATGATGCTTTGCCTCTGTAACTAACACCAAATGCTTTGCATTTCAAACACCCTGTGATCCTTGGAGGGTGACAGATAACCTCTGGTCAACATCTGCAGATGGCCGTTTGAAGCCAGGCCGAACAGGCCTTCTCAGCGGGAATGCATCCTCCCTTCTGATAACGATCCCTGAGAATGAGACACTTGTCTGTACCCCGTGTGAAAGATGGTTTTATTGTTGCTGTCCTAACCACATAAAATGTAACTAGATGCCAGGCCTAGGCATCAGTGTTATCTTGTAGCTTCAGCACTGTAGTTCTCGAATAAACGCCTATACTTTGTAACAAGTTTGGACTCTGTTTGATGTTCTGCCAGTTCTGACATTATAAAAACTGCAATCGGTGCTGCAAAGCAGGTCCGGGAGACACCGGCACCAATGACGGTGAGAGTTACCGGGGAACTTTTATTCATGGCAGTGACAATGTTGAACCCCAGCCTAATGCGCTTTATGCACGCCCGAGCCCTAATTGACTCCGGGTGCACCAGGGACATTATCACCCCATGGCTAGTGGAAGCCCTGGGCCTAACCCGGTCCCCCTTGCCCCACCCCATCCAATTCGAGCAGATGGACGGGTCGGTGATGAAGGGGGAACCCTTCACCCACGAGACTCAGGCGGTCCCAGTAGGGACGGAAAACCACTGGGGGATTGAGACATTCATAATAGCCCCGTCCTCCTCTTTCGACGTAGTAGTGGGAGCAGGGTGGTTAGCACGGCACCAGCCGGACATACGGTGGGATGAGCAGATTGTACGTTTCCCCGACTGGCGGTATGAGCACCACCACTGGCGCCCCGAATGGGGACCCAAGGTGCCGCCTCAAAACGAGAGGCTCTGCCTTACGATAGAGGAGGTAGGATCGATCCCGGAGGAATACAGGGATCTGAGAAAGGCCTTTAGCGAACAAGAAGCGGATGAACTCCCCCCGCACCGCCCCACTGACTGTGCCATTGAGCTGATACCGGGGCAAGAACTACCAAAAGCCAAACTGTATTCCATGGGTTGGGCGGAGAAAGCAGAACTGAAAAAGTTTATTGACAAAAACCTGAAGCGGGGGTTCATCAGGCTGGCCACGGCCCCCCACGTGGCCCCCGTCCTGTTCCGAAAGAAAAAGGACGGCAGTCTGAGACTTTGCACAGATTTTCACGGGATAAACGGGATTTCTATGTCCAACGGCTACCCGATCCCGCTGATAAAGGACCTACTGAGCACCGTGGCTGAAGGCAAGGTGTTCACCAAACTCGACCTCCGCGATGCGTACTTCCGTGTGCGAATCAAGGAGGGCGACGAGTGGAAAACGGCGTTTAACACGCCAATGGGGCAATTTGAGTACTTGATGATGCCCTTCGGACTTCAGGGGGCACCCGGGGTGTTTATGAACTTCATCAATGAAGTGTTGAGAGAGTACCTGTATAAGGGGGTGGTGGTTTACCTGGATGACATCATTATTTACTCGAAAGACCTTGAATCACATGTACCATTAGTGAGAAAAGTGTTAACCACCCTGTATCAAAACAAATTGTATGCCAAACTGTCGAAATGTGAGTTCCACAAGACGGAACTAGACTATCTGGGGTTCCGGGTGTCGGGGGAAGGATTAGCGATGGACCCTGCGAAAATCCAAGCAGTCTTAGATTGGGAACCTCCCCGAACCCGACGGCAGCTCCAATCGTTCCTCGGGTTCGCAAATTTTTACCGCGGGTTCATTAAGGGGTTCGCCAGAGTCATGTTGCCCCTAACAGAGCTCCTCAAAACGAAGGGGAAAGAGGAGGAGGCGAAAAAACCCGGCGCGCGGCTAACCTGGTCACCTGAGTGCCAGCGCGCCTTTGATGAACTCAAACGACTGTTCATGTCAGAACCAGTCCTGGCCCACCCCAACGAACTAAAACCCTTTGTGGTGCAATGTGACGCTTCCGACGTCGCGGTGGGGGAAATATTAATGCAGAAAGATGATGAGGGGGGGCTCCGACCCTGTGCTTACATTTCACACAAATTCTCAAACGAACAGAGAAACTGGTCAGTGTGGGACAAGGAAGCGTTTGCGGTCATGTTTGCCTTAAAAACATGGCGGTCGTGGCTAGAAGGGGCACGAGTCCCATTCGAAATTTGGACTGATCACAAGAACTTAGAGGCCCTGACCGGCCGCCGCAAACTGACCACAAAGCAGATACGGTGGGCGGGATTTTTCGCCAAATTCGACTTTGTACTGAAACACATCCCTGGGACCAAAAACTTCTTGGCTGACGCGCTGTCGCGAATGCCCCAACATGACAGCCAAAGAGAGGAAGTGATAGACTCCCTCATTCCCCCCTCGGCAGTGGCGGGGGGGGGGGGTCACTACCCGGTCTGGGAAGCAAACAGGAGCCCCTGAGTTAAAAGAAAGAGAACGCTTCGTGGCCGAGACAGAAGCAGAGGGGAGGGAACGGCCCGAAGGAACAGAAAAAGGGGACGGGGGACTCTGGTTCTACAAAGGGAAAATTTACGTACCCAAAAGTCTGAGAAAGGAAGTGCTCGAACAGTGTCACTCCAGCCGCTTGGCGGGGCACTTCGGCTATGTGAAAACTCTAAATCTGCTAACCCGGCAGTTCTGGTGGCCCCACTTGAAAAGAGACGTGTCGGAGTTCATAAGTTCCTGCCCAAACTGTATCATGGCAAAACGAAGGGGGGGGGGGAAACCACCCGGTCACCTAGTGCCCCTCCCCACGGCAACCAGACCCTGGTCGGTGGTGTCAATGGATTTCATAGTCGAACTGCCCCCCTCGCAGGGGAAAACAGTGATCCTGGTGGTGGTAGATACATTCTCCAAACAAGCGCATTTCATCCCCTGCAAAAAATTGCCCAATGCCAAGAAACTGGCGCAACTATTCTTTAACCACGTGGTCCACCTACACTCATTCCCAGACAAGGTCATTAGTGACCGCGGGGCTCAGTTCGTTGCCAACTTCTGGCGGGAGTTTTGCAAAATCACCGGAATAGAGCAGGGGCTCAGCTCAGCCTATCACCCCCAAACGGACGGACAGACGGAGAGGGTGAACGGGCTTCTAGAGCAATACCTCTGGTGTTTCATTAACTACCAACAAACAAACTGGGTGGAACTGTTAGCTTTTGCAGAATATGGGTACAACAACAGTCTCCACAGCTCCACCAAAACCTCCCCCTTCCAGATAGTGAGTGGGTATGAAGGGAAACCCTTTCCACACCTCCCCCTACCGGCAGGATCCCCCAAACCAACCTCTTGTCAGCAATGGTGGGAGGGAATACACAAAGGGTGGAAAGTGATCCAAGAAAATCTGGACGAGGCCAAAGAAGAGTACAAACGCCACTTCGACAAGAAGCACGCCCCTCAGTGGGAGTTCAAGGAGGGGGAGCAAGTATTTTTATCCACCAAGAACCTCCCTCTCCCTCAAGCGTGCCGCAAACTGGCCTACAAATACTTAGGGCCCTTCAGAATAAAAAGGGTGATTAACAAAGTGACTGTAGAATTGGAATTGCCCAAATTGCTGAGTAAGATCCACCCTGTTTTTTCATTGCAGCCTTCTTCGCAAAGATCCTGGAGCTACATCATGGCACCCTCGCCCTCCAGAGCCACCTCCTGCTCGAGTGAAGGGCCAGAGCCACCATGAGGTGCAGGAGATCCTGGACTCAGTGGTCAGGCGAGGGGTACTGTACTACCTCATCAGGTGGAAGTACTTTCCCCCAAGCTGTGACGAGTGGGTCAAAGCTAGCGATGTAGCCGCTCCCCAATTGCTTAAGAAATTCCACCTGCTGTACCCACACAAGCCCAAGGCGAAGAGCTTAGGGGGGGCAGTATGTCAGAACTTGTAACTTTCATATATGCTGTGAGTCACCCTGACTCCATATTGCAGGCCCACACTAACACATGATGCTTTGCCTCTGTAACTAACACCAAATGCTTTGCATTTCAAACACCCTGTGATCCTTGGAGGGTGACAGATCACCTCTAGTCAACATCTGCAGATGGCCGTTTGAAGCCAGGCCGAACAGGCCTTCTCAGCGGGAGTGCATCCTCCCTTCTGATAACGATCCCTGAGAATGAGACACTTGTCTGTACCCCGTGTGAAAGATGGTTTTATTGTTGCTGTCCTAACCACATAAAATGTAACTAGATGCCAGGCCTAGGCATCAGTGTTATCTTGTAGCTTCAGCACTGTAGTTCTCGAATAAACGCCTATACTTTGTATCAAGTTTGGACTCTGTTTGACGTTCTGCCAGTTCTGACACACACCCCTTCCAACCCTCCCAGCAATTAACACAGAACAATGGTCACATTACACAGCCAGTTTCCTTATCACTACCCTTCCAGGAAGCCCCACCAAACAATGGGCACATCCACAAACCAATTGCCCTTTCACCACACCCCCTCCAGCCTAGAAATAGCAGCTCTCCAGCAGCCCTGGCCCCACTCAATGCACAGCAGCCAAGAAGGTCAGAGCGCCTGCTCCATCTGCAACGCCACTGAGGATGTTCTCCGCAGCTGAGAACAAAACGTCTGGAAGGAAAACTTTCTCCAGTAGAACACGGCATTTGAGCCCAAAGGATTCTACAAACCCAAAAGAAAAATTTTAAATACCGTACATTATTAAATCACAATATTCATTCATACAAAAATACCAACAGAACAGTACATTTTAAAGGGAAGGCAACAGTCAGTTCTCATACAGTTTGCAATTCAACAGGTAAGTCCAGTTCCTTTTCTTTCCAGGTTAACTGTTCACTTCTCCCACTTTATGTAGATATTAAGATGAACTTCAGGATGCAGAAAAATATGCTCCAGTCTGAAAGAAGATTCTTCAATGTGCAATAATTTCCAATATTCTCTGTACAGGCTGTGCAAGCTAAACGGGCCTCCTGGGAAGGGACGTTTAGACCTCAGTTTCAACCAAAAGGGCTTTATCAAGCTTTAATACATGCCAGTACACTTCCAGCCAATCCAATGTTTCAAACTCTTATAATTGAAACCTTGATGGGAAGTGTAAGAGTTTGAAACATTGGATTGGCTGGAAGTTTAGCTTGCACAGCCTGGATTTACCTGTTGAAATTCTTATTAGTAGTATCTAGACAGTATACATGGAGGCTTAGCGTCTCTCCTTGCCACTTCTATCTGTGGGTCTCACTCTGGTTGCCAAATTCCCAGGTGGGAGCAGGGGATCCCCCAGTTTGGAGGCCCTCCTCTCGCTTCAGAGTCATCAGAAAGTGTGTGTGGGGGGGGGAGGGAAATGTCTGCTTGCCACTCCATTATTCCCTATGGCAACTGATTCCCATAGGGTATAATGGAGAATTGATCCAGAGGTATCTGGGGCTTTTTGGGGGGGTGCTGTTGTTTTAGGTAGAGGCACCAAATTTGCAGCATAACATCTGGTGCTTCTCCTCAAAACACCCTCCAAGTTTCAAAATGATTGGACAAGGGAAAATTCTGAGGAATTCTATGACCCCAAAAGAAGGTGCCTCTATCCTTCATTATTTCCACTGGAGGGAAGGTATTTAAAAGGTGTGTGGTCCCTTTAAATGTGATGGCCGGAACTCCCTTTGAAGTTCAGTTATGCTTGTCACAAACTTGCTCCTGGCTCCAGCCCAAAGTCTCCAGATATTTCTTGAATTGGGCCTGGCAACCCTATATGGCAGGGGTGGCCCACAGTAGCTCTTCAGATGTTTTTTGCCTACAACTCCCATCAGCTCCAGCCATTGGCCATACTGGCTGGGACTGATGGGAGTTGTAGGCAAAAAACATCTGGAGAGCTACCATTGGCCACCCCTGCATATGGCACACTGGGGAGGATATGAGGGGTGGGGGACAGACTGTATCATGTCAGCCTGTGAGCAGAGTTTTGGCAAAATCCTAGAGCATCATCCCTGATGTGATGATGTCACTATCTTTTTTTTTTTTTGCAGAAAGTAACACCTACCCTATTTTCCCCATCTGGCCTTTGAGGCACCAGTGGGCCATGGAGGGGATACCTGGAAGGTCTCCTGCCACAGTCAAAGATCTAGCATCCCCATAATTCAAAGGCTCGTTGTGAAATAAAAACAGAGGAAGGGAGAACAACTAAGCTGCTTTTAAGTCCTCACTGAAAAGAAAAAGTGGGGCATAAATATCTATACAAATGAATAAAACAGTAATTATATCACCTGGTAAATAACATCTCATTCAGCCTCATTAAGGAACAGAACATTTTTCTCCAGGCCGGTTGGCAGCCCTGCTGTGGAAGAAAGCTGGAAAACCCATAGGTAGTTAACTAAAATAAAAAGAGCATTCTCTCTCACACATTTTCTGCAGCTGGTTGGAAACTTTCTGCAGCTCGGCTGAAGCAGGCTCATATTTATTAATGGCCAGTGAGAGTGCATCATTTCCATCCCATTTACGGTGGCTTCAGCTCTCCCCAGGCATGGCTTGCTGAACATCTCTGACAGATGGTTTTTCACAAAGGTCTGTGAAGAAGTGCCAGTTTGGCTCCAAGGCCTTTGGGAGACTCTGTGGGCAGCTTGGGGAGGGGGAGGGAGGAGAAAAACCCTTCATCAGCGGGTAATATGACAGACTGACAGGAGGCCCAGCCTGACCCGAATTGCAGAAGAAAGAAAAGGCCATAAATATGAAGCTAATGGAGCCTGAAAAGCTCAGCCATTCCCTCGACGAATTTCCTTGACAAGAGACTTAAGGGCCAGATATTAGTGAAGTTGGCTCAGAAACTGGGAGTCAGGGGCAAAGAGAGGAGAAAAGAGGCTGAAGAAGGGTGGGAACTAACAGCAACCTCTTGCAAATGAGTGTATTCTGAGGTCCAGGTGTGCCTCTGTTACAGAGTGGGCAAATTATGGTCCAGGAGGAGTCATATCTGGCCTGATGTAGCTTTTTCATCTGGCGCTTAAACCTTAACCAGTCATTAAGAGCATCAGCCTGCTGGATTGCAGTGATTTCCCTGGTAAATAGCTTGAGGGAAATAGAGTGAGAGAAAGGGACACATCTGGGTCTCTCTGACCCCTTTTGAGGGCTTAAGATGTTTGGATCTATTTCCAGATGTGGCTCTAAGGTCAAAATAGCTGCCCATGGCTGCTCTTTTTCATCCATGTGAAATTGATTGCCAGCAGAATGAAGACACAGCAAATGAAGTTCTTCATCCAATTAACCACATAGGATTTGAGGCCTCTAAATGGAACTTCCATGTGCAGAGGAAGTATACCCCGAATGCTACAGCCTAGACTCTATTCCATTTGAAACACAGTGCCAGATTTGCAGTGGTTAGAGTGTCAGATTAGGACCTGGGAGGCCCAGGTTTGAATCCCAACTGCCATGGAAGCTCACTTGGGGAGCTTAACCTATATCACAGAGTTGTGAGGGTTGTGTCACTTTGGGTCCCCATTGAGATAAAATCTGGGTATAAATGAAGTACATGGATACATTTAGATGGACCTTGGATTGATCCAGGAAGCCTATTAATGTGTTCTATGTAATCTGCCTTTAGCCTCAGTGAAAAAGGCAGACTAAAAATGAATGAATCTTCCAAGGGATCAGCACTGGTTATATGTGGACATTTTTTTGCAACAGGGCAGAATTCTGTAATAACATCCCTCATTTTGCATCATATACTCTACTGTTTTTTTTACTACTTTACATAATTTATTCCACTTTTGCTGATCACCTTTACGAGCTGTTATGCAGAACACCAAAGTCCAGCTGCTTCCATCTGTTGGAAATCAGATCCAAAACTCCCCTAGCTTCTAGGATTTCATCAGCCTGATACTTTCTAGCTACTAGCATACCTGTGTAGACATACAAGCAAGAATCTTGCTTTTAAAAAAACCAACTGGAATAGAGGTTCCTCCGAAAGCTGAATTTTGGACTCAGGGTTTAAAAAAAACATTTTGCAAGTTTTGTGTAGTCTTGTGAAAATGTCCTGTTGATATTGACAAAACATGAGGGATTCTGGCTGAGGGATTCTGAATCTCAGTTGCCCAGAGACCAGCAGCACGGATGGATGTGTCTGCGTGCTTCAAAAGTCATTCCCAGTCTCTTGCCGGCACAGGGATCAGTTTGCAGCTTGGTCTCACAGGGAGGGAACTTTACTGGCTTCTCTGCATTTCTCTGCTGAGCCATGAGGATCCGGAATCCTTCGCTCCAATGGTCCTGAAAATGGAAGGAGTTAACAGAGGCAAGCATGGTTTCCATGCCAACGGGAGCAGGCCACACGGTATAGGCTGTTTTCACTAGCAACATTTAAATCAAGTTTTGCAGTCGTGTGCAAATGGAATGGAAAATGAAGGGCTAGCCCAACTATGAGGCAGAGCTGTCCTCTCAGGTAGCAGGCTTGGGAAGCTCTAAAATTGTCAGTCACTAGATGGCATTTTTATATGTTCTGTGGTACCAGTTTCATTTCCCCATGGCCTGGTCCTGGGAAAATTTACACTGAATGCATGTTAGATTGAAAAAAATGGCTCACTCAATGAATACATGGCTTGGATATCCTGGATTAACCTGATCTTGTCAGATCTAGGAAGCTAAGTAGGATCAGCGCTGGTTAGTACTATTGGTGTTTAATTTTGAAGTCCATCTTGAGTCTCTGTGTGGATTACAAATGAAGGAAGGAAGGAAGGAAGTGCCCTAATCTGGATGGACCAGGCTAGTCTGATCTTTTCACCTCTAAGAAGCTAAGTAGGATTGGCTTAATACTTAGATGGGAGATGACCGAGTAAATAAAAGGTTGCTAAGTAGAGGCAGGCAATGGCAAACCACCTCTTGGCTTGAAAATGCTACAAGGATCATAAATCAGTGTTACCTGATGGCAAACAGAAAAGCCCCAAGGGAGTTTTTTAGAAATCTAGTATATATTCAGCAGAACACCCTCTTTCAGAAAAAGCCAACACACATTTAGCTGGTGAATGAAACCAATATCTGGATAAATGTCAGGCATGTATCAATGTTCAGCTGTACATGTGTTGAATATAACATCAGAATTACTCAATGCACGTAGAAAGAAAATCAAGTGTACACAGATTATGCATGCATTCATCATCACTTGTGAACACAGTTGGTGTCCTGAGCACCCATTGAATGGCTTACTATCTATAGAGGGTTGTGATCACACACACTAAATAATGCACTTTCAATTAACTTTCAATGTACTTTCTAACTGGATTTTACTGTGTGAACTGGCAAAAATTCAGTTGGAAAGTGCACTGAAAGTGGATTGAAAGTGCATTATTTAGTATGTGTGACCACAGCCGATGTGTGAGTGGTCAGCATGAAAAGGGCTTTTATTTGTGGAATTAATTTCATTCAGCCAACATAGGCCAAGCATTAGGATCAACCAGGACAACTCTGACAGCTGGGTCCAGGTGAGAAAAATGCCAGATTACACAATGCAAAACTGAATTCACTGAATGTAGCTCAGATGGCTTTGAATCAGATTTCGTAGAGGGTTTGCCACGATAAGTAAGTGGAACCTCTAAATTTAGTGGCAATGTCCTTTTCAGTACTGAATGCTAAGAAGATACATTAGGAATTGGGGCACATGATGTCCCAATGCACTGGCTGCTGTCTTCAGCTTGCCACCTTTGGGTGTTCCCTGTCCACCTGGCTTTGCTTTCTCTACGTTGCTCCCACTTTATGAAGTGGGCTTCCTGAGGAGGAGAGGGGGGCATTGTCCTTAGCAGGTAGCCCAATCTCATCAGATCTCAGGAGCTAAGTTGGGTCAGGACGTCCAGGCAGGTAACGGCAAGCCACCTCTGAGCATCTCTTGCCCTGAAAACCCTATGGAGTTGCCATAAGTCAACTAGATAACACTTTACATCATTGCCACTATTTATTTTATTAAAATATTTTTACCTCACTTTTCCTGTTGGCTTGAGGCAGCAAATACTTAGGCTCCTTTGCTGGCCAACAACTGAAATTTGGTATCCCAAGACTCAGTAGATGGGGAAAATGCTGAAAGAAAGAAGAAATGCAGTCTCTCCTGAGCTGAGCCCTCTGCCTTTCTGCCATATTTAAAAACCCTAAGAACTGTTAAGCCTCCTTTACGCTTCATGTTTTTTGATGAGTGCCTAAGGAAACATCTCAACCCCTAGTTATTACTAATTTTATTTAAAATATTTCTATCCCACCCTCTCATCAATAATGTTCAAAGCCACTTACAATATTTAAAATGGCCACTCACAGAAAAGACCGAGTCCTTTTGCTTCTCAGGGGACTTCTCAAATATGGAAAACACTCCCAAAACAAAACATTAGTTTGGGAATTTTAAAAAAGAAGAATCCAGTCCAATCCACTCATTGTCTTAAGGAGCCCAGAGTTTTGAAGGTAATTGAGCTTCTGTCAAAGGGGAGGGGGAAGGAAATAGATGGGGCAGGGAAATTGGTCCAATCAACCCCAACAGCTCATAGGATCCATGGGAGAAGTGATGGTTAGGTTTTGACCTGACTCTGATTTCCCCTCATCTACTTGTCTGGGACGCTGTAAGATAGACGTCTCCAACTTTGTTGAGTGTTTGGGACTTCAGGCATTTTGAGAACATTATGAACATATGAAGCTGCCTTATACTGAATCAGACCCTTGGTCCATCAAAGTCAGTATTGTCTACTCAGACTGGCAGTGGCTCTCCAGGGTCTCAAGCTGAGGTTTTTCACTCCTATTTGCCTGGACCCTTTTTAGTTGGAGATGCCAGGGATTGAACCTGGGACCTTCTGCTTACCAAGCAGATACTCTACCACTGAGCCATCGTCCCTCCCCATACATTGACTGAGTACCACTGCAAAATGATGTCCATGAGCCAGGGTGATGCTCTAGCACAGTGTTTCCCATTTGCAGGGTCGCGACCCGGTACCTGGCCATGGAAGCCTCAATACTGGGTCACCAGTGGCAGCCCGACAGCCCCCCTCCCCTCTCTATTTATCTTCAGTGCTGCATACTGTCCAGCCCCTGCCCCCCACACTACCGCCACCTGTAGCACTCAGAGAGCGCTACAGACACTGTGTGCTGGCCAGAAGCCCTCCCCCATCCCTCTCTGATGTTTGGAAACATCAGAGAGGGCGGGGAAAGCTCCTGACCAGTACACAGCCTCAGTATCACTCCTTGAGTGTCCTCCGCCCAAACCATGGGAAAAGAACTGGGCTGTGGGCAAGGGGAAAGTTTGGGACGGGCACTGGTGTGGAGACTGGGCCTGATGGTTGCTCATTAGATGTTGAGGACACCATGGTGGTAGATCCCATGGAGAACAAAACCATGACAGACCCTGACATGCCTGGACCCTTGGACCCCCCAAGTTCTGTGAGGGAACTTACAACCAGTGGTAGCTACTGGACCACAAGGCCAGAGAGCTCAGGAGCAGGAGCCAGCACCAGGATCTGAGATTGCTTATGGACCCCTGAAGAAGAATGCCTAATTGCCAAGGACTCCAGCCCCCCCCCCCCCCCCCCCGGGACCTTGAGAACACAGAAGACACAGTTTGTTGAACCGGCTGTCTGTGTGAGTGTCATCCTTAGAACTGCAACTGAGACTGGTCTGACCAGAGTTACCCAGTGGGCGCTTTTACTACTACTCTGTAATTGGTTATGGGCCCAGAGTGACCTACCTGGGTGTCCTACCTGGCCATTCCGGTGCTTCAGTGTTCTGAGGAGAAAGATTGCTCGTGAGTAAGGCAGCAGCAGCAGCTGTGGGTGTGGCTGGTGGCAGTTTGTCTTTATCAGTTTGTCTATACTATGGAGTCCAATGTATATGCTTCTGGTTTCCTAATAACCAAGCTGAATGGAGGCAATTACAGTATATGGGCAGAGAAAGTCGCAATATTGTTAAAATTCCAGGGCCTGTGGGAGACGGTGGCTGACCCGCCTGATATATCAGCTCTACATGCCGAGAATGACGCTGAGTTGATTGTTAAACTCCGCAGGAATGATGAGAAAGCTCTATCCTTAATTGGGCTGACCCTGGAAGATTTGCAGCTGGTCCATATCAAAGGTATCAACAGTGCCAAAAGTTGCTGGGACGCTTTAAAAGCAATTTATGTGCTAGAAAGTGTCGGCTCTCAAATTCATCTGATGCAAAGCACGTCTGCAGCCAGGTGGTGATATGATGCAACACTTGGAATTCATGAAACGAACTTTGGCTGAGCTCCAAGAGAAGGAGGTAATTTTTTCTTCCTTACAGCAAGCCTACATCGTTTTATGCTCGTTGGATGAAAGTTTTGACCAATTTGTGGCAAACTTGGATGTGGTGCCTCAAACAGAGATAACTTTATCTAATGTTACCCACCGTTTGTTGAATGAGGACATGAGGAGATGGGAACATGCCCAACTCCGGGAGACTCCAGCACATTCTACAAGTAACAAGAATGCCTTGGAAAGTATTAAAGGAGCCAAGCATGAGCATGACGCTGCAAAGGTATATGCAGTGCGTAAGTGCTACATGTGTGGCAGCACAACTCATTTGCTGAAACAATGTAATGTAAAAAAAGGCAAAAAGACTAAAAATAACTCCAGAGGTGAGTGTGTGAATGTAATAATCAATGAACATTCCTTCCTTAGTGCTCACCTGTTCTTAATTGACAGTGGTGCGTCCATGCACATTGCCAAGGACAAACGTCTATTTAAAACTTTTACTCCCGTGAAGGGCCAATGCGTGTCGCTGGTTGATGTGACTGGCAGAGGAACTGGCAAAAGTGACTGGCAGAGGAACTGTGTATATGGCAAGCCTAGAAAGAGAACTGGAAATGCTATATGGGTCTAATTTGAAGTATAATTTATTATCTGTATCATCTTTGACTCAACAAGGTTTTCTAGTGTCTTTCACAGCGACTGACTGCGTCATCAGTGCTCAAGGTCTGTCTGTGAGAGCACATTTACAAGGAGACCTATATCTCCTAGGAACGGAGAAATGTGTGCAGGCAATATATGCAAATGTACCCCCCCATGATGAGTGCATACATATTTGGCACAGACGTCTCGGACATGCAAACTTTCGTTCAGTGCAAAAGACTTTGCAAATGTCAGCAGGTGTGAAGCTGAAGCCATGTAGAAACTATATGGATTGTGATATCTGTAAGGCTGTGAAATCTAAATCTACTGCATTCTTCCTTCTTATCTCTCCTTGCTGTTCTCTGAAAATCTGCATTCAGTTGAGTGAATCTTTCCTTTTCACCTTTGCCTTTTGCTTTCCTTCTTTCCTCAGAGACAAAACTCTATTAGCCTTTGCCTGGTTTCATTTTCTTCTCCAAGGCTAAACTTGTCAGTTGTTCCGGTCACCTTTTGACTTTCTACTTTGGCATTCCAGTCCCCTATGATGAGGAGAACATCTTTTTTTGGTGTTAATTCTAGAAGGTATTGTAGATTTTCATAGAAGTGGTCCACTTCAGTCTCTTCTGCATCAGTGGTTGGGGCATAGACTTGGATTATTGTGGTATTGAATGGTTTGCCTTGGATACGGACTGAGATCATTCTGTCATTTTTGAGATTGTATCCCATTACTGCCTTCCTCACTCTCTTGTTATCTATAAAGGCCACGCCATTTCTTCTACAGGGCTCTTGCCCACAATAATAGATGTAGTGATCCTCTGAGTTAAATTCACCCAATCCCATCCATTTTAGTTCACTGATTCCCAAGATGTTGATGTTCAGTCTTGCCATCTCTTGTTTGACCACATCTAGCTTACCTTGATTCATAGATCTTACATTCCACGTTCCGATGCAGTATTGTTCTTTGCAGGATCGGACTGTTCTTTCACCATCAGACACATCTGTCAGAACTGGAAGAACTCCAAACGAGGCCCAAGACTTGTTACAAAGTATAGGCGTTTATTGGGAACTACAGAGCTGAAGGTACAGGATAACACTGATGCCGAAAGTTAGCATTGGATACACTTTATGCGGTTTTGGTGGCAACAATAAAACAATCTTTCACATGGTCAGAGACAACGGTCTGTTTCCCAGGGCTTGTTATCAGTAAGGGAGGATGGAATCCTGCTGAGAAAGACTGACCGGCTCGGCTTCAAAGAGCCATCTGCAGATGTTGACCAGAGGCTATCTGTCACCCTTCAGTGATCACAGTTTGTTTGAAATGCACAGAGATGTTAGTTAGCTGCTGGAACAAGGTTGCATGGGTTAGTGTTTGATTACAATATGGAGTCACATAGGCTAACAGCATATAGGAAAGTTACCAGTTCTGACATACTGCCCCCCCTAAGCTCTCACCCTGGGTTTGTGTGGGTACAGCAGGTGGAATTTCTTAAGCAATTGTGGTGCAGACACATCGCTAGCTTTGACCCATTCGTCACAGCTCGGAGGGAAGTACTTCCAGAGGATTAAGTAGTACAGGACCCCCCGCTGGACCTTTGAGTCCAGAATTTCCTGGACCTCATGGTGGCTCTGGCCCTTCACTCGCGTAGGAGGTGGCTCGGGAGGGCGAGGGTGCCAGGATGTAGCCCCAGGATCTTTGCGAAGAAGGCTGCAATGAAAAACAGGGTGGATCTTACTCAACAGTTTTGGTAGTTCTAGCTCCACTGTCACGCTGTTAATTACTCGTTTTATTGTGAAGGGACCCAAGTATTTGTAGGCCAGCTTGCGGCAAGTCTGTGGCAGGGGGAGGTTCTTGGTTGACAGAAAGACCTTCTCACCCTCTTTGAACTCCCACTGGAGGGAGTGCTTTTTGTCGAACTGCCGTTTGTATTCTTCCTTGGCCCTTTCCAGGCTTTCTTGGATTACTTCCCATCCTTTCCGCACCCCCTCCCACCATTGTTGACAGGATGTTTGCTTGGGCTCCCCTGCAGATAGGGGAAGGTGGGGGAACAGCTTGCCCTCGTAGCCATTTACTATCTGAAAGAGGGAAGTTTTTGTGGATCTATGCAGGCTGTTATTATACCCATACTCTGCAAAAGCTAGTAGCTCCACCCAATTCAACTGCTGGAAGTTGATGTAGCACCTGAGATATTTTTCGAGAAGCCCGTTCACCCTCTCCATCTGTCCGCCCGTCTGTGGGTGGTAGGCTGAGCTGAGTCCCTGTTCTATCCCCGTGATCTTGCAAAACTCCCGCCAGAAGTTGGCAACGAATTGTGGCCCGCGGTCGCTAATGACCTTATCGGGGAATGAGTGGAGGCATACCACGTGATTGAAAAATAGGTGGGCTAACTTCTTGGCATTAGGGAGTTGCTTGCACGGAATGAGGTGCGCCTGTTTGGAAAAAGTATCTACTACCACTAGTATCACCGTTTTCCCTTGAGAAGGGGGGATTTCGACTATAAAGTCCATCGAAACCACCGCCCAGGGTTGGGTCGCGGTAGGTAGGGGGACTAGGTGGCCTGGCGGTTCCCCCCCCCCGGTTGTTTGGCCATGATACATGTTGGGCAGGAGCTTACAAACTCCGACACGTCTTTTTTCATTTGGGGCCACCAAAATTGTCTGGCGATCAGGTTTAGCGTCTTTACATAGCCGAAGTGCCCCGCTAGGCGGCCCGAGTGGCATTGCTCTAGCACCTCCTTTCGTAGGCTCTTGGGCACGTAGATTTTACCATTGTGGTTCCAGAGTCCCCCTTCTCCACTCCTTCGGGCCGTTCCCCTCCCTCCGCCTCCGTCTCGGCCACGAAGCGTTCTTTTTCTTTCGGTTCAGGGACCCCTGTGGTTTTTCCCGATCTGGTGGTGACCCCTCCCGCCACTTGCGTGGGTGGAATGAGGGAGTCTATTACTTCCTCTCTTTGACTGTCATGTTGGGGCATGCGCGAGAGCGCGTCGGCCAGAAAATTCTTGGTTCCGGGGATGTGCTTTAGCACAAAGTCAAATTTGGCGAAAAACCCCGCCCACCTTATTTGTTTGGCCGTTAGCTTGCGCCGCCCGGTTAGTGCCTCTAGGTTTTTGTGATCCGTCCAGATTTCGAATGGGACCCGGGCTCCCTCTAACCACGACCGGCAGGTTTTGAGGGCGTACGTGACCGTGAAAGCTTCTTTATCCCACACTGACCATTTTCTCTGCTCATTGGAGAATTTGTGGGAAATGTAACCAATTGCTAATCCCCTAAAGAACGCTTTAAAAGCATCCCAGATAATTTGTATAGGGGAATCTTCCTCCCTATTACACTCAAAAAACATTTTGATTTTCTCTTTGGATTCTTCCACAAATTTCTTATCTTTCAATATTTGGAGATTCAGGGTCCAACGAGGTTTCCATCTTGCTTTTTCTAAGGTTATCTGCACTGGGCTGTGATCTGCAAAGGTTTTAGGAAGTATATCCGCTTTATCCACCTTTATTGCCACTGATGTTGACATCCATCCCATATCTATTCTCGACCAAGAATCATGAACTTGAGAATAGAAGGTGTAATCATTTGTTTGAGGATTCTTCATTCTCCAGACATCTATCATATTTAGCTCATCCATCATTTTAAAGAATGTTTTCGGTAGAGAGCCACGTATCTTTTTGGTCTTCTTTTTCCCAATTTTTTTATCTTTGTAAACATCCACCATTGCATTAAAATCTCCCATGATACAATAATTTGTTGCTTCAAATTCCGTCAATTTTTGATGTAAACCAGCGAAGAATTTTTCCTGATTATTATTGGGTGCATAAATATTTCCCACAATCGTTCTTTGGCCTTCCAGTTCGATTTCTACCAAAACTATTCTCCCTATTTCATCCCTGTAAAGTAACTTAGATTCTATCCCTTCTTTAATGTATATAGCCACTCCTTTTTTTTTTCTTTTGGTCTGAGGAGTGATATAGGGTTCCCAATTTCTTATTCAGCAGGTAATTTCGGTCTTCCTCCTTGATATGCGTCTCTTGCATACATATTATATCTGAGTTAGTTTTTTGTAGTTGGTGAAAAGTCTTCTTCCTTTTTTGCGGTGCATTCAAACCATTTATATTCACCGATGTGATCTTGAGTCCCCCTTTCTTCATTTTTCCGTCTGTAAATTACTATCTAATAATTTTCCCCTTTCTTTTAGGACTTGTAGTCTTGTCTTTATCCTTGTCTTTCCATTTGTTTTCTTCTTAGCACATTCTTTATTGATTCCGCTTGCTTCTTCCCCTTCTTCTTGATCCTCATCCTCTTCTGACTCTTGAGACTCTTGAGCCTCCATGTCTACATTCTCCCTCCAAAATTCTTGCATTTTCTCCACAGAGGTTAGGCTAATCCTTTTACTTTGAAAGATGAAAAAAATCCCTTCTGGGACTAACCATCTAAAGGAGATGGATTGTTTACTCAGCCAAACCGTCAGTTTTTTGTAACTCTCTCTTCTCTGCCTTATACTCCATGGTATATCCTTCAGCACTTGGATTTTGCTCCCTTTCCACCTCAAGTCATTTTCTCTAGCCATTTTCAGGACTTTTTCACATGTTGAGACCTTCAAGAATCTCACATGAACTTCTCTTGGTAGATTGGATTTTTTAGTGTATGTTGTTGCAACCCTTCTTATCCAATCAACTTCTTGCATTATATCTTTAGTTGGCTGATCCTCTCCTGTTGTTAGGATTTCCTCAATATTTTTATATATATCTTCACCTTTTTCCTCTATTATGTTTTGAAACCTCAGTTTATACCTAGCTCTCTCCATTTCCATTTTCGTTGTTCTATCTTCCAGATCTAGTGTTATTCTTTCTATTTCTTTCATGCTAGCAGCCATTGTTTTCCCCTGTTCATCTAAAACATCGACTTGGTTACTCAGCGCAAAGGAGAAGGCAAAGAACACAAAGATACAATGAACTATTGTCAAGCCTGAAGAAACAAGAAGATCTACAGAAGATAAATAGTACGGAACAGATAAGAATGAAGATTCAGATATTACAACATCAAATAAATCTAATACTTCAGGAGGAACTAGAGGAAAAACTGACTTGGTCAAAACAACACTATTTTGAAAATGCGAATAAGACGGGCAGATGGCTTGCATTTAAGCTGAGAAAAGAGAGGGAAAAAAGAATTATTAAATCCCTGAAAGATGAGAGGCAACTAGAAATGACACAGAAATCCCAAATAGAAGAAATAGTTAAAAAGTTTTATCAAAAGTTATATCAAGAACAGAATTTGAAGGAAAGCCAGCAAATGGAGTATATAGAACAAACTAAGTTACAACGACTAACAAATCAGCAACGGGATTCTTTGAATGATCCAATAACAATACAGGAGATTGTAGAAGCAATAAGGGTACAGAAGAATAACAAAACCCCTGGATTAGATGGCTTGCCAATAGAATTTTATAGATGCTTTGAAGAAAACCTTTTATTACCTTATAAAAAAGTTCTGGAAGGGATATATAGAACAAATGAGATTCCGGGATCATGGAAGGAGGCCTTAATTTCGCTGCTACATAAGGAAGGAACTGATCCAGCTGAAATCAAAAATTACAGACCGATCTCCCTATTAAATGCAGACTATAAAATTTTTGCAGCTATACTAGCGAAAAGGCTGAAAAAAATCATACCAGATATAATACACGAGGATCAGTCAGGCTTCATACCCGGGAGAGTTATGAGGCAAAACCTAAGAATGATAATGAATATCCTGGAATATTACAAAGAACACCCCGAGAAACAGTTCGCAGCAATAACATTGGATGCGGAAAAAGCGTTTGATAACGTTAACTGGACTTTTATGCTGAAAACACTGAATCGGATTGGCTGCGGAGAGAATTTAGTGAAACTGGTTAAATCGATCTATAAAGACCAAAAGGCAAGGATTAATGTTAACGGATCTATGACAGACCCAATAATGATTGGACAGGGAACAAGACAAGGCTGCCCGCTATCTCCTATTCTGTTTGTACTAACACTAGAACCTTTATTACAGAGAATGAGAGAAAACATGGAAATCAGAGGGGTCAAAATTAGAAAGGAAGTTTACAAAATACAAGCGTTTGCAGATGATATTCTAATTACCTTGGAAGATCCTAATTGCTCAATAGCAGAATTGAAGAAAACCTTACAGCAATATGGGGAGGTAGCGGGCTTTAAAATTAATTTTCAAAAAACAAAATTCTTGTCCCAAAATATGACAAGAGAACAGATCTCAGAATTGGAAGCCAAATCAGGATTTTGTTGTGAAAGGAAAGTTAAATATTTAGGTATATACTTAACAGCTGATTTAAAAACCCTGGTAAGGGATAATTATGAAAAAATTTTAAAGGAAATCAAAACAGATCTAGAACGATGGAATGACCTACAAATTTCCCTTATGGGAAGAATATCATCAATTAAAATGAATATACTTCCAAGAATATTATTTCTGTTCCAAATGCTACCAATAATATTACCTAAATCGTTTTTTAAACAGCTGAATAAAATGGTAGCAAGGTTCATTTGGCAAAATAAAAAACCGCGGATTAAGTTGAAAATTCTTCAGGAGAGCAAAGAAAGAGGAGGCTTTGCCCTGCCTGACTGGCAAACTTATCATAAAGCTTGTGGGTCAAGGACTGGTTACTTCTAAAAAATAAAAGACTCTTAACAATGGAAGGAGCGGATTTGACCAAAGGATGGCATGCCTTTATTTGGTATGATCACCCAACAAAAGGAAGCAAATTTTTGAGACATGAAATAAGGAAATCCTTATATAAAAACTGGGTAGAGATTAAAAATTTAATATGCAAATATACTCCTAAATGGCTTTCCCCAGTGGAGGCATCGACTCAACCCCACCTTTTCAACTGGGAAGAGGACTATACATATGGAAGCTTGTTAAATGCTAGACAGGAACTGAATGTAGAAATAATTTCTGGAATGGATTGGTGGTTGAGAACACAAGTGAAATCTAGGTATAAGTCAGACAAGGGGTTAGGTTTTTCAAAAAATTTAAATAAATTTGATGATATCATATTTGAATCTGATAGAAAAATGATCTCCAGATGTTATACATGGCTGTTAGAAACTAAGATGCAAGAGGAAAATGTGAAGGAAAGCTGGATTAAATGGCTACAAGAATTCGGATATACTCTTGATTTAGATAATTGGGAAAAAATATGGAGGGAAAATAATAAGCTGTTTAAATCCTCTCTATTAAAAGAAAACCTGTACAAAATGGTATACCGTTGGTACTATACCCCCGAAAGACTCTCCAAAGCGTTTCCAAATAGTTCAGATAAATGCTGGAAATGCGCAAAAGTTAAGGGTTCGTTATATCATTTGTGGTGGAAATGTGATTACGCTAAAAAATATTGGTTACAAATATCTATCTGGACACAAAAAATGTTAAAAATAAGAATCCCTCATGTACCTGAATTATACTTATTGAACATTTGTCAAACTTCACTACCCAAAAAAGCCAAAAGATTGTTACTGCATATTATAACAATATCTAGGATATTGTATGCGAAATACTGGAAGAAGCCGCAAACTCCAAATAAGAATGAATTTTTGTCTAAATTAATGGAAGCAGCTGAAATGGATACACTAACTTGTAGATTGAAAGGAGGAAATATGGAAGAATGTAAGGAGACATGGAGCCCGATGTATGAATGGGCTAAAACGCTAGGATTTGAAATGACAGGGAAATATTGAAATTGTAAATTTTTTACTGACTCATCGCTCCATTAAGTGTTGTTGGGGGTTGTCTGTCATGTGTTGTTTGGTAGGGTTTGTTAGGTGTGTTTGTTAGGTAGTAAGTATATGTTGGTATTGTATGTGTATGTATGATTATTTTTTATTATATATGTGAAATAAAAATTATTCACTCAGAGAATTTGTGGGAAATGTATCCACACGGCCGGAGCCCCCCCTTGTCGTCCCGTTGCATCAATATTGCCCCCACCGCGACGTCAGAAGCGTCGCATTGCACCACAAATGGTTTTAACTCGTCGGGGTGGGCCAGTACTGGTTCACTCGTGAACAGCCTTTTCAGCTCGTCAAAGGCACGCTGGCACTCGGGGGACCAAGAGAGGCGCGCCCCCGGTTTTTTCGCCTCTTCCCCTTTGGTTTTGAGGAGTTCGGTGAGGGGTAACATGACCTGGGCGAACCCTTTGATGAACCCGCGATAAAAATTTGTGAACCTGAGGAATGATTGTAGCTGCCGTCGGGTTCAGGGCGGTTCCCACTCTAGAACAGCTTGTATTTTCGCGGGGTCCATCGCTAATCCCTCCTCCGATACTCTGAACCCCAGGTAGTCTAGTTCCGACTTGTGGAACTCACATTTCATTAGCTTAGCATACAATTTGTTCTGATACAGAGTAGTTAACACTTTTGTGACCAATGGTACATGTGATTCAATGTCTTTCAAGTAAATAATGATGTCATCCAGGTAAACCACCACCCCCTTGTACAAGTATTCTCGGAGCACTTCATTGATAAAGTTCATGAACACCCCCGGCACGCCTTGCAGCCCGAACGGCATCACCAAGTATTCGAATTGTCCCATCGGCGTATTAAACGCCGTCTTCCACTCGTCCCCTTCCTTAATCCGGACGCGGAAATATGCATCACGGAGGTTGAGTTTGGTGAACACTTTACCCTCTGCTACTGTACTTAGTAAATCTTTTATCAGCGGGATCAGGTAGGCATTTGACATTGAAATCCCGTTTATCCCGCGAAAATCTGTGCAAAGTCTCAAACTCCCATCCTTCTTCTTGCGGAATAGCACGGGGGCGGCGTGGGGGGCCGTGGCCGGCCGAATAAAACCCCGCTTCAAGTTTTTGTCTATGAACTTTTTTAGCTCTGCCTTCTCCGCCCAGCCCATCACGTAAAGTTTAGCCTTCGGTAGTTCCTGCCCGGGTATCAGCTCGATGGCGCAATGGGTGGGGCAGTGGGGGGGTAGTTCATCCGCTTCCTGTTCACTAAAAGCCTTTTTTAGATCCCTGTATTCCTTGGGGATCCATCTCACCTCCTCTATAGTTAGGCATAGCCGCTCATTTTGCGGCGGGGCTTTGGGCCCCCACTCCCCCCACCAGTGATGGTGCTCGCACCGCCAGTCTGGGAAGCGCACGATCTGGGCTTCCCACTGTATGTCTGGTTGGTGCCTTGCTAACCAGCCCGCCCCTACTACCAGATCGAACAAGGAGGAGGGGGCAACTATGAACACCTCTATCCCCCAGTGGTCCTCAGTTCCCACCGGCACCGCCTGGGTCTCCTCGGTGCACGGCTCCCCCTTCATCACTGACCCGTCCATTTGCTCGAACTGGATCGGGCGAGGCAGGGGGGACTTGGTTAGCACAAGGGCTTCCACTAGGCGGGGGGACATGATGTCTCTAGTACACCCCGAGTCAATTAGGGCCCTGGTGTGCATAAAGCGCTTTAGGCAGGGGTTCAGCAAAGTCACAGCCATAAACAAAAGTTCCCCGGTAATTCTCACCGTCATCGCTGCCGGCGTTTCCTGGACCTGCTTTGCGGCACCTATTAAAGCAGGTCGCTGTTGTTTCCCATCGACTCGGGGACCCACGACTCCTCGCTCGACTCGCCGATGGTTATAGTTTCCTCGTCAATCGCCATGGATGCGGCAACGGCGCCCCGACTGGGCTCTTTGGCTCGGGCCCCTCCTTTTTTCGGGGTGCCCGTGAATGGTTTTGGTGGTGGGGTGGCCGGCGGCGCCTTCGCGGGGCAATTGGCAGCGAGGTGCCCCGGGCCTCCGCACCTGAAGCACCGCCTGCCGCCGCCGGTTGGTGTGGAGGTCGCCAGCGGCTTCTTCGCCTCGGACTTGGGTGCGGCGGGGGTTGCTTTTCCACCCCTCTTCCCCAGCTGCTGCTGCCGACGCATCCCAACATGTTGCAGGTTCGTCTCCACCTCGCCCGCCAGCTGAATCCACCCCACTAGGGTGTCGGGTCTCCCCTGGTGGTAGCACCGGTCTAGTATGTTCGCGTTCAGCCCGTTCTTGAATGCCGAGCACTTCATCAGCTCGCTGAAGCCCCTCACCGCCGTGCAGTGGGCCATGAACTCGGTGGCGTACTCTCGGGTTGTGCGGTTCCCCTGCTCGATTCGCTGGAGGGCTTTGGTGGACTTCTCCTCCCTTAGGGGGTCCCCGTACTGCCGTAGCATCGCCTGGAGGAATTCTGCTACCGTGGCTAGTTCGGGCTTCCGCCCGGTGTACAGCCCCACGTACCATTTCCTCACGGCCCCTTTTAGTCGGGACGCGTTGTGGTCCACCCGACTGGCTTCCGTCGGGTAACCGGCCCCCCAGTGCGTAAAGAAGCTGTTGCACTGGATGGTGAAGTATTCCACTTCGTCCCCGTCGAACGTGATCTGCAACTCGTGCGGTCTCCCGCCGTCCCCTCCTCCTGGGGCGGTGGGAGGGGCCAGTGGAGTACGACCGGAGCCACTGGCACGGCCGGGGCTGCGGGTGCGACCGGGGCCGCCGGCGCGGAAGGTGCTGCTGGTGCGGCCGGGGCCGCCGGTGCGGCCTGGGCGGCCGGAGCTTGGGGCGCTGGTGCGGGTGTCCTGACCGGGCCTCCCCCCGTCGGGGGATGCTACAGGTTGCAACGGCGCCCCGTCAACTGGCGCTGCAGGGGCCCCCGTATTGGGCAGCCCCGGCGGCACGGGACCCTCGCCGGGTGGCCCCGCTGGCCCTACCGGCACGGCTCCCTGTAGGGCGCGGATCTGGTCGCGGAGTGCGGCCAGCTGCAGCTGCATTTCTTCGGCCATCATGATGCGGGTCTCGTGGACCTGGTCGTGTATCTCTCTCACCCACTGGAACAGTTCATTGCGGAGTGCTTGCGCGGGGTCCCGGGTCCCGGGGTCTCGGCCCTCGTCTCCGTCGGCGTCCCAGTCGTCTCCACCCGCTCCGGCGGCGAGCACCCGGTATCTCTCGTCCGCCGCGTCCATTAGCTTGGTGGACTTTCTCGGGCTCCAGCTCCGCGAGGGGAAGACGTCCGTCGAGAAGTGAGCCGGGTCGCGGATCTTGCGTCTCACCGCGTTTACTCCTGGCTCTAACGGTCTGTCTTCTATTGGGGTAGGGGGCTCTCCGTTGTCTGGAGCCTTTGCTGCCATCCAGCCAGGTTGCCAGTTAGGGTAAGTCCCAAAACAAAGGGATCAGTGTTATAATGTCAGAACTGGAAGAACTCCAAACGAGGCCCAAGACTTGTTACAAAGTATAGGCGTTTATTGGGAACTACAGAGCTGAAGGTACAGGATAACACTGATGCCGAAAGTTAGCATTGGATACACTTTATGCGGTTTTGGTGGCAACAATAAAACAATCTTTCACACGGTCAGAGACAACGGTCTGTTTCCCAGGGCTTGTTATCAGTAAGGGAGGATGGAATCCTGCTGAGAAAGACTGACCGGCTCGGCTTCAAAGAGCCATCTGCAGATGTTGACCAGAGGCTATCTGTCACCCTTCAGTGATCACAGTTTGTTTGAAATGCACAGAGATGTTAGTTAGCTGCTGGAACAAGGTTGCATGGGTTAGTGTTTGATTACAATATGGAGTCACATAGGCTAACAGCATATAGGAAAGTTACTAGTTCTGACATCCACAGCTGAGCATCCTGTCGGCTTTGGCCCAGTTGCTTTAATCTTTCTGTGGTTACTTGAACGCTCTTCCCCAGTAGCATATTGGGCACCTTCTGACCTGAGGGGCTCATCTTCCAGAGCCATATCTTTTAGCCTTTTGTTTCTGTTCATGGGGTTTTCTTGGCAAGGATACTGGAGTGGTTTGCAATTTTCTTCTCCAGTGGATCACATTTAGTCTGGGTTCTCAGCTGTGGCCTGTCCATCTTGGATGGCCCTGCATGGCATAGCCCACAGCCTCATTGAACCACGCAAACCCTTTCACCACGACAAGGCAGCAATCCATGAGAGGGATTCAAAGTCTAGAGTAATGTTAATAAATTCAAAGTGTAAATTCAGTTTATTTAAATACAACAGAAAGCAACTGTAGAAACCATTCCCAAAGATATCAGTACTGGTTCACTAACCATTGTCCCAGAGCAGAATCCTGCTCACAGTCCACTTTGTAGAAGGCTCAGACGGCACAGTGTATTGTTTCTGTGGCCAAGCCTGGAGCAGAGTCCCAGATGTCAAGAAGGTCTTCTTTCAATAGCAGGAATACTTCCTGTGAAGATGGTGGATGATCATTGCCATAGGAGCAGTTCCCCTTTCCTCCTGACAAAATGAAGTGGGGCAGCTCTATAATAGGGTGCTGGTTCCAGTGCAGTCAATGAACAGTTCAGCTGTCAGCAGGAGTAGAACTATTAAAACACACACACTCATTCTACTACTACAAACAGGGATTTTCTTGGTGGATGGTTGAAATCCAGTATTTGGCTTGAGTGAATATACCTCCAGTATGATTCACACATGTTTCTTTCCATATTTGTCACACAGCTGAATTGGATGCACTCAGCTTTAAAGACAGTCCCAAGAGAAGTCATGCTGAATCAGGCCAATGTCCCATTCAGTCCAACATGTCACACAGTCGCCCAAACCCAAATGTCATCAGGAGGTCTACCAGTGGGGCCAGAACTCCAGAAGCCCTCCCACTGTGGCCCCCCAAGAACAAAGAATACACAGCAGCACTGTCCAAGACAAAATGTTCTATCTCTACTTTGTGGCTATTAGCTACTGGTGGACTTCTGCTCCATATGTTTATCCAATTCTCTCTTGAAGCTGTCTATAAATGTAGTTGCCACCACTTCCAGTGGCAGTGAATTCCATGTGTTAATTATTCTTTGAGTGAAGAAGTACTTCCGTTTATCTTTTCTAAACCTACTGCTCTTTGATTTCATTGAATGCCTATGAGTTCTTATATTGTGAGAAAGAGGGGAAAGTACTAGAGCTAGGCCGTTTTCCCACTTACTTACTCCGGAGCGACGTCCCTCTTCACCGCGCAGCGTCTGCGCGGATTTCCCACCAACTGCTGCGCACAACCAGGAAGTGCCGCAGCTTTTGCGTTGCAGATGTAAACCGCTAAAAACCAGTTTACATCTGCGACGCAAAAGCCGCGGCTCTTCCTGGTTGTGCGCAGCAGTTGGTGGGAAATCCGCGCAGACGCTGCGCGGTGAAGAGGGACGTCGCTCCGGAGTAAGGTCAGTGGGAAAACGGTCCTAGTTTAATGTAGTGGTTAAATGTGTGAACTTATCTGGGAGAACCGGATTGATTCCCCACTCCTCCACTAGCAGCTGCTGGAGTGACGTTGGGTCAGTCATAGCTCTTGCAAGAGTTGTCATTGAAAAGGCAGCTTCTGTGAGAGCTCTCTCAGCCCCACCCACCTCACAGAGGGTGTCTGTTTTGGGGAAGAAGATAAAGGGTACTGTAAGCCACTCTGAGATTCTGATTCAGGGAGAAGAGCGGGGTATAAATCTACATTCTCCTCCTCATGCATAATGTTGTAAACCTCTATCATATCATCCCTCAGTTGTCATTTCTCCAAGCTAAAAAGCCCAACTCTCATTAATTTTTCTTCATAGGGAAAGTGTTCCATCCCCTTAATCATCTTAGTTGCCCTTCTTTTCAAATGCTATAATATCTTTCTTGAGGTGTGGTCACTAGAACTGTGTAAAGTATTACAAATGAGGCTGCACCATAAATTTATACAGAGGCATTGTGATACTGGCTGATTTGTTTTCAGTTCCCATCCTAATAATACCCAGTATAGCAAGTGCCTTTTTTATGCACACTGTCATAACATTTTTATTAGTTATCTACCATGACTCCAAAATCTCTTTCCTGGTCAGTTACCACCAGTTCAGACTACATCAACATATATTTATAGTTGGTATTTTTGGCTCTGATGTGCATTACATTGCACTTGCCCACACTGAACCACAGCCTTGACAGATGACTCTGGAGTGCCTCACAGTCCTCCCTGGTTTTCACACCCTGAACAATTTAGTGTCATCTGCAAATGTAGCCACTTCACTGCTTACTCCCAACTCCACATAATTAATGAACAGGTTAAAAAACACCAGACATAGTACTGAGCCCTGTGGTACCCCACCATTTACTACCTTCTACTGTGAAAATCTCACTCACTCTCTGTTTCCTTGTTACTTAACCAGTTTTTAATCCACAAGAGGACATGTCCTCTTATCCTATGACTGCCAAGTTTACTTAGAAGTCTTTGAAGAGGAACCTTATCAAAAGCTTTCTGGAAGTTTAGGTAAACAACATATATTGGATCACCCTGGTCTAAATGCTTGTTCACCCCCTCAAAGAACTCTAAAAAGAACTCTTAAGATTTTCTATTACAGAATCCATGCTTTCTTCCTTTAATAATGGATCCCACCAATTTACCCAGTATTGGTTAGACTCAGGGGTAGAATTCTAGCAGGAGCTCCTTTGCATATTAGGCCACACACCCTTGATGTAGCCAATCCTCCAAGAGCTTACAAAAAAGAGCCTTGTAAGCTCTTGGAGGATTGACTACATCAGGGGTGTGTGGAGATTTTAGTGAAAGATTGCATTTTTTTGTTAGGAGATCCACAAGTTCACATTTGAGTTCTTTCAGAACTCTTGGATGTATGCCATTTGGCCCTGGTGATCTGTCAGTTTTTAATTTGTCCATCCATTGTAAGACTTCCTCTTTCATCACCTCAATCCGACTCGGGTCCTTCAATACTCTTTCTGAAATTGGTGGCTCTGGAGCAGACAAGCATCTCCTATCTTCCACTGTGAAGAGAGAGGCAAAAATGAATTCTGTTCCTCTGCCATTTCATCCTTTAGAAATCATTTTACCCCTTGGTCATCTAGGGATCCCACTGCCTCCCTGGCTGGTTTCCTGCTACTAATATATTTGAAGAAGTCTATGTTTTTTCGCAGTATGTTACTCATAGTTCCTTTTTGCCTGTCTGATACCTGACTTGCATTTTATTTGGCAAAGCCTGTGCTCTCTTTAATTTATCTCACTTGGACTAGCCTTCCACCACTTACCTTTTACTGCTTCTATTCCTTTGCTTGTTAACTATGCAGACCTTTTTAAAATACCAGTTTATACCTTTTCTGACCTGTGGTATACATTTTATCTAGGACTGTAGTTTTAAATAGTCTCCAAGCTTCCTGAAGAGATTTTGTCATCTTTACCTTTCCTTTAAGTTTCTTTTTCTTTATCCCCCTCCTCATTTGAGAGAAGCTACCCGTTCTAAAGTTAAATGTGGTTGCGTTGGTCTTTGGGGCAACTCCCTATTTACATAAATGCTAAATGTTGGTCACTGCATTATGGTCACTGTTCCCAACTGGGGCTATCACATTTACATCTCTCACCAGGTCTTGGCTTTACTTAGGACCAAGTCCAGGATTGCCTGTCCTCTGGTAGGTTCAGTGACCATCTGCTCCATGGTGCTGTCATAGAAACCCAATCTCCTTCTCCTGACTGGAACTCATATGGTGCGTTTACACTACATTAAATAATGTGTTTTACATCTGGATTTTTACTGTATACGAAAAGCAAAAATCCAGATGTAAAACACATTATCTAGTGTAATGTGAATGCACCAATATTGACCCAATAAATGTGTGGGCTGTTAAAAACCACCTGTTACAACACAATTATTTTATCTAGCTGCTTTGCTTAACTCTTTTGCTGTTTTTAAATCATCCTCTAACCTTTGACCTGGTGGACAATAATAAATTCCCAGAGTTAAGGTTTCTTTTGGACACACTAATTCCACCTGTATTATAACTCTGGGAATTTGTATACCCTTTCTGACATACAGAACCACTCCACCTCCAACCCTTCCCTCCCTATTATTCTGATATAATTTATATCCAGGAATCACAGTATTCCACAGATTATCCTCATCCCACCAAATTTCTGAAATGCCCACAGTGTCTATGTTCTCCTCTGACACTAAGCATTCCAGCTCCCTCATTTTACCTCAGACAAATCTAGCATTTGCATATAGACATCTATAATTTCCCAGACATGCTAGGCCTGCAGTCTTTCTCCTATGGCCTCTAGACCTTTATCAGGTAGTCAGTATTGTCTGTCACTCTTGCAGTGTCCAGTCCTATTCTATTTCCTTCTAGAACAATAACAGTTACACCATTATGAGATGAGGCATCTCGAACCAGAAACGTTTCATCTCCTGTTAGCTTTCCCTTAGAATTTCATTTAAAAACTGCTGTGCCACCTTTTTGATTTTGAGTGCCAGCAGTATGGTTCCTTCTCAGGACAAGTGGAGGCTATCTCTTTTGTACAGGTCCTGGTTGTTCTAGAAAACATCCCAGTGCCTAACAAATTTAAACCCTTCCTCCCTACACCATCAATGCATCAAGAATGCTAATTTGTGCCTGCCTAGCTGGCAGATGGGGAAAGTTGGCTCATTTATTCTTCAAGAAAAGAAACTCGGTGTGCTCAGAATTCCAGAAGTGCCTGCAGACTCAAGAACCGCTACTAATGGTTGTGGAAGGCCTGCCCCGAGCTTAGCAACTGGAAAATGTCTGTATAAGGAGGGATTTGGTTGTGTCTGTTCTCTTGCCAGGCAAGCAGCAGCAAAGAAATGTTATTTGGTTTTGAATCCCTTTGGTTGGGTGCCAAAAGAACAAAAGGTAAGAAGAAATCTTTTGGGCATGGAAGCCAACACACATTCAGCAGTGGCGAAGCCTGCAACTTGCACCATAGACTACCCATATCAATCCCTTGCCTGTGGCAGGAAACAGAATTGTGTCTGCAGGGCTTTGGCTAAAGGGTTCTTAAAGGGCACAAATCAGCTCAGGGGTTCTCTCCTTAGGCAAAACATCCAAGAAGTTCTGAAAGAATGCGAGGCATTTCCCCCCCCCCCCCCAGAGTTTCTCATCTTCCCCTCAGTGTGTACTCTACACATCCCTAAGGTGTCACTGTATTTTGCCTGCAGCAAAAATCCAAACCCATACAAAAGTTCTTTCTAAGATGATATTCTTGGTGGCCTGCAGAAAAGCAGATGGCTCAGCAAGCAGGTCTTGCCTACGTATAAGCATTACAGTTTGAACTTGAGAAAGAAATAATTGGTCTGAGAAGACAGGCCAGAATCAGTAGGGCCAGATGGGATCTAATTGGCTCCTTGTGTCACCTGACTCCTTCTGGGCTGATAGTAACAATATTTCCTTTGGCCATTTGCAATAAGGGTTCTGAAGTACAGTAGAGATTGACTTGGTAGCCCCTTTGGCTTGCAGGATGCCGGAGGGATGCAAGGGATGACAGACATCTGAGCTTGCTGACAGAGCTCCTGAGATCTCTGATCCTTTACAGTAGAGTTTTGATCTGATGTGAAACGCCATATGTATGGGTTCTACACCTCCCTAGTATTAACCTGTTGTGTCTGCCCTGCAATTTATCTGATGACATTTTGTGCTTGCAAATGTCCACCTTCCTCTCTCTCAGTGGAGATGGAGGTGCTAATTTCCACATGTCCCTTCAATCGAGATTATCTGCCCCCATCAATCTGAGACCCTGGGAGAAAGAAGTGGCTGTTTAAAGGCAATTCAGAGAAGCCCAAAATAATTTATGGGAAATTAGGGTTGTGTCACCTTTGGAGCATGGCAGGTTTCTCCCCTCGTCTCACTTTTTTTTTTTTTTTTGCTGAAACTGGAGCTGTAATAGCCAGCTCAGTCCTTGCTCTGAAGGTGTCTTGCAAGGTGATATTTTAAACAAATCTCTCCTGGAGTCCGATAAGCAGAATCATTAATCCCTGATGAACGGGGCTGCGATTAGAGACAAGAGAAAAAGAGGAGAGGAACAGGGCGGGAGGGGGGGAACTGGTTCCTTTTGTTCAAGCTTGGTGGAGCTAGAAAACAATTTTAATGAAAAAGTTAAATAGACAACATCCGCCTTGTCGGCTGCTTAGTTTGATTGCAGGGTGAGAGGGGGAAGGTACTGAATTTGATTAGGGGCAGGCATGTATGTGTAGGCAGCTCAACTTTTTCTCAGTTTCTGTGCAGCATTAGGACTGCTGGAATTTTATCCTCTACTATGCTTTGTGGAGGTACCCTCTCTTGGATTTAGCCAGAACATCTTAGAATAATGGGCATCTTTAGAATGTTTTCTTTGCAACTTCTGCCCTTAGAAGAAAGCCCTGTACACTTTTAAAACAGACAAGAACTATTCTCACTACAGGCCATAAAATGTTATAGACTATTTAGAAAACAACAATGAGGACCAGGCACTTGATCCTGTTATGTCTTGAAACATAAGCTAAGGTACCGCATGGCAATAGCTACAGAGGCGACCCAGGGAAACCCACGGGTCCCTGGATGTAGCTCGCTATACACCCCGCCCATCAAGATCTGTGGCGGGAAGTTTGACTGACCAGGATTGGACTGGTCAGACTGGGGGGCAGTTCTGGGAAATGTATATAAGCGGGACCCAGCCCGTGTGTTCTCTCTCTTGTAATGTACCACCGAATAAAGTATGTTGCCTTCAAACCGTCTCGTTACTCAGTGGCGACAAAGGTGGGATCCTAGCCAAGTAACTCCTGAAGAGGGACTTCACGGAGCTGGCTGGAGACGAAGAAGGCACACCGTCTAGGGAGATGGAAGCACCCACCGCCGCAGCCACCATGGCTAACCCGGGAGGAGAGATGAAGAAGAAGAAGAAGATATTGGATTTATATCCCGCCCTCCACTCCGAAGAGTCTCAGAGTGGCTCACAATCTCCTTTACCTTCCTCCCCCACAACAGACACCCTGTGAGGTGGGTGGGGCTGGAGATGGGTCGTCTTGAAGAATTCAACCCCGCTAAACCGGGGTTGGGAGACCTACACGGAGCGGGTCAATTGCTACCTTCGAGTAAACATGATAACGAACGACAGCCATAAGAGAGACGTGCTCCTGTGCGTCTGCGGCGAGGCCACATTCGAGATCGCCAAGGGTCTCTCGGCCCCCGCGAGGATCACGGAGAAGACGTACGAGGAGATAGTCCGACTCCTTACTGGGCACTTCTTGCCCCAGCCCTCAATCATCCCGCTGATTCCTCTTCCACAAGAGGGACCAAGAGGCGGGAGAGACGGCAGCCGAATACCTGGCCACTCTCTGCCAAATCGCGGGAAACTGTAGCTTCGACAAGCTAGAGGAGGCCCTGAGGGACCGTTTTGCCTAGAGCCTGAGGGATGAAAGACTACAGCAAAAGCTCTTCGCAAAGGAAGAGCTCACCCTCCAGGGCGCCTTCAACGAGGCCACTGCGTTCGAGAGAGACACTAAAGCTTTCCACAACCCGCGGGCAGAAGCTGTCCACCAGGAGGAGATGGCGCCGAGCCACCCAGAAGAGGAGGAGACACACCAGCTATGCCGCCAACCAGGGATGGGACCAAGAGCGACCCAGCAGCCATGAGTGATGGAGAAACCAACCATCACCAAGTGTGCAAGCTGCGGGGACCCGCATGAGTGTTGGGACTGCCCCTATCGCAACATGGACTGCAGGAACTGCGGAAAAATGGGCCACATTGCGCGGGCTTGCCGGACCAAGGCCACCCACAGACACCAGTCCACCAACCAAGACTCAACCAAGGACTACTCGACCGCCTCGACCAGCCTGCAGGTAATGAACTTGCCCAGCAATACCCCCGACAAGGTCAAGGTATCGATCAGGATCGAAGGCAGCCCCTGCCTGATGGAACTGGACTCGGGCTCCTCAATCTCCATAATTTTGGAGGAGTCCCTAAGAAAACTGTGCCCACGTGGCTGGCCCAGGATGCGCCCGGCTGGTTTCATACTATGGGACTTCCAAAAGAACCCCCTACAGATCCTGGGATGGGCCACGGTGAGGGTGGAGTTTAAGAGCTTTAGGGGGAAACTGGATATACTTGTGGTCAAACGCCAGCTCACCACACTGCTGGGCCTGGCCTGGTTTCAACCATTGGGAATTCAGATCGTGGGGGTGAAGCAGCTGGGAACGCAGGGGTTCGAGCATGTGTGCAGGGAATTTCCAAAGGTGTTTGATGGGGCCCTAGGTGTCAGAACTGGAACGAACTTCAGACGATTCCAATACTTGTTACAAAGTTAGGATCTTTATTGAAGAACTACAGTGCTGAAGCAACGAGATAACAGTAATGCCTATTCCTGGCATTTGGTTACATTTTATGCCATCAGTAAAGTACAATAAAGCTATCATTCACACGGGTTACAGACAAGTGTCTCTTTTCCCAGGCTTCGTTATCAGAAGGGAGGATGCCTCCCTGTGGTGAAGGCCAAACGGCCTGGCTTCAAAAGGGCACCTGTGGATGTTGAACAGAGACTATCTGTCGCCCGTCTCGGAGCCCTAAATATTTGGAATAGCTATGAGGGCAGGGTTAATTGCTCAGGCTATGGACTCTGTGTTAGTGTTAGGTTACAGCATGGAATCGGTTTGGCCAAGGCAGGCAGAGAGAAAGTTACAAGTTCTGACATACTGCCCCCCCTTAGCTCTTCGCCTTGGGCTTGTGTGGGTACAGCAGGTGAAACCTTTTCAGCAGTTGCGGGGCGGACACATCGCTAGCCTTTACCCATTCATCACAGCTAGGGGGGAAGTATTTCCACCTGATAAGGTAGTACAACACACCCCGTTGGATTTTGGAATCCAAAATTTCCTGCACCTCATGGTGACTCTGCCCCCTCACTAGCGTCAGAGGCGGTTCCGGAGGGCGAGGGTGAAAGGACGTAGCTCCAGGGTCTTTGCGAAGAAGGCTGCAATGAAAAACAGGGTGGATCTTACTCAATGATTTAGGAAGCTCAGGCTCCACGGTCACCTTATTAATAACCTTTTTTATTTTGAATGGTCCCAAGTATTTCAAAGCGAGCTTGCGACACCCCTGCGGGAGGGGCAAGTTCTTGGTGGACAGGAAGACTGTCTCCCCCTCTTTCAACTCCCATTGGGGGGCGTGCTTTTTGTCGAAGTGGCGTTTGTACTCCTCCTTCGCCTCTTCCAGGTTTTCTTGGATCACCTTCCACCCCCCCCCCCCGTATCCCCTCCCACCATTGTTGACAAGAAGTGGGTTCCGGAGACCCGGATGGCAGGGGGAGGTTGGGGAAGGGTTTCCCTTCGTAGCTGTTGACTATCTGGAAGGGGGAGGTTTTGGTCGAGCTATGGAGGCTGTTGTTGTACCCATATTCTGCGAAGGGGAGCAATTCCACCCAGTTTGTTTGTTGGTAGTTAATATAGCACCTTAGGTATTGCTCAAGAAGCCCGTTAACCCTCTCCGTCTGTCCGTCCGTTTGCGGAGGGTAGGCGGAGCTAAGCCCCTGCTCAATACCGGCTAGTTTGCAAAACTCCCGCCAGAAGTTGGCAACGAACTGCGGCCCGCGGTCACTAATGACCTTGTCGGGGAACGAGTGAAGGCGGACCACGTGATTAAAGAACAGCTGGGCTAATTTTTTGGCAGTGGGGAGTTTTTTGCAAGGGATGAAGTGGGCTTGTTTGGAGAACCTGTCCACCACCACTAATATCACTGTTTTCCCTTGGGAAGGAGGGAGCTCCACAATGAAGTCCATGGAGACTACTGCCCAGGGGCGGCTTGCTGTTGGAAGGGGGACTAAGTGGCCAGGTGGTTTCCCCCCTCTGTGCTTGGACATGATAAATGTGGGGCAGGCAAGAACGAACTCCGAGACATCCCTCTTTAGTTTGGGCCACCAAAACTGTCGGGTAATTAAGTTGAGGGTCTTTACATACCCAAAGTGACCAGCTAGGCGGCTGGAGTGGCCCCGCTCGAGGACTTCCCTTCTCAAAGACTTAGGCACATAAATTTTCCCTTTGTGAAACCAGAGCCCCCCTTCCCTTTTTTCGAGACCATCGGGTCGCTCCGCCCCCTCTAGCTCCGCTTCCACCGCGAAGCGCTCCTTCTGCTGCGGGTCGGGGGCCCTGGTTTGCTTCCCTGAACGGGTGGTCACTCCCCCCGCGATGGCGGAGGGGGAAATGAGAGAGTCGATTACTTCCTCCCTCTGGCTTTCGTGCTGGGGCATGCGTGATAACGCGTCAGCCAAGAAGTTTTTGGTGCTGGGGATGTGCTTTAGCACGAAGTCGAATTTGGAGAAGAACCCCGCCCACCAGATCTGTTTTGCGGTCAGTTTGCGGCGGCCGGTGAGGGCCTCCAAGTTCTTGTGGTCGGTCCAAATTTCGAAAGGGACTCGGGCTCCCTCTAGCCAGGATCTCCATGTTTTGAGAGCAAACATGACCGCAAAAGCCTCCTTGTCCCACACGGACCAGTTCCTTTGTTCATTAGAGAATTTGTGGGAGATATACGCACAGGGACGGAGTCCCCCCCCCCTCATTTCTTTGCATCAATACGGCTCCTACGGCGACGTCGGAGGCGTCACATTGCACCACAAAGGGTTTCAGTTCATTGGGGTGAGCTAGTACCGGTTCAGAGGTAAAAAGCTGTTTGAGCTCATTGAAAGCTTGGTGGCACTCTGGCGTCCACGATAGGCGTGCGCCGGGTTTTTTCGCCTTGTCCCCTTTTCCCTTGGTTTTGAGGAGCTCAGTGAGGGAGAGCATTACCCGGGCGAACCCCTTAATGAACCCGCGGTAAAAATTTGCGAACCCGAGAAATGATTGGAGCTGCCGTCGGGTTCGAGGGGGTTCCCAATCTAAGACCGCCTGAATTTTTGCGGGGTCCATCGCTAGTCCCTCCCCCGACACTCGGAACCCAAGGTAATCTAGTTCCGTCTTGTGGAACTCACATTTTGACAGTTTAGCATACAATTTGTTTCTGCACAGGGTCGCTAACACTTTTCTCACCAATGGTACATGCGATTCAAGATCTTTTGAGTAAATAATGATGTCATCCAGGTACACCACCACCCCCTTGTACAAAAATTCTCTTAACACTTCATTGATAAAGTTCATGAACACCCCCGGCGCCCCCTGAAGTCCGAAGGGCATCACTAAGTATTCGAATTGTCCCATGGGTGTGTTGAAGGCCGTTTTCCACTCATCCCCCTCTTTAATCCGCACGCGGAAGTACGCGTCGCGGAGGTCGAGTTTGGTGAAGATTTTACCCTCGGCCACTGTGCTCAATAGATCTTTTATCAGCGGGATCGGGTAAGCATTTGACATGGAAATCCCGTTTATCCCGCGAAAATCTGTGCAAAGCCTCAAACTACCATCCTTCTTCTTGCGGAATAGGACCGGTGCTGCGTGGGGGGCCGTGGCCAGCCAGATGAACCCCCGCTTCAAATTTTTATCAATGAATTTCCTCAGCTCCGCTTTCTCCGCCCAACCCATCGAGTAAAGCTTTGCCTTGGGCAACTCCTGCCCCGGGATTAGTTCGATGGCACAATCGGTAGGGCAGTGGGGGGGGCAGCTCGTCCGCCTCACGCTCGCTAAAAGCTTTCCTTAAATCTCTGTACTCCTTGGGGATCGCCCCTATCTCCTCAAGAGTGAGGCAGAGTCTTTCGTTCTGGGGAGGTGCTTTGGGGCCCCACTCAGTCCTCCAGTGGTGGTGCTCGCACCGCCAGTCAGGGAATCGCACAATCTGTTCAGCCCATCGAATGTCTGGTTGGTGCCGGGCGAGCCATCCTGCCCCCACCACCACGTCAAAGGAAGACGAGGGGGCGATAACGAAAGTCTCTATCCCCCAGTGATCTTCCGTCCCTACGGGAGTCGCCTGGGTTTCCAAAGTGCAGGGCTCCCCCCTCATGGTGGATCCATCCATTTGTTCGAATTGGATGGGGTGGGGCAGGGGGGACGTGGCCAGCCCTAGCGCCTCTACTAGGCGCGGGGTAATGATGTCTCTGGTGCACCCTGAATCAATCAGGGCGCGGGCGTGCATAAACCGCTTGAGGTTGGGGTTCAGGAGGGTGACCGCCATGAACAATAGACCCCCGGTAATTCTCACCGTCAATAGTGCCGGCGTTTCCTGGACCTGCTTTGCGGCACCGATTAAAGCAGGTCGCTGTCGTTTCCCGCCGACTCCTGGTCCCAGGACTCCTCGCTGGACTCCTCTATGGTGGTAACATCCTCGTCAATCACCAGAGAGGTGGCGACGGCGCCCCGACTGGGCTCCTTGGAGCGACCCCCTTTCTTCTTTTGCGCGGTGGGCGCCGGCTTGGGTTGAGTAGGGGTTGGTGTCTGCCGCACCGGACAGTTGGCGGCCAGGTGGTTCGGGTCTCCGCACCTAAAACACTTGCAGGCCACGGCGGTGGGGGTCGAAGTTGCGGGTGATCGCTTCCCCTCGGGCTTGCCGAGCGCGGGACTCGGCTTCCCCCCCTTCCTGCCCTGCTGCTGACGCCGCATCCCGACGCGTTGGAGGTCGGTTTCCACCTCTCCCGCCAGCTGGATCCATCCTACCAAGGTGTCGGGTCTCCCTTGGTGGTAACATCGGTCAAGGATGTTCGAGTTCAGCCCATTCTTGAACGCAGTATACTTCATCACCTCGTTCTAGCCCCTGGCCGCTGCGCAGTGGCCCATGAACTCGGTGGCATACTCTCGCATTGTGCGGTTCCCTTGCTCAATCCTTTGCAGCGCCTCAATGGCCTTTTCCTCCCTCAGGGGATCCCTGTACTGGCGGAGCATCGCTTGCAGGAAATCGGCTACTGTGGCCAGCTCGGGCTTTCTTCCCGTGTATAGCCCCACGTACCATTTCCGCGCTGGTCCCCTCAACCTGGAGGCGATGTGGTCGACCCGGCTCGCCTCAGTGGGGTAGCCCGCTCCCCAGTGCGTAAAAAATGTGTTGCACTGGATGGTGAAGTATTCGACTTCGTCCCCGTCCCCATCGAACGTAATCTTTAGTTCTCTGGTCCCTCCGCCATCCCCCCCGGCCGGGGTGGCGGGGCCTGCTGGGGCGGCGGGAGCGGGGGCCACTGGTGCCGCCGGTGCGGCCGGGGCTGCCGGTGCGGCGGGTGCCGCTGGAACTGCGGGCGGTGGGGGGGGGTGGCCCGCCCGGCGGTGGGGCCGGAGGGGCGGCCGGCGGTGGCCCCGTGGGACCACCCGCTCCTCCGCCCGCGGGGCCTGGGGGCGGAGGAATCGGTGCTGCGGGCACGGCGCCCTGGAGGGCGCGTATCTGGTCGCGGATCGCGCCTATGTTCTGCTGCATTTCCTCGGCCATCAGCACTCGGGACGCGTGGACCTCGTCGTGGATCTCTTTCACCCAATCGAACAGCTCGTTGCGCAGCGTCCGGATCGGGTCCCCACCACCGTAGGTGCCGAGTCCCTCGTCTCTGGCCTCGTCCTCCTCTCCTTCCCCTCCTCCTGTGGCGAGGAACCGGTATCGCTGTTCCGTGGCGTCCATAGCGGCCGTGGATTTCCTCGGGCTCCAGGTCTGTGGAGGGAAAGCGTCTACGGAGAAGGGTGCAGGGATTTTGCGTTTGCGTCTTGCCCCCGTTACCTTCGGGTCTAAGGGTTCCTCCTCCGGTGGTATGCTGGGCTCTCCGTTGTCTGGAGCCTTTGCCGCCATTGGGCCAGGTTGCCAGTCCAGATAAGTCCCAAAATAAAAGGATTACTGTTATAATGTCAGAACTGGAACGAACTTCAGACGATTCCAATACTTGTTACAAAGTTAGGATCTTTATTGAAGAACTACAGTGCTGAAGCAACGAGATAACAGTAATGCCTATTCCTGGCATTTGGTTACATTTTATGCCATCAGTAAAGTACAATAAAGCTATCATTCACACGGGTTACAGACAAGTGTCTCTTTTCCCAGGCTTCGTTATCAGAAGGGAGGATGCCTCCCTGTGGTGAAGGCCAAACGGCCTGGCTTCAAAAGGGCACCTGTGGATGTTGAACAGAGACTATCTGTCGCCCGTCTCGGAGCCCTAAATATTTGGAATAGCTATGAGGGCAGGGTTAATTGCTCAGGCTATGGACTCTGTGTTAGTGTTAGGTTACAGCATGGAGTCGGTTTGGCCAAGGCAGGCAGAGAGAAAGTTACAAGTTCTGACACTAGGGTGCTACAAGGGTCCTCCCATATCCTTACCCCTCGACCCCCATGTGCTGCCGATACGGCTAAAGGCCAGGCGGGTTCCGGTCACTCTGAAGCCCAAAATTGAAGCAGAGCTGGACCGCCTCACAGCCGAGGGAGTGCTAGAACCGGTATCCTATGCCACGTGGGAAACCTCGATAATAACCCCGGTGAAGCCAAATGGGGATGTGCGCATATGCGCCGATTACAAGTGCACCATAAACAAGGCACTACAAGATAACCCCTACCCCGTCCCAGTAGTCAGTCACGTTTTGGCAGCACTAGCGGGGCCAAAAAATTTTGAGAAGCTGGACTTGTCCCAGGAGTACCAGCAGCTCCCAGTGGGCGCCAAGACGGCGGGAGCCCAGACCATAGTGACCCACAGGGGAGCTTTTAGGGTGCGGTGGTTGCAATTTGGGGTGAGTGTGGCTCCGGGGGTCTTTCAGAGCCTGATGGATTCTCTCCTCAAAGGAATCCCCGGGGTGCAACTGTTTTTCGACAATGTTCTGATCGCCGCACCAGATGAGGAGGAGTTCAGCAACCGTCTGCGAGAGGTACTCCGCAGATTCCAGGTGGCCGGACTGAAAGTCAAGTGGGAAAAGTGTTCCTTCGGGGTGCTGAGGGTGGAGTTCTTGGGGTTTGCGGTGGACGCTGCAGGGATCCACCCAATGGCCGACAAAACCAAGGCCATAGTGGATGCCCCGGCCCCCACTTGCAAGGTGGAGCTACAAAGTTTCTTGGGGTTATTAAATTTTTATCATTCATTTTTACCCCACAAAGTGGCCATAGCAGAACCCCGCCACAGGCTCTTAGATAAAAACGCTCCGTGGGTCTGGGGAAAGAAGCTGGCAGCCACTTTTCAGGTGGTCAAGGAGCTCCTCGTATCCAATAATGTGCTCCACCATTTTGATCAAGCCCTGCCAGTGGTCTTAGCGTGTGATGCGTCACCATACAGGGTGGGTGCTGTCCTCGGTCACCAACTCCCAGATGGGAGGGAGGTCCCAATAGCATATTATTCCAGGACCCTGACCCCCGCAGAGTGCAACTATGCCCAGATCAATAAGGAGGCCTTGGCAATCATGGCAGGGATGCATAAATTTAATGACTACCTGTATGGTAGACATTTTATGATTGCCACGGACCACAAGCTGCTCCTGGGACTCCTTGCCCCAGACCGCCAGAAGCCACACATTCTGTCGCAGCACGTCCTGCGGTGGAATCAGTTCCTGAACTCTTATTCGTATGCCCTGGTCCACCACCCGGGCAAGACGATGGGTCACACGGACGCCCTCAGTCGCCTGCCACTGCCCTCCATGGACCCGGCCCCAGCACACCATGTGATGCTCATTGAAATGCTACCGGAGAGACCCCTCCACACCGCCGAGGTAGCGAAGGCCATGGGGCGGGACAAAATACTCATGAGGTTCTCGACTGGGTGGGGAGGGGATGGCCCGAGGGAAAACAGGCCGAAGAATTCAGGGCATTCACAACATGCAGGGAAAAATTGTCCACGCACAAGGGGTGTCTTCTCTGGGGAAGCAGGGTGGTAGTCCCCCCCACCATTGTGGAAACAAGTGCTGGAGGCCCTACATGAAACTCTTCCTGGAATTGTACGGATGAAGGCCCTTGCATGCAGTTATGTATGGTGGCCGGGGATGGATGAGGAGATCACGGGGTGGGTCCATAGGTGCCAAGCCTGCCAGGAGTCCCGGCCTGAACTGCCCAGTGCCCCGGTCCACCACTGGGAAGCCCACAGGAGGCCGTGGTGTCAGCTTGTGTTCAATCGCTTCCTATCGATACTAACTATATTGCCTATACTGTTTATTTGTTCAGGACTAACCTCTTCGCCCTTAGTAGAATGCAAGGTATGTCAGAGGGAGGCGGTGGAAGGGAGGGAGGCCTTGGGCGCCAGGGGCAATAAACGGCTGGCAGCACATAGAGAGACACCGCGCCGTTTCCCAGGCCAAGCAAGGCCGCCAGGCGAAAGGGGGAGTGTGGGTAGACTCAGGAAAGACAGATAGCAGGCGTGTGAATCAAACACCTCTGAGGGAGAAAGCAACTTTTGTTTTAAGAATGATTTAAAGAGGCCTGCCTTTGATGTACCCCAATAAATGCTAGCACCCATCCAATGTATGTTATCACTTTCAATGGTCTTCTCCAGTAGAAACATTGTGTATCCAATAAAGAAACTTATTTCTGACGAAAGAGTTCTTTTGTTCTGGAATCTCAATGAACACTACGCTGACATTTTGAAAGTGATCCTTAACAGGGGGCTTATCGGCGCAAGTTACTTCTAACGAATGGCTACAGAGGCACCAGACGACCGAGAGCCCTGCATACCAGAACTACCAGGGTCCCCGGCTTGGCACGTTACTGAAAAGCGCAAACCACGGAAGGTGAGCAGCCAAGTACTCTTCATCACCCCACAGAAGTGGAAGCACCGCACCTCCACCACCATGATGGAAGAGGCCGTGCAACGCCACGACAACCTCCTCCGCAACCCCGGGGACCTGGAGGCACCACCCTGCTCGCCCGAGCCGGCGGATGGACCCAGAGGAAGGGGGGGCTGCCTAAGACCCTGTGCCTACATTTCCAAAAAATTCTCAGGCAAGCAAAGGAACTGGTCGGTGTGGGACAAGGAAGCCTACGCCGTCACCTTCGCCCTGAAAACATGGCGATCATGGTTGGAGGGGGCCAGGGTTCCCTTCGAGATCTGGACTGACCACAAAAACCTAGAAGCGCTCACTGGGCGCCGGAAACTGACCGGCAAGCAAATACGGTGGGCCGGGTTCTTCGCCAAATTTGACTTCACCCTCCGTCATATACCCGGGTCGAAAAATTTTCTAGCCGACGCACTCTCCCGGCTCCCGCAGCACGAAAGTGAGCGCGAGGAAGTCATAGACTCTCTCATCCCCCCCGAGGCGGTGGCGGGGGCAGTCCAAACCCGCTCACAGACAGCAAAGACCCCGAAATCCCCATGGGGGGGAGCAAGTTGATCTCTGAGGCGGAGGCGGAAGGGAAGGACCGCCCGGAGGGGTTGGTGAGAGGGGACGGGGGGTTCTGGTTCCATGACGGGAAACTTTACGTCCCTAAATCGCTCCGGGTGGAAGTGCTACAACACTGCCACACCAGCAAACTAGCCGGCCACTATGGCTACGTGAAAACCCTGCATATGGTGCACAGGCAGTTTTGGTGGCCCCAGATGAAAAAAGACATTTCTGAATTTGTGCAAATGTGTCCAACATGCTTGATGGCCAAAAGAAGCGGGGGGAAGGTGCCTGGGCTGCTCCAGCCGCTTCCCTCGGCAGAGCGGCCCTGGTCGGTGATTTCAATGGATTTTATCGTGGAGCTACCACCCTCCAAAGAGCGAACGGTGATTCTAGTGGTGGTGGACACATTTTCCAAACAAGCCCATTTCATCCCCTGCAAAAAACTCCCCACCGCTAAAGAACTAACCCACCTGTTCTTTGTACACGTGGCCCGGATCCACTCGTTCCCCGACAAAGTCATTAGTGACCGCGGGCCACAGTTCGTTGCCAACTTCTGGCGGGAGTTTTGCAAATTGTTAGGAATGGAACAGGGGCTAAGTTCCGCCTACCACCCGCAAACGGACGGACAGAGTGAGCTGGTGAACGGGCTCCTAGAACAGTACCTCCGATGCTATGTGAACTTTCAGCAAACCAACTGGGTAGAGTTGTTACCCTTTGCAGAATACAGCTACAACAATAGCCTGCATGGTTCAATAAAGGTCTCCCTGTTCCAGGCTGTACATGGGTACGAGGGGAAGCCTTTCCCAACTCTACCGGGCGGCAGCAACCCCCCTATCTCGCCAGAGTGTCAGCAATGGTGGAAGTCATTAGAGAGCTCCTGGAAAGTCATCCAGGAGAACTTGGAAGAGGCCAAAAGAGACTATAAAGCCCAATTCGACAAAAAGCACAGCCCGGGGTGAGATTTCAAGGTCGGAGAGACTGTGTTTTTATCAACCAAGAACCTCCCGCTTCCCCAGACATCTCGGAAGCTAGCCTACCGGTTCCTTGGCCCCTTCAAGATCAAACGGGTGATCAATAAAGTGACTGTGGAATTGGACTTGCCCAAGCTGTTCAGTAAAATACACCCTGTTTTCCATTGCAGCCTTATCCGTCGAGATCCGGGTGGGTCGAAGTGGCACCCTCGGGGCCCCGAGCTGGAACCCACGATGGTCCGGGGCCAGAAGCACCACGAAGTGAAAGAGATTCTTGATTCTAGAGTGCACCGGGGGGTCCTACAATACTTAGTACGCTGGCGCTACTTCCCGCCCAGCTGCGATGAGTGGGTCAAAGCCCCAGACCTCAACGCTCCTAAACTGCTTAAGCAATTTTATCTACTGCACCCAGACAAGCCCCGAGCAAGAGCTTAGGGGGGGCAGTATGTCAGCTTGTGTTCAATCGCTTCCTATCGATACTAACTATATTGCCTATACTGTTTATTTGTTCAGGACTAACCTCTTCGCCCTTTAGTAGAATGCAAGGTATGTCAGAGGGAGGCGGTGGAAGGGAGGGAGGCCTTGGGCGCCAGGGGCAATAAACGGCTGGCAGCACATAGAGAGACACCGCACCGTTTCCCAGGCCAAGCAAGGCCGCCAGGTGAAAGGGGGAGTGTGGGTAGACTCAGGAAAGACAGATAGCAGGCGTGTGAATCAAACCCCTCTGAGGGAGAAAGCAACTTTTGTTTTAAGAATGATTTAAAGAGGCCTGCCTTTGATGTACCCCAATAAATGCTAGCACCCATCCAATGTATGTTATCACTTTCAATGGTCTTCTCCAGTAGAAACATTGTGTATCCAATAAAGAAACTTATTTCTGACGAAAGAGTTCTTTTGTTCTGGAATCTCAATGAACACTACGCTGACAGTGGTCTAGGTTACATATTGACTTTGCAGGGCCATTTCAGGGCCAAACATTCTTCATTCTGGTAGACACTTACACCAAGTGGTTGAAAGTTATCCTCATAGCCTCCACCTCAATGGTGGCGGCGGTCCGAGCATTGCGCAGGGTCCTTTGCACACACGGGATTCCTGACACCATCGTCTTGGATAATGGGACCGCGTTCACCTCCTGGGAATTCTGGGAGTTCTTGCAGAGATACCTAATAAAACATATACAGTCCGCCCCCTTCCATCCGGCCATCAACGGCCAAACAGAGCAGATGGTACGCACCACAAAAGAGGCCCTGGGATGCATAGTACAGGGGGACTGGGACCACCGCCTGGTCGCCTTCTTATTTGACAATAGAATCATCCCCAACCCTGTCACAGGGGTGAGCCCAGGCGAGTTGTTAATGGGAAGGAAACTGATCACAAGGTTCGACTGGTTGCATCCTGACCGGGCCACCGACCTCCGCAGCTCTCCCGAGATCAGGGAAGCGGCTAAGGGGTTCTTTCCGGAGGATACGGTGTACGCAAGGAACTACACAAGTGGCCCAGAGTGGGTAGCGGGTTGGGTGCTGCATGTGACCGGGTCCCACCACTACGACGTCTCAACGGAGGGGGGCCAAATCCTGCGGAGGCATATAGATCAGATGCACCGCCGCACCTTGCTGGAAGAGCCGGCTGTAATATGGAACGAGGATGAACCAACAGCCGCACCCACACTAAGAGCTACCCCGCCCCTGCTGACCGCTCCAACCGATCGGGCGGAACAGCAGCACCAGGCTGGGCCGGGAGGCGACCCCCCAGGAGTAGGGGCACCAGAAGGGCAACAGGTGGCGGACAGCCATAGGCTGGCGCTACCCCCACGCGAGGAAACCGCTGCCCCGTCCGCCACAGCAGCCCTGGCCCCAGCCACCCCGGTGACCGCTCCTACTCCACGAGTAACTCCAAGGAGATCGACCAGGGAACACAAGGCCCCCACTTACTTGCAGGACAATGTGTCCTGAACTAGGGGGGGAGGAGTGTTATGTCTTGAAACATAAGCTAAGGTACCGCATGGCGATCGCTACAGAGGCGACCCAGGGAAACCCACGGGTCCCCGGATGTAGCTCGCTATACGCCCCGCCCATCAAGATCTGTGGCGGGAAGTTTGACTGGCCAGGATTGGACTGGTCAGACTGGGGGGCAATTCCGGGAAATGTATATAAGCGGGATCCAGCCCGCGTGTTCTCTCTCTTGTAATGTACCACCGAATAAAGTATGTTGCATTCAAACCGTCTCGTCACTCAGTACATTACAGATCCTTCTTAAAAGTAATAGTTAAGATGCGCAGTGGAAATGTAAAAATACTGATTCCAATCCAAGTGGAAAGTAGGGTTGCCAAGCTGGACTCAGAAAATACATGGGGACTTTGAGGGTGGAGCCAGGAGCAACCAAAGGGAGTTCCGGCCATCACATTTAAAGGGACCATTCTCTTTTTAAATTTCTTCTGTTCATTGGAAACAATGAAGAAGAAGAAGAAGATATCGGATTTATACCCCACCCTTCACTCTGAATCTCAGAGTCTCGGAGCGACTTACAATCTTCTTTACCTTCCTCCCCCACAACAGACACTCTGTGAGGTAGGTGGGGCTGTGAGGGCTCTCACAGCAGCTGCCCTTTCAAGGACAACTTCTACAAGAGCTATGGCTGACTCAAGGCCATTCCAGTAGCTGCAAGTGGAGGAGTGAAGAATCAAACCCAGTTCTCCCAGATAAGAGTCTGCACACTTAACCATTACACCAAAGTGTAATGGGGCTGATAGAATTGAACTGCCTTGTCCAATCTTTTTCAAACTGGGGAAGGGGGTTTGAGGAGAGAACCAGATGCTATGCTGAAAATATGGTGCCTCTATCTCAACAAACAGCCTTCCCCCCGAGCCCAAGATAACTACAGCCTGATTCTCCATTATACCCTATGGAGTCTAGTCTCCTCATAATGGTGTGCCCAGTGAACACAATGGTGTGCCCAGCAAACGGAGAGCCAGTTTGGTGTAGTGGTTAAGTGTGTGGACTCTTATCTGGTAGAACCGGGTTTGATTCCCCACTCCTCCACTTGCACCTGCTAGCATGGCCTTGGGTCAGCCATAGCTCTGGCAGAGGTTGTCATTGAAAGGGCAGCTGCTGTGAGAGCCCTCACCAGCCCCACCCACCTCACAGGGTGTCTGTTGTGGGGGAGGAAGGTAAAGGAGATTGTGAGCCGCTCTGAGACTCTTCGAAGTGGAGGGCGAGATATAAATCCAATATCTTCTATCTTCTTCATTCAATGCTCTCCCATCCCCTCCAAACCAGATTAAACACAGAACATTGTAAAATGCATCATAAAATCAGTTAAAAGTATAAACATTAGCATTGAAAACACAGGGAAGAAGGAGAGTCATTGAGGAAACTCCTTGTGGGGGTGGGTTGTGTAAAGTGCTGTCAACTTGCAGCACACTTATAGGGCAGTGATGCTCTGTACTCTTGGTGTTTGGAGGGGCAACAGTGGAAGGGCTTTTGGAATTCTGCCTCTGCTGATGGGCCTGGGTTTTGACCTTTTTGTAACACAGAGTGTTAGACTGGATGGGCCACTGGCCTTATCCAACACAGCTTCTCTTAAGTTCTTATGGTAACCCTAGCATGGGGCTTTCAAGGCAAGTGATTAAGCAGAGTTGGGTTTGCCATTGCCTTCCTCTGCAGAGCCTTCTGTAGTGGTCTTCCTTCCTAATACTGACCCTACTTAGCTTCCAAGATCTGATGAGGCTGGGCTATACCAGAGGTGTCAAACACATATGAGGGCCAGATCTGACATAAATGTGACTTTGGCCATGTGTGCCATAAAATGTAATGCCAGATTTGGGAGATATAAACTTTATAAAGGACCCAAGCAAACCCAACGGATGGTATTATTTTTTACCCAAAATACAAGCATGCTTAAAACATTATTTCTTCTACAATATTTCCTTACGGTATTCTGTGATGCCCACCCTCTCACTTCCACTGCCCATTACTCATTAGCACTGGGGCAGTATACAAGGACATAATGCACAGTGTCTGTTTTCTGGCAATAAAGGTAATCTGTTGCTCATGGGATAGATAAGAGTCCTGGATGGGCTGGTTCTGGCCCACAGGCTGTATATTTGACACCCACGGGCTATACCATGATGCCTTCCCTCCTGAGGGAACTCCATTCAGAACAAAAAGGTATTCACCTGCCAATAGAAAACAGTGATGGAAGAAGACAGACAAATACCCCTGGAAAGGGAGTTCCACAGATCTGGTGCTGCAAAAGAGAAGTCCCTCCTTCAGGTTGTCACCTGAAGTAGAGTCTCAGCAAATAATTGTTGTGAAATAGTTGCCACCTCTGGGTTGAGAAATTTCTGGAGATTTGGGGGGTGGAGAATAGGGAAGATGGAGTTTGGGGACGGGAAGGAGCTCAGCAGGAATGTGATGCTATATAGACCATGTGTGACGGAAAGCTAGCGGTTAACCAGAAACTGAAGACGCACAGGGCCTGCGTCAGGTGACCTGAGGGTGGGGGCAAAGCTCTCAGGGAGGGAAAGTGGTTGAGTGACAGAAACTGCTGAGACAGTCATTCAGTCAGTTGGTGTCTGACAGAGTTGGTGCCTGTCAGAAGTCTGTCAGAGTTGGAGCCTGACAGAGACTGAGTGGGTCAGTTCGTGCCTGACTGAGGCTGAGAGGGCAGCTGATTCTGTGAAGGAGCTTGAGACAGTGGCGGGAAAGTCTTCCAGAGACTACAAGCTCGACAAAACCAGCCAAGAGGGCTGTGTGTGTGTGGGACAAGTGTGAGTCAGTCAAGACCGAAATGGTCACAGACACCTTTAGACACCTCTGAAGATCTAGTGAGGTGGTTGAGGGAGCGGATGTGGGTCTGAGACACCAGAAGAGCTAGGAGCAGAGGCTCTAGTCGAGGGGTGAGACTTGGCACATCATTCCCAAGAGGCCAGACCTTTGCTAGAGGTGGAGAGTGTGTTATATAGGAACTGTGAACTGGAACCTGAGAGACTTAAAGCAAGAAAAAGTTTTTGTAACGCCTGAAACAACTGAGCAACGTGTTAGCCTGTGTAAATATCTCCCATATCCCCAAGTTAAAGACTTTGTGTTATAATAAATCTGTGGTTTGAGTTAAAGTTCTCGAGAGCCTGTATTTTTGGGAAAAACAAACAAAGCTGCTATGGTCCCCTATGAAGTGAATTATATTTTCATCAGATAATAAAGTAAAATACCCCGAAGAGACTAAGGAAAAGAGATCCAGTGAAGCCGTGAGGCGGGCGCTGCTATACCATGCCCTCCAAATCTGCCGTTTCCTCCAGGGGAAGTGATCCCTACCATCAGGAGAGAAGCTGCAATTCTGGGAGATCTTCAGGCCCCATCTGGAGGTTGGCAACCCTGTCTCCCATGAGAACGCTTGGCCACTTTGACCAGAAGTTTGCATAGATTGTTCCTCAGTTAGTTTCGGCCAGACCTTCTCTCTTCCTCCTCCTTCTTGTTGCATATGTACAACCCACCCTCCAATTTCCCCTAAGTTCACTTAAGACATTTTGCTGATGAACCGCCTTTTAAATTCACCTTGAATTTTGCATTAGGCAAAAAATTAGCAGCAATCAGAGATATATGAAGATCTCATGCAGCATTCCACAACAATTGTCAAAACCATTTTTTGTCCTTTCCCATGAAATTCCACTTGCAGTGTCACCTGCAGAGCATTTGTTAGATTTCTTTCCTGTTTTGGGGTGATGGTAGTGGTAAGTGAAATCCAGAGTCCAGGCCAGAGTTGAAAGGATCAGAAGAAGATATTGGATTTATATCCTGCCCTCCACTCTGAATCTCAGAACAGCTCACAATCTCCTTTATCTTCCTCCCCAACAATAGACACCCTGTGAGGTGGGTGGGGCTGAGAGGACTCTCACAGCAGCTGCCCTTTCAAGGACAACCTCTGCGAGAGCTATGGCTGACCCAAGGCCATTCCAGCAGCTGCAAGTGGAGGACTGGGGAATCAACCCCGGTTCTCCCAGATAAGAGTCCACACACTTAACCACTATACCAAACTGGCTGAGATTTGGCCAGAGGCACCTTGATTAGGGTTGCCAATCCCCAGGTAGGGGCAGGGGATCCCCTGGTTTGGAGACCCTCCCCCTGCTTTAGGGTCGTCAGAAAGCGGGGGGAGGGGAAATGTCTGCTGGGAACTCTATTATTCCCTATGGAGATCTATTCCCATAGAAAATCATGGAGAATTGATCCGTGGTTATCTGGGGCCCTGGGGGGGGGGCTGTTTTTTGGGGTAGAGGCACCAAATTTTCAGTATAGCATCTAGTGTCTCTCCCCAAAATACTCCCCAAGTTTCAAAAAGATTGGAACAGAGGGTCCAATTCTATGAGCCCCATCCATTATTTACTACGGAAGGAAGGAATTGAAAAGGTGTGCCGTCCCTTTAAATATGATGGCCAGAACTCCCTTGGAGTTCATTTATGCTTGTCACACCCTTGCTCCTGGCTCCGCCCCCAAAGTCCCCAGATATTTCTTGAATTTGACTTGGCAACCCTAACCTTGATTGTGGCAAGGCTTTGCATCAGAACATGTGTTGTTTCCTCCACCTCACCACTACCTAATTCCTTTTGCTTCCTTGAGCCTGCAAAGGCCCTTCGGAAGTTTGGAGACACTCTGATGCAGCCCTGACCTGCTGGTCCACATCTTGCAGGCAGCAGGACGATGTCTGATTCTGCCTGGCTGGCTGTTTCATTCTGGGTTTTGTGCGTGGCTCCTGCTGTCCTCCCCGAGTGGTGGCAGAGGCCCTGTTTAATCTCTGCCTCTTCACAAAGGGAGTGAGGGGAATGGAGGTGATTAGGGAGATGAGAGCTTCTTTTGGAAAGTCAGAAGCGCTGAGTCTTGGCAAGAGAATTAATGAAGCCATTGAATTATGGATGGACTCGGAGAAAGTAAACACATCTGCAGTGGGCCGGGATTGGTGATGCAGTGCACTTCACTGTTCCTTCATCTCGGTCCCCCCCCCCCCCCCATTCATCCTTTTCCCTATTAAGCTTCTTGTAGCTTTAGCAGTGCAGCACTCAGGATGTAGGGTTGCCAGTCCCCTGTTGTGGGCAGGGGATCCCCTGGTTGGGAGGCCCTCCCCCTGCTTCAGGGTCATCAGAAAGTAGGGGGAGGGAAATGTTTGCTGGGCACTCCAATACACCCTATGGAGAACGATTCCAATAGTATAATGGAGAATTGATCAGTGGGTATCTTGGGCTCTGAGGGAGCCCCTTGTTGTTAAGGTAGAGGCACCAAATTTTTAGCAAAGAATCTGGTGTCGCTCCTAAAAAAACACCCAAGTTTCAAAACGTTTGGACCATGAGGGGCAATTCTGTGAGCCCCAAAAGAAGGTGCCCTATCTTCCATTATTTCCAATGAAAGGAAGTCAATTAAAAGGAGCTCAGTCCCTTTAAATGTGATGGTCAGAACTCCCTTTGGAGTTCAATTGTTCTTATCACAACCTTGCTCCTGGCTCCACCCCCATTGCCCCCAGATATTTCCTGAGTCAGACCTGGCAACCCTAGGAGAAGGGGGAAAAACAGAGAGTAGCAACAAGACAGCTGCAATGAGGAGGGCATTTGAACAACACAGCTGATGTGTGTAGTGAGTGGCTGATGTGTGTAGTGAGAACTTGGAATTACATTGAAGTGGAATTCTTCATGGTCCAAAACTATTCTTTATGCTCCCTGGTGCTGGCTTTCCAGAATAGGAAACAGGGATGGGGAAGAACTGGGAGCCTGCCTTGGAAAGGGGTAGTCATTCATGCCATTTTAGGCCCCTCTGTGGAAAGTCCTGGTTCCATCACAGATATTTTCCACATCCCAGAAATGGCTGCCACGTGGTCCCTGGCTGCCAGTAATGCTGATAAAAACATCAACAGGTTATCTCAGCATTACAGCTCTTATGAATCTCAACTGGGTGGGCAATATTAATGCCATCACTTCTAGTGCACCGCCTGGCTACCTCGCAGGCTTGTTTTGAAGAGATGTGCCATAACCACAAGCAATTTGCGCGCTGAGAAGGGTGATAGAATTACTTAATGGTCCCCCTCCTGACCCCGTGAAGCTGCTGCCGATACGCTGGTTTAAAACTGATGGAGCAATATATCCTCGCTTAAATGTATCCAGCTTGGTTTCCAGGTCGGTGTCTGTTTTGGCTGTTGCATCTGGGGGACACAGGCAGGTGAGAGTGGATGCGCTTCTTCCCTAGCCATGAGGCTTGTCGCTTGTTACTGACAGCAGCTGGTGATTTATGAAAGGGAAATAAATGCAGCACAGAACCTACAAGGGAAAATAACAAGTCGATAGGAACTCTATTCTTGCCACATACAGCCCATTCTTGGTGGGTCCATATTTGGGAAATTCCTCCAGGGATGTCAAAATGTGATGGAAGGATTTCCCTGAGGGACCTTTAGAATCAAGCATCAGGAAGACAAATGGAGCTGAGGTGAAACAGAGGGACTTCATGTATTCTGAAGCAATGGCCCTCGATTACCTTTTCGAGTGCCAGTACTTCTTTGTTTGACATTTACTTCTGGACTCATGGAAGGGAAAAGAGGTCCTGCTTCCAACCTGGGGCCTGCAGAAGCAGTCAATTTGTCTACAGCCCCTGGATGTTGATTTTGTTCTTTTTTTCTTAAGCTTTTGCCTTAGAACTTGATGCTCTTTGGACTTTGCCTGTCCTTCCCTGCTGAGGGGAGAAATCCCTCAAGAGTGGGGGATCCCCCTGCAACGAAAGGCAAGAATAATTCCATTCAAATTAAAGTCCCAAATTAAGACTGAGGGTTTTCAGAATGAAGCTGTCAGCTCTTAAATAAAATTATGCCTGAGCTTATACAGAAATTAGCGGCTGCTTCCCCTGCTCCTAGAGCAGGACACAGAATCACCCGAGACTTCAGCCAAGATCATGCAGCAGTGAAGTGACCTAAGAAAAGCAGTCAAGGATTTCACAAAGGGGTTTATACTTTTATGCCAACCTATGTGCTTGCAAAGCAACACAAATTATTTCACCCCCCTTTCTTTTAAAACATGACTTTAAAAAATATTGGATATATCAGACAAGTGAGGTCCAGGAAATAAAACAGTTAGGGTGTTAACAGATGGGTGGTTTGAGCTGCCCCAGGAATGGGAGATGGGCAGATCAAAAAAGCATGTACACACGTGCACATCTGCCTGCCATCCCCGTCCCACACACACCCTGTCCAGGACTAGATCGAAGCCGCCTCAGAAAGGCACCACTTACAAAGCGGTGCCTAAATTCTGAGGTGACTCTGAGGCACTTCCCCAGCCATCTGGATGACCAGAAAGTGCCTGGGGAGTGGCTGAGAGGCACACAAGCACTCTGGAAACTCCTCCAGAGTGCACGCAGCCTGTCGCTGTTCTAGGGGCAGGCTGCAGACTGTCTGGAGGCTTGCAACCGCTCCTTTTCCAGCTGGCTTACTTCCGGGGTGGCTTGATGCCACCCTGAGCTGGCCATCTGTTGTTGGCCATAGAGTCCTTTCCCCACCAAGGAGGCAGAGTGTCACTACTTACATAGGGACCATCTGTGACATATGCACAAAGACACCAGGCATGCTTGGCCTTTCTACTCCAGGAGTAGCAGTACATGTTTGCTGGTTTTCTCAAGCCCGGCATGCTACACCTCCCCACTTACACACTGCTTTGTTCTCCATTTCAGAGTAGGGTTGTCAAGTCTAACTCAGATAATATCTGGGGACTTTGGGGGTGGAGCCAGGAGACTTTCCCTAAAATAAATAAATACAAACTCTGCAGTGCAGTTCCACTGAATACAGTCTTCATTTGCTCTCTCTCTCTCTCTCTCTCACACACACACACACACACAAGCAAAAATAAAACAGTTTGCAATCCCACAAGACTCCTGTGGTCTTACTGGGGCAATTTACTCACATGTTGCTGAACTTCCAATAACACAGGGAAACCAAAGGTTCAAGTTTACCCTTTACTATGCAAACGACCTCTGAAAAGCTTGTACAACAAATGGATGGTCTGGGCTGCTTTCACAGCTACTGGGAGCAGCCACATTGTCCTGCCTGCTCACCCCACCCCCATTCAGCCTTAAAGACAGAGACACACCATTCAAAAAGGAAGCCTTTGCAAGCTTTATCCTAGCATTCTGAAGGGGAAAGGCGCATGGTAGCTGCGGAGGCAGAGCTTCCTCCCGCTGGCCAGCTGACTGGGGATGGGAAGGAGGCTGGAAAAGTGGGAGAACCCCTGCTGGGACCTGGGGATTGGCAAGCCTATTTCAGAGTTAACAAAAATTTCTAAGGTGTGTGCATGAGTGTGTGTGCCACTTGTTTGGGTAGTCAAAAAACTGCTACCTGTCAAGATTTCTGGGTGAATGAAATCATAGGTGAAAATCTACATGTCTGTCCTCTATGAAGGTAGTTTCAGAGGGTAGCCATTTTGTTGTGCAGTAGAACAGATTTGAGTCCAGGAGAGACCAATGACATTTCAGGATCTAAGCTTTCAAGACCCAAATCTCCCTTCATCAAATATGGGTTGGAATGGAGTTCTCTGAGTCATTATATTCCAGTCAGGAGGAGGGAGGGGTGTTGCAAAAAAAGAACTCACATGTGAACAACACACATGAAGCTGCCTTTTACAGCATCAGACCCTTGGTCAATTAAGGTCAGTATTGTCTGCTCAGGCTGGCAGCAGCTCTCCAGGGTCTCAAGAAGATGTCTTTCACATTACCTACTGCCTGGTCCTTTTACCTGGACATGCTGCAGATTGAATTTTGGGCCTTCTGCATGCCAAGCAGATGCTCTACCTCTGAGCTACAGCCCTTCACAGGTGCAATGTGCATTGTCCTCAAATCTGGCTATCCTTTGTATTTACTTTTTTGCACATGTATTTATATCTATATTTTCTCTTTTATCTCTCTTTTAATGCCAATAAAAATAACTGAACTGAAAAAGTATTATCCATTTCAGAGATCCTTTGAACCTGTGGTGCATACTGCAACGTAGCATTCTTATTGGTAGCCAGAAACAACTACATGTCAGGACTTGGAGGATAATATGCCTCTGGTCATATGAAAAAATGACAGGGAGGGGGTTTCATAAAATCCCTGCCTGCAAACTTGTTCCCATCTGTACTTTCTCTCATGCTGCATTTCAGAGGACACAAAATTGCTCCCTGCCCAGATCTTGCACATGGAACTGCACTTGCTCCCACAGTTTATTATCAGCCTCCTAAGCCCAGGTGTAATAAAATATGATAGCTGTACTTTCAAAGGGTTAGGATTCCCTCTGTGCATGTCATCTCATTCTCTGCAAACAGGTCCAAGACTTGAATACAAAACCAGTTGACTCACCTTGTTTCACAGCAGGGCTGCCTCTGGGTGCAGGTCTAGAATATGCAAAGAAAACATGCTTGAACAAGCTTTGAGTGCTGCTTGCTTCCTTTTGAATCCTAATGTTTGTCCACAAATTCAGGATGAAGGATGTCAAGAGGGTATCAGCCAGGCTTTCTAATTCTGTAGTTTTGGATGCAGCCAGAGAAATTGATACAAAGTCCAAATTTCACACTTGGAACAATATTGTTCTCCCCAAGTGAAGCGAAAGATGACAACTGGTCTTGTTCAAACCTGCCTCTTCCCACTATTTGTACATCATTCTTCCAGGAGTAGCAAAGTAATACACGTATGCCATTCTCAAGGATAGTCAGAATTGGCGCATATCCAGGGCTTTTATTGTAGCAGGAACTTCTTTGCACATTTCAGAGAGCTCTGAGAGAGAGCGGATAAGAAGTGCTATAAGGGTGAGGTTTGGCTTTCTAAACAGCTGGGGAAGTTGCTGAGAATTTCTGAGTTTGTGTGACCATGTGATTGCTGAAAATTCTGAATTTGTGGTTGCTGGGGAACTGCTGTCTGTTTGGTTTGAGTGGGCTGAAGGTGATTGTTGCTGATTGATTAGGAGTGGCTGTGTTCTGGGGCAGACTGTGGCCCCACCCTCTTTGCATTATTAAGTTGCACCTTTTGCCAGAGCCTGGGGGCTGTGTAAGGAGCAGGAACCCAGATTCCTATTTTCCTTGTGTTCCCAATAAGGTAAATAGACCCCCCCAGAAGGAGAGCCACATTAAAAAAACAGGATTTAAAAGGGGACTGTATATTTTTAAAAAAGCTATCATGAAGGTAGAATGCCAGCAGGGGAGTGGGGGCTTTCCAGTGTTTTGCACTGAGTGTCACATGTATGACTATCTACCCACAGGACAGAAGTCTTGGGTGTGGCTCAATGCAAGGAGCTCCTGGTCCTCAGGGAATGAGTTCATACCCTTGAGGCCAAGGTGACTGACTTGGAGAAGCAGAGACAGTCAGTTAGGCACTCAAAGACTCTCGGGATGTATTAGATGAGCCCCACTCTGAACTTGGCAGCTCCATTGCTGCCAGGAAGCATGAGGTTCGAGAGGGAACAGGGCACTGTGCTGAGGATAAGGGGAATGCGTCCTCAGTAGGGACCTCTTCTTCAGTTGGTGAGCGGGTATGCTTTCACGCAAAGCAACCATCCCTGGGCAGGGAGAGAAGGGGGGGTGGGTCTTGGTAGTTGGTGATTCGATCCTGAAGCAAGTAGACAGCTGGGTGGCAAAACCACGTACTGACCATATGGTGACTTGCCTGCCTGGTGCAAAGGTAGTGGACATTACACGTGTTGTAGATAGGCTGATAGACAGTGCTGGGGAGGAGCCAGTGGTCGTGGTCCATGTTGGCACCAACGATGTGGGGAAATGCAGTTGTGAGGTCCTGGAGGAAAAATTTAGGCTGCTAGGCAGGAGACTTAAGGCCAGGGCCTCCAAGGTAGCCTTCTCAGAAGTGCTACCTGTTCCACGTGCAGGGCTGGAGAGACAGGCACAAATTAGAAGTCTCAATGTGTGGATGAGACGATGGTGGAGGGAGGAAGGGTTTAAGTTTGTTAGGCACTGGGATGCTTTCTGGCACAAGCGGGAGCTGTACAAAAGAGATGGTCTCCACTTGTCCCCAGATGGAACCAGGCTTAAAATCAAAAAGGTGGCAGAGCAGTTTTTAAACTAAATCTTGGGGGAAAGCTGACAGGAGATTAAATGTCTCTGGTTCGGGAGGACTCATCTCAAAGAGATGATGGGTTAGCTGTTAGTTTTCTACTGGGTAATGGATCAGAGTTGTCCACTGAGATGGTGACAAACAGTATGGGCTGTCTGCCAAAGTCTCGAGGCAGCAGGAGGAAAGTTGCAGGCCTAACTTGCCTGGGAAATTATAGATGTTTGTATACAATTGTTAGAAGTGTTTGAAGTAAAATTGGTGAGTTGGAATGTTTAGTGTAGGGGGAAAACATATACATTGTGGGAATTTCAGAAACTTGGTGAAATGAGGAGAATCAGTGGGACATGGTGATTCCTGGAAATGTTATATCGGAAGGATAGGGAAAGAAGGGTTGGAGGTGGGGTGGCTCTGACATACCCTTTCTTAAAGGGTATACAATCCAGTAAGTCTGAGTTAAGAGAATTAGATTCCCTTCTAGAAATGCTTTGTGTCGAAATAGAGGGCCCCAAAAAATTTTTAACTATTGGAGTTTGTTATCGCCCACCAAATCGAAAGATAGAGGATGATTATAATATGATGGAAGGATTAAAGATAGTGGCTAAATGTAAAAAATGTGTCATAATAGATGATTTTAACTACCCACAGATTGATTGGGTCAATATGTGTTCTGGTCGAGAGAAAGAGATTGAGTTTCTAGATGCTCTCAATGACTATGCTATGGAGCAGATGGTCACAGAACCTACCAGGGGTGGGGCGATCCTGGATTTGGTCCTAAGTAATGCCCAAGACTTGGTGAGAGATGTAAAAGTGATTGCACTGCTTGAGAGCAATGACCATAATGTTATTGATTTCACCATTTGTATAAATAGGAAGTTGCCCCAAAAGACCAGCACAACCACGTTTAACTTTAAAAGGGGTAAATTCTCTGAGATGAGGAGGCATGTGAAGAGGAAACTGAAAGGAAAGGTAAATATAGTCAAAACGCTTGGGGAAGCTTGGAGGCTATTAAAACTACAATCCTAGAAGCTGAGATAAAATATATACCATAAGTTAGGAAAGGCACAAACAGGTATAAGAAAAGGCCTAATGGTTAACAAATAAAGTAATGGAAGCTGCTAAAGGTAAGAGGGATTCTTTGAAGTGGTGGAAAGCTAGTCCAAGTGAGATTAATAAAAGGGAACACAGACTGTGGCAAATCAAATGCAAGACTGTGATCAGGCAGGCAAAAAGGGACTATGAGGAGAATATTGCAAAAAACATAAAGACCAACAATAAAAATTTCTTCAAATATATTAGAAGCAGGAAACCAGCCAGGGAGGCAGTGGGGCCCTTGGATGACCTTGGGGTAAAAGGATTACTGAAGGAGGATAGGGAAATGGCTGAGAAGCTGAATGCATTTTTTGCCTCCGTCTTCACCGTGGAAGATGAGAACTTTTTGCCTGCCCCAGAACCACTAATTTTGGAAGGGGTGTTGAAAGACCTGAGCCAGATTGAGGTGACAAAAGAGGAGGTCCTACAACTGATAGACGAATTAAAAACTAATAAGTCACCGGGTCCGGATGGCATACATCCGAGAGTGGATTTTCTAACTTGTGGATTTTCTAACAAAAATCTGTAATCTTTCATTGAAATCTGCCTCCGTTCCTGAGGACTGGAAGGTAGCAAATGTCACCCCCATTTTTAAAAAGGGTTCCAGAGGGGATCCAGGAAATTACAGGCCAGTCAGTCTTTCAATACTGGGAAAGTTGGTAGAAACCATTATCAAGGACAGAATGAGTAGGCACATTGATGAACACGGGTTATTGAGGAGGATTCAGCATGGGTTCTGTAAGGGAAGATCTTGCCTCACTAACCTGTTACAGTTCTTTGAGGGGGTGAACAAACATGTGGACAAAGGAGACCCAATAGATGTTGTTTACCTTGACTTCCAGAAAGCTTTTGATAAAGTTCCTCATCAAAGGCTCCTTAGTAACCTCGAGATTCATGGAGTAAAAGGACAGGTCCTCTTGTGGATCAAAAACTGGCTGAGTAATAGGAAGCAGAGAGTGTATAAATGGGCAGTCTTCGTGATGGAGGTGCCGCAAGGCTCAGTACTGGGTTCCATGCTCTTTAACTTTTTGATTAAAGCTTTGGAGTTGGGAGTATGCAGTGAAGTGGCCAAGTTTGCAGATGGCACTAAATTGTTCAGGGTGGTGAGAACCAGAGAGGATTTTGAGGCACTCCAAAGGGATCTGTTGAGGCTGGGTGAGTGGGTGTCAATGTGGCAAATGAGGATCAGTGTGGCCAAGTGCAAAGTAATGCAAATTGGGGCCAAAAATCCCAGCTACAAATACAGGTTGATGAGGTGTGAACTGGCAGAGACTGACCAAGAGAGAGATCTTGGGGTCATGGTAGATAATTCACTGAAAATGTCAAGACAGTGTGCAGTTGCAATAAAAAAGGCCAACACCATGCTGGGAATTACTAGGAAGGGAATTGAAAACAAATCAGCCAGTATCATAATGCCCCTGTTTAAATCAATGGTGCGGTCTCATTTGGAATACTGTGTACAATTCTGGTCACCACACCTCAAAAAGGATATTATAGCACTGGAAAAAGTGCAGAAAAGGGCAACTAGAATAATTAAAGGTTTGGAACACTTTCCCTAAGAAGAAAGGTTAAAATGCTTGGGGCTCTTTAGCTTGGAGAAATATTGACTGCGGGGTGACATGATAGAAGTTTACAAGATAATGCATGGGATGGAGAAAAAGTACTTTTCTCCCTTTCTCACAATACAAGAACTCGTGGGCATTCAATGAAATTGCTGAGAAGTGGATAAAAGGAAGTACTTCTTCACCCAAAGGGTGATTAACATGTGGAATTCACTGCCACAGGAGGTGGCGGCGGCTACAAGCATAGCCAGCTTCAAGAGGGGATTGGATAAAAATTTGGAGCAAGGTCCATCAGTGGCTATTACCCACAGAATATTATTGGAACTGTCTGGGGCAGTGATGCTCTGTATTGGGTGGGGGGTGCAAAGGGCTTCTAGACCCACTTGTGAACCTTCTGATCTGCACTTGGGGGGGGGGGGGTTGGCCACTGTTTGACACAGAGTGTTGGACTGGATGGGCCATTGGCCTTATCCAACATGGCTTCTCTTATGTTCTTATCAGGCAACACCCCTGTAGCCAATCCTCCAAGAGCTTACAGGGCTCTTCTTATAGGGTCTACTGTAAGCCCTCGGAGGATTGGCTACATCAGGGTGTATGTGGCTTAATATGCAAAAGAGTTCCTGCTACAAAAAAAGCCCTGTGCATATCTGATGTTCACATTGGGAGTTTCAGCAAAAGGCAAGAAAGGGGCATCCTCAGGGGCCAGATGAAAGATCTGTGACAAACTGTCATTCTGGAATCATGATGAGTGCTAGTTGTGCAGGGCTGGCAGTGGATGGGAAACAGAGTGGTGAAGACGTTTTAAAGATGCTAGCAAAGGAGATGGCACAGTGCCCACCAGTGAATTATGTTGCTTTCTTCGGTAATGGGATTTTGTGTATGTAATTTGTGGTTTTTGTAGCTTCCTGAGGATCAAAAGTATTTATTTCACACACAACGCATCGAACATTCATTGAAAACCCCTCTGATCTTCATGTCGGCTCAAAACATGCAGAGCTAGAGATGAAAGCTGGAAATCCTCAGAGTGGATTTCATGGGTGCTTGCTGCACAGACCTCTCCTTGCCTGGCCTCCTTAATGTGTTTCTGCTTAAAGCATCCAGGTGTTCACTTCCAGTTTTCATATCATCCCTGCAAACCAACAAAGGTTTTTATAGCAGTAAAGTGAAAAGCTACTTGCTCTGGTCATTGCTCTGGGCGAACAGGTAAAGATGCTTCTTCAGCAGGCTCTTCAACAAGTAGAAGATGTTTGCTTCAAAGAGCGTGGCTATTTTGGGACAGCTGGGTGTCAGACACTGGAAACTTTTGCTGTTATGATATGATGCTGAATATGAGATGATGCTATGTTTAAGCTGCTGTGAGCTACTTGACCTAACCTACTCCATTTTCTAACCTCTGCTACTAACCCAAAGGTAGAAGCCATGCATATCAAAGTAAAGTAGAATTGTTATTAACCCAAGGCCAAACTGTACCAGATGGGGTGGGCAGAGAAAAAGGAACTGCACAAGTTTTTAGACTTAAACTTGGAACGGGGCTTTATTAGACCGGCAACGGCCCCCCATGCCGCCCCGGTGCTGTTCAGAAGGAAGAAGGACGGCTCGCTTAGACTTTGTACAGACTTTCGCGGAATAAACGCGATTTCCATGTCCAACGCCTACCCCATCCCCCTCATCCGGGACCTGCTAAACACGGTGTTGGGGGGGGGGGAGATATTCACTAAGTTGGACTTGAGGGACGCGTACTTCCGAGTGCGCATCAAGGAGGGGGATGAGTGGAAGACGGCTTTCAACACCCCCATGGGACAATTCAAATACTTGGTTATGCCTTTCGGGCTGCAAGGGGCGCCAGGGGTGTTCATGAACTTTATAAATGATGTGCTTAGAAAGTTTCTGTACAAGAGGGTGGTGGTGTATCTGGATGACATAATTATTTACTCTCAGGACGAGCAATCGCATGTGAAATTAGTGAAAGAGGTGCTCAGCACCCTGCTTGAGCACCAGTTGTATGCTACACTTTCTAAGTGTGAATTTCACCGAACGGAATTAGACTATCTGGGGTTCCGGGTGTCAGGAAAAGGGCTAGCGATGGACCCAGCCAAAGTGCAAGCAGTGTTGGAATGGGCTCCCCCGAGGACACATAGACAGCTCCAATCATTCCTCAGATTCGCAAATTTTTACAGGGCCTTCATTGAGGGGTTCGCCCAGATCGCCCTCCCCCGACCGAGCTCCTAAAGACGAAAGGGAAGGGGCCCGAGGCCAAGTGGCCGGGGGCCCGATTGCATTGGACCCCGAAGTGCCAAGAGGCTTTCGACCAACTAAAACGCTTGTTCACTAGTGAACCAGTCCTGAGCCACCCCGATGAGCAGCGGGCCTTCGTGGTGCAATGCGACGCCTCCGACGTGATCGTAGGAGCCATTCTCATGCAGAAAGATGGGGGGGGGGAACTGCGGCCATGTGCATACATCTCACGGAAATTTTCGGGGAAACAGAGAAACTGGTCAGTGTGGGACACTGCAGTTATGTTTGCTCTAAAGACCTGGCGGTCTTGGCTCGAGGGGGCTAAGGTGCCGTTTGAGATCTGAACGGACCACAAGAACCTTAAAGCCCTGACCGGGAAAAGGAAATTGAGTGAAAAGCAGATTCGGTGGGCGGGCTTCTTTTCCAAATTCAACTTCACCCTGCGGCACATCCCGGGGACGAGGAACTTTCTGGCGGACGCCCTCTCCCGGCTCCCGCAGCACGAGAGTCAGAGAGAAGAGGTGGTAGACTCCTTAATTTCGCCCTCCCAAGTGGCAGCCATGGTCACCACCCGTTCGCAAAAGAAACGGGAGCTGGAAGGGCTCAGCAAGGAGAGAATGGCCTCAGAGACAGAAAGGGAGGGGGAGGCGCGGCCAGAAGGGGTGCTGAAGGGAAAGGATGGACTTTGGTACAGGGGAGAGAAACTGTACGTCCCCGAGGTGCTGAGAAGGGAAGTCCTGCAACTTTGTCACTCCTCCAAACTAGCAGGACACTTTGGCTATGTAAAAACCCTGCACCTAGTCAACCGACAGTTCTGGTGGCCGTCCCTAAAGAAGGACTTGTCGGAATATGTGGCCAGCTGCCCGGTTTGTGTCATGGCCAAGCGGAGGGTGTCAGACGTGTAACTTGCTGAAACTGAATTGTAGAATAGAGTTACTTGACATGACTAACGCCATGATGTGCTTTGATGTAGCCTCTGCTTTACTAACCCTGAGAAATGTAGCAAGTGCCTTTCCCCAAGCATATTGTAACCGCAAGGAGTAAAATATCACACCCGGTCGAGAAAGCCAGCTGCGGCTTTGAAGTTAACATTTCCAAGGTCCCTCTTCCCTGAGAGAGAGAGATAAGGCCCTGGGAAGACCAGATTGTCTCCGGGGGTGTGAAAAGGGCTGTATTGTTTCCTACTTTCAAATTGTAGAAAAGGCCAGCTTCAGCCTTGGCCCAGTATCAAACTCAATCTGCCTTTCTGCTTGACTGTTCTCAAATAAATGGATTAATTTTGCAACAGAATGATCCGTCTCTATTTGAAGTTCCACGTCTTGACATTTTGAGTTTGATCCCTTTGGAGCTTATCCGAACTGGAAACTTTGGCTGGATGGCCGACAAGACGCCAGAAACGGAGAGCCCACCGAACCGATTGAAGAGCCGACAATCCCGAAGGGAGTGACGGTAGTCTGGAGGAAGGTTAAATCACCAACGCACTTCTCTACCCTACTCTACACCTCGAAGCAGTGGAAACCGCGAACCTCGACCGCGTTGATGGACGAGGCAGCGGGGCACTACACCGCACTACTAACCGGGGCTGAGGGCGGAGATGCAGGCGAGGGGAGAAGCGCAGAGGAGGGCGAGGGAGAGAGGCCTCGCCGGGGCAAAGACACACAAATGCTGCTCAATGAGATGCTCACCTGGGCCAGAGAAATCCATAACGAGGTCCAGTTCAGCCACCTCCAGATTACCCGAGAGATCCAAGAACAGCTGGATGCGATCAGGAGGCAGATCGGAGCCATACGGCGAGAGGAGCCGAGGTGACCCCCCGGCGAGGGGCCCCGAGACGAACCGGAGAACTGGCGGAGGGGCCGCGGGACATGCCCACGCAACCAGTATGGCCGATACCCGCCCCGGCGCCCAAGCCACCGCTGGCCCCCATCCGACCCGGGGGACCTGCGCCAGCTCCGTGGGATGGTGCGAGGGGAAGGGAGCTCCAGATCACCTTCGATGGGGACCCAGACGAGGTGGAGTACTTCACGATCCAGTGCAACAGCTTCATGACACATTGGGGGGGTGACCTTCCCCACCGAGGCCAGCCGGGTAGACTACCTGGCCTCCAAGCTGAAGGGGGCAGCCAGGAAGTGGTTCGTCAGCCTCTACGCTGCGCGTGGCCCCGCGCTGGCATCAGTGTACGAGTTCCTGCAAGCCATGCTCCGCCAGTTCAGGGACCCGCTGCAAGAGACGAAGGCATTGGCCCAGCTACATAAGATCGAGCAGGGGCCGAGAACTATCAGGGAATACGCGGCAGAGTTCCAATCCCTCTGCTCCAAGGTGCGGGGTTGGAGCGAACGCATGAAGTACGAGGCGTTCATGAACGGCCTCAACGCGAGCGTCCTTGACCTCTGCTATATCCAGGGTCGGCCAGAGACCTTAGTGGGATGGATCCAACTGGCCGGTGAAGTGGAAACGAACCTACAACATGATCCTGTGCCACCAGCAACAGACGAGCGGGAAGGGGGTCCGAAGCTCCAAGACCCCCACTAAGCCAGAAGCAAAGAAGGCCGTCGCCCCCATTGCAAGCTCAACCCCAGGAGCGGGGAGAAGGTGCTTCCGATGCGGGGATCCCGGGTATCTAGCTGTGAACTGCCCGGAGAAATTGCAGCCTACAACCCCTCCGGTGAAAGTACCAGCGAGCGCTCCGAAGAAGGGAGGGGGAAGACCCAAAGAGCCCAGTCAGGGCAGCGCCGCCATGTTGGTGGCAATTGACGAGGATATTATGACCATCGAAGACTCCGGTGAAGAATCGTGGGACCCCGAGCCGGCGGGAAACGACAGCGACCTGCACTGATGGGTGCCAAGACGCAGGTCGTGAAACCACCGGCACCAATCACGGTGAGAATAACGGGGGAGCTGATGTTTATACAAGTGACTTTATTAAACCCTAACCTGAAAAGGTTCATGCACACCAGGGCCCTGGTAGACTCGGGGTGCACGAGGGAGATAATTACCCCACGCCTGGTGGAGGCCCTTGGGTTAGCCAGAACCCCGCTCCCCCAACCCATCCAATTTGAACAAATGGATGGGACGACCATGAAGGGGGAGCCGTGCACAGAGGAAACCCAAGCCGTGCCCGTGGGGACGGAAGAGCACTGGGGGATCGAGATTTTCGTGATAGCTCCCTCCTCTACTTTCGACGTGGTGGTGGGGGTAGGGTGGCTAGCGAGGCACCAACCCGACATCCAATGGGGGGCCCATACCATAGACTTCATGGACTGGCGGTGCACCCACCACCACTGAAGGGAGGAGTGGGGCCCAAACCCGCCGCCGCAGAATGAAAAATCTGCGTCACGGTGAAAGAGGTGAAGTCGATCCCCAGAGAGTACCGGGACCTGAAACAAGCGTTCAGCGAGGAGGAAGCCAACGAATTACCACCCCATAGAGCCATTGACTGTGCCATCGAGCTGATCCCGGGGCAGGAACTCCCCCGGGCAAAGCTATATTCAATGGGGTGGGCAGAGAAGGAGGAACTTAGGAAGTTCATCGATAAAAATTTAAAGCGGGGAGTTATCAGACCGGCCACCGCGCCCCACGCCGCCCCAGTCCTATTCCGAAAGAAGGATGGGAGCCTGAGATTTTGTACAGATTTTAGGGGGATCAACGGGATTCCCATGTCCAACGCCTACCCCATCCCCCTGATAAAAGACCTCCTTAGCACAGTGTCTGAAGGGAAAATTTTTACCAAACTCAACTTCCGGGATGCTTACTTTCGAGTTAGAATCAAGGAGGGGGACGAGTGGAAGACAGCTTTCAATATGCCTATGGGACAGTTTGAATACCTAGTAATGCCGTTTGGGCGGCAGGGGGCACCAGGAGTGTTTATGAACTTTATAAACGAAGTGTTGCAGGAATTTTTATACAAGGGAGTAGTGGTGTACCTGGATGACATCATTATTTATTCAAAAGATTTGAAATCTCATGTGCCCCTAGTCTGGAAAATTCTAACTACCTTGTACCAGCATAAATTGTATGCCAAATTGTCAAAGTGTGAGTTCCACCAAACGGAACTGGACTACCTGGGGTTCCGAGTGTCAGGGGAGGGACTAGCAATGGATCCAGCAAAGATCCAAGCAGTACTGGATTGGGAGGCCCCTCGAACCCGCCGTCAGTTACAATCTTTCATCGGATTCGCAAATTTTTACAGGGGGTTCATAAAGGGGTTCGCCCAGGTGATACTGCCCCTCACCGAGCTGCTGAAAACAAAAGGGAGGGGGGCCGAGGCGAAGCGACCCGGGGCGGGCTTACACTGGATGCCGGAATGCCAAGCCGCTTTTGAGAAGCTGAAAAGGCTCTTCACTAGCGAGCCAGTGCTGGCCCACCCCGACGAGCTAAAGCCCTTCATTGTGCAATGCGACTCCTCCGACGTCGCCGTAGGAGCAATATTAATGCAAAAGGATGAAGGGGGAGGCTTAAACCATGTGCCTATGTCTCTAAAAAATTCTCTAACGAGCAAAGGAACTGGTCGGTGTGGGATAAAGAAGCATTTGCAGTAACTCATGCCCTTAAGGCTTGGCGGTCTTGGCTAGAGGGGGCCAGAGTGCCATTCGAGATTTGGACCGACCACAAAAACCTAGAAGCACTAACGGGAAAAAGGAAACTAATGGCTAAACAAATCAGATGGGCTGGGTTTTTCGCCAAATTCGATTTCGTACTGAAACAAATCCCTGGGTCGAAAAACTTTCTAGCCGACGCTCTCTCGCGGCTGCCGCAGCACGAGAGCCAGAGAGAGGAAATAATAGACTCTCTAATCCCCCCGTCAGAGATCGCGGGGGGAGTGATGACCTGCTCCGGAAAGAAAACCGACACGGAGGGGCCTTGGGGCGAGGAAAAACTCAAGGAAGAAGTGGAAAAAGAGGCTGGGAGCCTACCCGAGGGGGTGGAGAAGGGGGAGCGGGGCTTTTGGTACTACCAGGGGAAGATCTATGTACCCCAAAGCCTCCGGCCTGAGGTATTACAACACTGTCACTGCAACAAACTGGCGGGGCACTTTGGCTACATAAAAACCCTACATCTAGTAAGCAGGCAATTCTGGTGGCCCCAAATGAAAAAGGATATCTCAGAGTATGTGGGTTCTTGCCCTGTCTGCATCATGGCGAAGAGGAGGGGAGGGAAAACCCCGGGGCTGCTTCAACCCATTCCCACAGCCTCATGACCCTGGGCAGTGGTTTCCTTAGACTTCATAGTGGAGCTCCCGCCATCTCAAGGCAAAACTGTAATCCTGGTGGTGGTAGATACGTTTTCTAAGCAAGCCCACTTCGTTCCATGCAAGCAGCTCCCCACCGCCAAGAAACTTCCCCACTTATTCTTCCATCACGTGGTCCGACTCCACTCATTCCCAGAAAAGGTCATTAGTGATAGGGGGCCTCAGTTCGTTGCCAACTTCTGGCGGGAGTTCTGCAAAATAGCGGGAATAGAGCAAGAGCTGAGCTCCGCCTACCACCCTCAAACCGACGGACAAACGGAGAGGGTTAACGGGCTGCTGGAACAGTATTTCAGGTGCTACATCAACTACCAGCAGACCAATTGGGTGGAGCTTTTAGCTTTTGCGGAGTATGGGTATAACAACAGCGTCCATAGCTCCACCAAAGCTTCCCCCTTCCAAATTGTTAACGGTTATGAAGGGAAGCCATTCCCCATACTGACAACCCAGGGGGAGTCATCAACTCCTAGCTCATGCCAGCAGTGGTGGAAAGGAATCAAGAAAGGGTGGGGAGTAATTCAAGAAAACCTAGAGGCTGCAAAAAGGACTTACAAAGACCATTTTGACAAGAAACACACCCCCCAGTGGGAGTTCAAAGCGGGTGACACAGTGCACCTGTCCACCAAGAACCTTCCCCTACCACAGACGTGTCGTAAATTAGCATACAAGTTCCTGGGACCGTTCAAAATAAAACGGGTTATCAATCAGGTGACAGTAGAGCTGGAGTTGCCCAAGATGTTTAGTAAGATTCACCCTGTTTTTCATTGCAGTCTTCTTTGGAAGGACCCTGGGCCCACATCTTGGCACCCCTGCCCTCCAGAGCCACCTCCTATCCAAGTGAAGGGTCAGAGCCACCATGAGGTGCAAGAGATTCTGGACTCCAGGGTCCAGAGGGGGATTCTGTACTATCTGGTCCACTGGAAATACTTTCCCCCAAGTTGCGATGAGTGGGTAAAATCGGGAGACCTACGAGCCCCACAGTTACTGAAGAAGTTTTACCTACTGCACCCAGACAAACCCCGAGCAAGAGCTTAGGGGGGGCAGTATGTCAGACGTGTAACTTGCTGAAACTGAATTGTAGAATAGAGTTACTTGGCATGACTAATGCCATGATGTGCTTTGATGTAGCCTCTGCTTTACTAACCCTGAGAAATGTAGCAAGTGCCTTTCCCCAAGCATATTGTAACTGCAAGGAGTAAAATTTCACACCCGATCGAGAAAGCCAGCTGCGGCTTTGAAGTTAACATCTCCAAGGTCCCTCTTCCCTGAGAGAGAGAGAAAAGGCCCTGGAAAGACCGGATTGTCTCCGGGGGTGTGAAAAGGGCTGTATTGTTTCCTACTTTCGAATTGTAGAAAAGGCCAGCTTCAGCCTTGGCCCAGTATCAAACTCAATCTGCCTTTCTGCTTGACTGTTTGTTCTCAAATAAATGGATTAATTTTGCAACAGAATGATCCGTCTCTATTTGAAGTTCCACGTCTTGACAGAGGGGAGGGAAGCCGCCAGGGCTCCTACAGCCGCTAGAGACAGCCAAGTGGCCCTGGTCAGTGGTGTCTATGGACTTTATAGTAGAACTCCCCCCCTCCCAAGGGAAAACGGTGATCTTGGTGGTGGTCGACACATTCACAAAGCAGGCTCACTTCATCCCGTGCACACAGCTGCCCACGGCCAAGAAGTTGGCCGCCCTGTTCTTTGATCACGTGGTAAAACTCCACTCGTTCCCCAACAAGGTCATTAGCGACCGTGGGCTGCAGTTCGTTGCCACCTTCTGGCGGGAGTTTTGCAAGCTGGTGGGGATAGAGCAAGGCTTAAGCTCAGCCTATCACCCACAGACCGATGGCCAGACAGAGAAAGTGAACGGGGTTCTAGAACAGTATCTAAGATGCTTCATCAATCAACACCAGTCAGACTGGGTTGATCTCCCATTCGCTGAGTATGGTTACAACAATAGTGTGCACAGTTCGACAAAGACCTCCTCCTTCTCCACAGTGTTTGGATATGAGGGAAAGCCCATCCCGTTGCTGCCAGGCGGGGAGGCCCCCAGGACGCCGTCGGCATTTAAACAGTGGTGGCAGGGGCCGAGCAAAAGCTGGCCAACCATCCAGGAGAACCTGGAGGCTGCCAAAGAAACTTACAAAAAGTACTATAAGTCACATGTACCCGCTTGGGATTTCAAGGTGGGAGACTCTGTATTCCTGTCAACCAAGAACCTACCTCTCTCCCAACCCTCCAGGAAGTTAGCCTATAAATTCCTGGGACCCTTCAAGATCAAAACGGTCATTAACCCAGTGACAGTGGAGTTGGATCTGCCACCTGCTCTTGGTAAAACACACCCTGTATTTCATTGCAGCCTGCTCCGTCGAGACCCCGGCCCTTCGATTTGGCACCCTCCAGCACAAGGGCCTTTCACAACACCGAGGGGGAACCAAAGCCACCACGAGATTTGCGAAATCCGGGACTCTAAGACCAACCAGCTTCACCAACTGCCACAGGGGGTAGAAGGGGCCTGGGGGGGCAGTATGTCAAGTCTGCTCATAATTCTGTGTGGAGGAACACCATCTTAGTTAATGTTGGTGCTTCGTTGGAAGGGAACATTAAACTACTAAAGCAGGCTTTGGCCTAGCCTCCCTTTATCCCCTCCTCCCTTCCAGAGTTAAACCAGCGCCTCTAGGGGGAAAGCCTCCTAGAGGGGCAGGAAGTTCTTTAGCCTTCCCCTCATTGCCTCCCCCCTTCTGGAGTTAAACCAGCAACTCTAGGGGGAAAGCCTCCTAGAGGGGCAGGAAGTTCTTTTGTTTTATTTATTTGAGTTAGGCGGGAAAAGGCCAGTTCTCAGCTGGTGATCAGGGAGAGAGGTTGCCAGCCTGTGGGCTCCTGCCTGTGGGACCCCAGGCAGTCATTCACAAGGTAGGGCCAGTTTACACCAGGGACGAGAGATGCGTTTAAATCCACCTTTTGTTTGTCCTTCTTGTTGCTGTTCAGGTGCTGTGCTAAACTTTTACATGTAACTGTTTTTGTTTTTTTATTTTCTTTCTCTTCTTATTAAACATTTTTTTTCCTGGTTTGAATGCTGGCAGTCAAACTCTGTACCACATAGATCCCGACCGCTTAGACCACGCTGCTTTATAAAGGGGGCCCTGGGGAAGGGGGAAGGCATGCAGTTGGATAAGGTGCCAATCCTCCAGTGGTTCCCCGAAGAAGTGCTGTGGTCTCTGTGATACCCAAGTACAGGGTGGCGGAGGACCTTGAGGCCTGGCCTCATAGCTGGAGAGGGGGATTGGGAGTCCTGTTCCTCTCAATCTGAACCCCTAGACTGAGCAGGTGGTGGCAGTGAGCCCAAGTGGCAGGAGGAGAAATAGCTCCCTCCAGGAGTTGGCGACTCAATAGGGAGTTGACGGGACCGGGTCTGAAGGCAGAATCGGGCCGGTTCCGTCACACTCTGGTCAAGTCTATGCCTAAACACTGGTTCAGGAGAAAAGCCTCCTGGATAAAGCCATACTGTATTCCATTGCTGCTAGCTTGAAATCTCCTCACCCCCCTCCTTTCCTTTGTTATGTAGTATTGCTTTGAAATGGGAATATGTGAACAAGTTATCTGTGCCTTCTCAGGCTTGGCACTGGGGGAGGTTGGAGCCAGAAACGCTCAAGGCCAAACCAGGCCTGAGAAAGAAATTGTAACATCAATGTGTGAACGTGCCCTGCATAGTACCCCTCCCTCAAGAATCCCTTTGAAGTATACCTTATATGATTGCATTCTACTGTATGATCTTTAGTCTTTCAATCTTACTGTAGTCGAGAACAATGATATTAATAAACTAGTTACTTTGTTTCAACGAAGACTCGTTATTGAATCTACCGACTTGACAGGCGAACTGGAGGAACCAGAAGAACCGGGCGAGCCAGCCGGACCACCAGGCCCGGTGGGGCCACCACCAGTGATCCCAGGGCCCGCTGGCGCCCCCGTCTGCGTGGCCGATGGCACCGCTCGGAGTACAAACCTTGATGCCCTGGGGCGGAGGCAGGGGACGGGGCCTGGATATCACATTTGATGGCGACTCCAAGGAAGTGGAATACTTCACCATCCAGTGCAACAGCTACATGACCCACTGGGGAAACACCTTCCTGAACGAACCCAGCAAAGTGGATTACCTAGGGTCGAAGCTGAAGGGGGCGGCCAGACGATGGTACGTGGGACTGTACAAGAGCCAAGCCCCCAAACTGACTAACGTGGCCGGCTTTTTACAAGCCATGCTACAACAGTATGGGGACCCGTTGCAAGAAGTGAGGGCACTAACCGCCCTGTGCGAACTACAACAGGGGTCGAAGACGGTGAGGGAGTACACCACCGACTTTAGAGCCCTTTGCTCCAAAGTCCAAGGCTGGAATGAGAGAATGAAGGTCGAAGCCTACCAACGGGGCCTCAACGCGAGCATCCTCGATCGAGCCTTCCACCAAGCTCGGCCAACGGGGTGGGGTGGATACAACTGGCGGGGGTGGGGTGGATACAACTGGCGGGGGAGGTCAAGACCAACATGAAGCACGTAGCTCTTCAACGACAGCAGCAGCAGGGGTCGAAGGGGGGACACGAGGCCAAAGCGGGGTCTAAAGCCGAGCCCAAGAAGGCGACAGCCCGGGGGGGGCCTTCCAAGGCGACCCAGGGTCGGAGGTTTTTCTGATGCGGCGACCCGGGGCACCTGGCCGCCAACTGCCCAGAAAAGCCCCAGGGCCCTCCTCCAACTCCGAAGCCGACCGCTACAGGGCCGAAGAAGACGCCGGGGAAGCCCAAAGAGCCCAGTCGGGGCAACGTTGCCACATCCATGGCGCTTGACGATGATTCTATAATTACCGAAGATTTGGGAGAAGAGTCATGGGAGCTGGAGCCGGTGGGAAACAAGAGCGACCTAGACTGAAGGGTGCCGGACGGCAGGTCGTGGATTTGACGGCACTGCTATGGGTGAGGATAACAGGGGCCCTATTATTTGATCCAGTGACTTTGTTGAACCCAAAACTGAAGCGGTTTATGCACGCCCAAGCCTTGGTTGACTCAGGCTGCACCCGCAAGATCATCACCCCAAGACTAGTAGTTGCCCTAGGGCTGGCTAGGGCCCCCCTTCCCCACCCGATCCAGTTCGAGCAAATGGACGGGACCGCTTTGAGAGGGGAGCCTTGCACTGAAAAGACCCAAGGGTTACCGGTAGGGTTAAAAGAACATTGGGAGGTGGAGATTTTCGTTATTGCCGCCTCATCATCATTTGATGTAGTGGTAGGGGTAGGTTGGCTGGCCCGCCACCAGCCGGACTTACAGTGGGGGGTGCAAAATAGACTTCACTGACCGGTGGTGCACCCACCATCATTGGCAGGGGCAATGGGGGCCGACACCCCCCCCAAGAATGAAAAAATGTGCGTGTCAGTAGAAGAGGTCCGCTCAATCCCAAAGGAGTACCGAGACCTCCGAAAAGTGTTTAGCGAGGAGGAAGCTAATGAGCTGCCGCCCCACAGGGACACTGACTGTGCCATCGAGTTGATCCCGGGGCAAGAACTACCAAAAGCAAAGCTGTACTCAATGGGGTGGACAGAGAAGGCAGAATTGCGGAAATTTATCGACAAAAACTTAAAGCGGGGGTTCATTAGACCAGCGACCGCCCCACACGCCGCCTTGGTCCTCTTCAGGAAAAAGGATGGGAGTCTGAGACTTTGCACAGACTTTCGCGGGATAAACAGGATTTCAATGTCCAACGCCTACCCCATCCCGCTCATTAAGGACTTGCTAAGCACGGTGTCGGAGGGGTCCGTGTTCACAAAACTAGACCTGAGGGACGCTTACTTTTGAGTCAGTATCAAGGACGGGGATGAGTGGAAAACGGCGTTCAACATGCCCATGGTGTCAGAACTTGAAGAACTTCAAACGAAACTCATTACTTTGTTTCAAAAGTATAAGACGTTTATTGAGAACTGTGTTCAGGGAAAGCACAAGTTGACTCTGATAACGGGTTCAGCTATCGATACATTCTTTATGCAGTTGTAACAGAAACAATAAAACCATTTCTCACACTCTGGGAGACAGTTGTCTGTTCCCAGGGTCCCTTATCTCCTAGGAGGAGGAAGGAGCCCTGCTGTGATGCTCTGGCAGGCTAGCTTCAAAGGACACCTGCAGATGTTTTCCAGAGGCTATCTGTCACCCTTCAGTGGTTACAGTTTGTTTGAAATGCAAGGCATTTGGTTAGTAGGCCTGACTACAAGGACATGGGATTAGTAGGCAGTTACAATATGGAGTCGGTTAGGCTAACATTACCAAGCTCAGCATACATAACAGTTACAAGTTCTGACATATGGGACAGTTCGAGTATCTTGTAATGCCATTCGGTCTGCAAGGGGCACCTGGGGTCTTCATGAACATTATAAACGAAGTGCTTAGAGAATATCTGTACAAGGGGGTGGTGGTATACCTGGATGACATCATTATCTACTCGAAGGATCTAGCATCCCATGTGCCATTAGTCAGAAAAGTGCTCTCCACTCTATATCAGCACAAATTGCATGCAAAGTTGTCCAAATGTGAGTTTCACCAAACGGAACTAGATTACTTGGGCTTTTGTGGGTCCAGGAAGGGATTAGCGATGGAACCAGCCAAAATACAAGCAGTGCTGGATTGGGAACCCCCGAGGACACGTAAACAACTTCAGTCCTTCCTCGGGTTCGCCAATTTTTATAGGGGGTTCATTCAGGGGTTCGCCCAAGTGAGGCTACCCCTGACCGATTTGCTGAAAACCAAGGGGAAAGGGCCGGAAGCCCGGAAACCGGGGGCCAAGCTGCCGTGGTCACCTAGGTGCCAAGCGGCTTTTGATGAGCTCAAAAAACTATTCACTAGTGAACCGGTACTGGCCCACCTCGACGAGCTGAAGCCCTTCGTGGTCCAATGTGACGCCTCCGATGTAGCTATCAAAGCCATATTAATGCAGAAAGATGAGGAGGGGAGGCTGAGACCTTGCGCCTACATCTCCCACAAATTCTCACAAGAGCAGCGCAACTGGTCAGTCTGGGACAAAGAGGCGTTCGCAGTAACCTATGCCTTAAAGACATGGAGGTCCTGGTAAGAGAGGGCGAGAGTGCCATTTGAAATATGGACTGACCATAAAAATCTGGAAGCACTCACAGGCCAGAGGAAATTGACGGCCAAACAAATCCGATGGGCAGGATTTTTTGCAAAATTTGACTTTGTCCTCCGGCACATTCCTGGCTCTAAGAATTTTTTGGCAGACACTCTCTCACGCTTGCCACAGCTTGAGAGCCAAAGAGAGTAAGTAATAGACTCCATCATCCCCCCCTTCGGCAATCGCTGGTGGAGTGACCACTCGCTTCGGGGAAAAAACGGGGCAGCCGGGGGGGGCAGCCGGCTGATCGAAGAGACTGAAAATGAGGGAGAGAGGAGGCCGGAGGGAATTGTCAAAGGGGAAGGGGGCTTCTGGTACTATGAGGGAAAACTATACATGCCCCAAACCCTCCGACCCGAAGTGCTACAGCACTGCCATTGTAGTAAACTGGCGGGCCATTTCGGCTATGTAAAGACCTTGCACCTAGTAAATCGCCAGTTCTGGTGGCCGTAGATGAAAAAGGACATCTTTGAGTTTGTAGGATCGTGCCCTACTTGTATCATGGCGAAGCGGAGAGGGGGGAAACCACCGGGCCTACTTTAGCCCACCCCCACAGCCACCAGGCCATGGTCAGTGGTCTCTATGGACTTTATAGTGGAGCTCCCGGCCTCACAGGGGAAAACAGTGATCCTGGTGGTAGTGGACACTTTTTCAAAGCAAGCCCACTTCATTCCCTGCAAACAGCTCCCCACGGCTAAAAAGCTAGCTCACTTGTTTTTCCAGCACGTGGTTAGACTACACTCATTTCCTGACAAGGTCATTAGTGACCGCGGGCTGCAGTTCATTGCCAACTTCTGGCGAGAGTTTTGCAAAATGGCAGGCATAGAACAGGGACTGAGTTCCGCCTACCACCCCCAGACGGATGGGCAGACGGAATGTGTGAACAGCCTTCTTGGGCAGTACTTAAGGTGCTACATAAACTATCAACAGTCTAACTGGGTGGATCTGCTCCCGTTCACGGAGTACAGATACAATAACAGAGTGCACAGCTCCACCAAAGCCTCGCCATTTCAAATTGTGCATGGCTACGAAGGAAAGCCCTTCCCCTTGCTGCCTACTGCCGAGGGAGCAGCGCCACCTACTTCCTGTCAGCAATGGTGGGAAAGCATAAGGAAGGGCTGGACAGATATCCAGGAAGATTTAGAAATAGCTAAAAAGGATTACAAAACTTATTTTAACAAAAAATACTCCCCAGAATGGGACTTTAAGGTGGGGGGAAGTGTGTTCCTCTCAACCAAGAACTTACCATTACCACAGACTGGTAATGGCCAATGGCTGGGGCTGATGGGAGTTGTAGGCAAAAAATATCTGGAGAGCTACCGTTGGCCACCTCTGTTTTATTATATTTCTACCCCACTTTGTCTCTTGAGCTGCAAATGGTTTGCAGTGGTTTTCCCCAATGCATTTCTGTCCCCAAAGTACTGGTGGCCAGGGCTCAGTCTGATTGCAGGTTAGTACTGTCATCTGGAGTGCCTACATGCTCCCTCCTGCTCAACATGTATATTAGCACTCAGAGATTACAAAAATATCCCAGACTTTGAAAGTGGATGTTGGCTGTTGGAAAACACATCAAATGCAAATATGGAGTTAGTGAGCTAAGGGTCTTTTAGAAAAATTCCATTTTCTCTCATGTTTGCATCTGAACTGATTTCCTAAAAAAAACCTCTCTCCTGTTGTACCTATCTGTGTGGCCCAGTCCTGGATAGCCCAGGCTCGCCTAACTTGTCAGATCTGGGAAGCTAAGCAGGGTTGGCCCTGGCTAGTATTTGGATGGGAGATCTTCAAAGAATACCATGGTTGCTACACAGGGGCAGTAATGGCAAAACCACCTGTGTTCTCTTGCCTTGAAATCCCTCTGGGGTCGATGACACTTTCCACCACCACCTATCTATGTGCTTCAGTGCTGTCATATTCAATGCTTTTCATCACCTAGACTCCTTAGAGGATGACAAGAAGGGAATTATAAAGGACCATTTGGAGTAATTTGCAAACCATTACTTCTCACTTGGGTTTTTTTTTTTTTTTTGTAAAGAGGAAAACATTTGAGGGTGCAAAGCTGAGAGGTTGATTACAAAGCCTAAGTTTTTCCCCCATGATCCCTGGAAAGGACTCCCAGTGAAGACTCAGATACTCTCTTTTAAGTTACTGTTTCATGTTCTGATGCCCACAGTTAGCCTGATAATTAATAGGGATTGTTTGTGATTTAAAAAACACCTTCATTTTTGCCGTGTGGGATGCCATTCAGAATCTTTTCAACTTTTTTTTTTTTTAGGTTAGTAACTAAGAAAATTATCAGCGTGTTAGCAGAGGGATGGTACTGAAGATCTGAACAAAAATAGATTATCTGGAGACAATCATATGACAGAAAATAAAGGACATAAATACTCAAGGATGCCATTGGGGATTAATCCTGCTTCTGGTGCCCCAGTGTGCGGAGGGAGAGACAGGTTTTTCTTCCCCAAATGTATCCCAGATTCCAAACATTTTCCCCAGTGGTCTGAGAGATTGTGAGCTGAGCCTGCCCCCATTTCACAGCGAAGTCCTTCATTATTAGCAGTATATGTATGAAGAATAAATAAATAGCTTTCATATTGGTATAATTGGTTTTCATGAGTATGCTCTGACAAACATTCTCCCTTCCCTCCTAATCATATTCTTGTTCCATCCTTGGATGTAGGTTTGCCAACATCCAGGTGGGGCCTGGAGATCTCCCAGAATGACAGCTGGACTCCAGACAACAAGAATCAGCCCCCCTGGATAAAATGTTTGCTTTGGAGGGTGGACTCTATGGCAGTATACCCTACTGAGTTCCCTTCCCTTGCCATCCCATCTTCCCCAGGCTCCACCTCCAGATCTACAGGAATTTCTCAGTGAAGAACTGGCAACACTATATGCCATTTGCAATTTTAGTGGTATCTGTATTTGGCCCAGGTGCTAGAGTTATCCATCCTTTATGAGCAGGGGCCTATGCTTAGTCAGGAAAGGACTTCACTTGTTAATGGAAGTGGAGCCCATTTTAGGACTGCCAGTCTCCAGGTGGCACTTGGAAACCTGCTATTACAAATTATTCCATATGACTGAGATCAGTTCCCCTGGAGAAAATGGTTGCTTTGGAGGATGGATTCTGTGACATTCTCAGGGCTTTTTTTTTTTTTTTTGAGCAGGAACACAATTCTCACTGGTTTGTTGCAAGGGAGTGTGGCCTTAAAAAGCCCTATGCAAAACAATGGTGATGTCAAGGGATGTGGCCTAATATGCAAATGAGTTCCTGCTGGACTTTTTCTACAAAAAAAGCCCTGGACATTCTACTCTGCTGAGATCCTTCCCTCCCAAGGCTCCACTCCTCCAAATCTCCAGGTATTTTCCAACCTGCAGCTGGCATAAGGAGACTATAGCCCAGTAGCAGTGTGTCTCTCTTGCAGGCAGAAGGTACCAGGTTCAATCCCCGGCTTGTCCAGTTGACGGATCATAGATAGCAGGCACTGAGAAAGACTTTTCTCTGCCTGAGAATCTGGAGGGCTGTTGCCAGTTGGAAGACAATCCTATGCTTGACACACCAGTGGCTTTACCCATAGGGGTCAGCATCCTTCCACTCCTTTGTTTGTGCCTGCGTTTCATCCATAGCATGACAGATTGCAATATCAGAAAAGATAATTACGTCTGATTATAGGAAGCAACGATGCTCATGGACACACAATTGTCTTTGGCATTTCTATTCCAAATTGCCAGCCTGGATGTTAACATGCCATTAGTATTATTATTGTTTTGGGTGCTGATATTTTATCAAAAGACCCTCCTGCATTATTTACATCTTTCCAAATGGGCTGCAGATGCACTTAATGTAATTGCTGCTTCTCAGGCGCCCTGGCGTGTGGAGTACAAATAACAACACCTTAATTAACTTCTTTTGGTAAAGAAACTTGTTAGCGTTGCCTGCAATCATAGCAACGGCAAGCTATGGGGTTTGATCTTGAGAGGGAGTTCAGAATTTGGGATAGGAGGCTGTTTGTCTGACTCTTCTGCCTCCCTTGAAGTCATGCCTTGACATGATCCACTACAAAAGGTTGCAGCAGAACTCTTGGAGGGGTCAAAGGAATGGTAGCCAGTGCTGTTAAGTTGCAACTGACTTATAGTGACCCCTCAAGGGGTTTTCAGGGCAAGAGAAGAACAGAGGTGGTTTGCCATTGCCCGCCTCTGTGTAGCAACTGTGGGCTTCCATCCAAGTGCTGACCATCCAAGAATGAAGAAGATCTTGTATTTATATCCTGCCCTCCACGCCAAATCTCAGAGTCTCAGAGTGACTCACAATCTCCTTTACCTTCCTCCCCCACAACAGACACTCTGTGAGGTGGGTGGGGCTGAGAGAGCTCTCACAGAAGCTGCCCTTTCAAGAGGGATTTAGATAAAAAATATGGAGCACAGGTCCATCAGTGGCTATTAGCCACAGTGTGTGTGTGTATATATAAAATTTTTTGCCACTGTGTGACACAGAGTGTTGGACTGGATGGGCCGTTGGCCTGATCCAACATGGCTTCTCTTATGTTCTTATGAAAACTCTGCGAGAGCTAATGCTAACCCAAAGCCATTCCAGCAACTGCAAGTGGAGGAGTGGGAATCAAACCTGGTTCTCCCAGATAAGAGTCCACACACTTAACCACTACACCAACCTGGTTCTCAAGACAACCGGTTCAGTCAGGCTCAGTGGACCCTGAGCTTCTGAGACCTGACAAGAATGGGCTAGCTTGGACATCTAGATCAGAGTGAGGGTTAAAGCACTTCATGCAGTCAACAGCACACATCATCATCTGATTGAGTCCACTGAGCCCAATGCAATCGTCTTGATTTAAAGGCGCTTGGTCTGTCACTTTCTGCTGAATGTAATTGCTTCTCTATGTTTATGTGGAGCTAGGGTTGCCAGCCTCCAGTCTGGGCCTGGAGATCTCCTGGAAATACAGTTGAATGCCAGACTACGAGCACAATTCCTCTGTATGAAATAGCAGCTTTGGAAGACAGATTCTGAGGCACCATTTCCCCCACTGTGCTCCCTCCATTCCCTAAACTTCACCCTCCCCAAGCACCCCACCCCAACCACTAAGAATTTCCCAAGCTGGACTTGGTAATCTTAAACTCAGAGGCCTCAGTTCTAAGCTGCTTAGACCCTATAGGTGGATTCACACTACCCTAAATAATGTGTTTTGTAACTGGATTTTTGCTATTCTTACACAGTAAAAATCCAGCCGCAAAACATATAATTTAGTGTAGTGTGAATACACCCTATGAGATAAAGCAAGGTTATCAATTAAATAAATAAAACTCGGTTGCCTTTCTTTGCCTTTCTCACTGAGATGCAAAGCAAGGTCACACAATGTGAGACAATGAAATCAACAGGAATGGGACATCCAATAAACAATGCAAGAGGCTTTGGATTGCAGAAATCTGAAGTTATTGGGCTATAGCAAGCAACAACTTGCCACTGCATTGGCTTCATTACCCAGGAGCATTGAGTTAAGTGCTATAGAGCAATGAGTGCACAACACTGAACACTATTTGGATGCAAACAGTGGTTCCTGCTGGATTTACAATCCAGTATTCAAGCTTTTGTTTTTATTCCTCCTGGAATTTAGGTGGGCATGTTCAGTTGCTGGCGTACGTGTTGTTGTTGTCTTCAGGCTGTGGGTATATCTGCTTGCCTTTGCAGCTTGGCAGCCACATATCTACCTCACAAGAAGCTGGTGACAGGTCCATCTGTCACCCGTATCCCCAAAGCCAGCCACCAACAAAGGCCTCATCCATCAAAAAGCCCCCGTGCTGATGTGACTGAGGATGCAAGGCCACAGCCACCTGTCAGCAGGGAGCCTGGCACCAAATGCGACTGTGTTAATGCTGTCTCATCCTGACAGCCCAAGGTCTTGTGCTGATCTCTCAAGAGCAGCTGTAGGTGACATTGCTTCCTGAAGGATGACCTTCATAGCCCCCAGTGCCTGTTGTACCAGGAATGGGTAATGCAAGCCATCCAAGCATACATTTTCAAAGAAGTGGGCATCTTCAGGATGGAAACAGCAGTCAAGGTTTGCAGGAAATTAAAATCAGGTTACCCATATTTCCAAGGGTGACTTCCAATTACTAGTTTTATGTCATGGTGTGTGTGGTTTTTTTGGAAGTGGTACCTCCTATGTATGTAATTGCTGCCAAGTCCCAATCAGCTTATGGCAAACCCATTCACGGGCTTTCAAGGCAAGTGAGAAGCAGAGGTGGTTTGCCATTGTCTTCCTATGCAGTCTTCCTTGGTGGTATCCAGTCCAAATACTGACCCTCCTTAGTTCCAAGAGCTGTCAAGATTGGGCTAAACCATGCTGCCTTCCTCCCATGGTTGCTTGAAGCACAACCTTGTGCTTAATCTGGCTTTAACTGAGCCGACTGAAACTGAATCTGACGAAGACAGAGGTCCTTTGACTGAGTCGTGACGGTCTGGGTTGGGGAACTCCCCTACCAACTATTGATGGTGCACCACTGACAATGGCACACAAGGTCAGAAACTTGGGGGTGTTATTGGAGTCCTCCTTGACAATGGAGGCCCAGATAGCAGCAACTGCGAAATCTGCCTTTTTTCATCTTAGGCGAGTGAAACAGTTGGCTCCTTTCCTTGACTGAAGTGACCTGGCAACGGTGATCCATGCAACAGTCACCTCGAGATTGGACTACTGTAATGCCCTCTACATGGAGCTGCCCTTGTCATGAACCCAGAAACTACAGCTAGTGCAGAATGCAGCGGCCAGGCTGTTATTGGAGCTGCCCAGGTGGGAGCACATACAGCCAGCGCTGCAAGAACTGCACTGGCTGCCAATAGCATACTGGATTCACTACAAGGTGCTGGTCATTACCTTCAAAGCCCTTTATGGCCGAGGATCTGCCTACCTATCTGTCCCCACATGTTCCCCAGAGGGTACTAAGATCGGGAACTCAACATCTTTTAGTGATCCCCGGGCTGAGAGAGGCGAGATTGACGACTACCAGGGATCATGCCTTCTCAGTAGCAGCCCCCCACTGGTGGAACCAGCTGCTGGAAGAGCTTAGGGCCTTGAGGGACCTCACTCACTTCTGCAAGGCCTGTAAGACTATACTCTTCCGGCTTGCTTTCAGCTGACCTTTGAGACCTACAACAGCAGGAGGAATCCATGAAATACTGACGTCATCATAATTGAATAACACCAAAATGTTATTAGGACCAGTTTTAAATTGTTTTATTAATTAACTGATTTTATTATTATGAGGTACCAATGTGTTAGCCTTTTATTGTTATTATGACTAATGTTGTAAGCTGCCCTGAGCCTCGGCAGGGAGGGCGGGGTATAAATTTAATAAACTAAACTAAAACCTAAAACCAGGGTGCTAGGTAAGACATTCCAAGGTCCTCTAAAAGAGAGACACTTGCCCCCCCAGTTGAAATAAGAGACAGACACCAAGTATTGGGTTTAAAACCGGGCCGCTTTATTAAATTCATTAACCTGTGAACTCGGCAGGGATGAAACCTAACCAGACAAGCCCCTGGGGTCACCCACGGACCCCGCCTTGTCCAAAGGGCGAGCAACCCTGCCCCCAGCACAAACCCGCCGTATTCGGGTTGTAACTGAGCGGCCAGGCCTCCGCCTTTCTCCACCTGGGCCAGCATCGATCCCCCATGGAAAGATCCGCCCAAGGTGAGGCTCTCCGTGATCTGCAATCCCCGCACTGAGCCGTTTAGCCCATCTGCGGTTCATACAGACCACCCGCACCACAGGTGCTAGGCCATAGGTGCTCCCCTGAAAACACTATGGCCAACACATCCCCGGCTAGCGACCAACTAACAAACTACCCATAACCTAGCACTAAAAGGCAGTACAAGGTAGGCGAAAAACAACTTCACATGGGCCAATTATGCGAAGCTGAAAAAATTCCTACCTGGCCCCCAACAGGACGGCCGGTTGAAACCTGTACTGCCAAGGGAGAGGTGGGTGGGCAGAGAGCCAAAAGACAACCACCCCCGTTTAGGGCGGGGCCAAGGCTTATATAGCCTTGACGCCACGCCCCTCCTAAACCCCGGATTGACTTACCTGTCAATCACTGTCCCTATTCTTCCGCGGGGGCAAAAGCGGCCCTCAGCCCGAACGCCGGCTACGCCGGCTTGGCTGAAAGGGCCGAGCCTTCTCTGTCCATCCATCCCCCTGTTGGACATCGCATTTTTTAGAGTCCACCTTGACAAAATTGGAGGTAATTGGCATTGGCGTAGGATCGCTGCTTAAAAATTTCTGCTGCATTATAGCCCCAAACCTAACATGGTTAGGAGCCCTTGGCTACTCCCAAAGAGAAGCAGCTTTGAGGTTCTGCAGATTCTTCCTTGGTTGTCTCCCAGCCAAATACTTCTTAGCTTCCAACAGATGGTGAGATTAGACTATACCATGTCACCTTCCCTCCCTGTACTCCTTTTACCTTTTTAAGTTTTGGACATTGGTAGTACATGATTAAATACTAATGTTTTCAGAGGATAACACAGCTGACTAAATAATTTATGAGAATTTTTAAAAACATCATGATAAAAATAGTCCACAAAACAAGAATTGCATTATTAAGCTCTTTCAAAAATGAATCAGATAGTGCAAGGGCACTGAGGCGTCTCTGATCACATCTAGATTAAGTTTGGTCTTCATACTAACCTTTTCTGATAATCCGTTTCAACACACTTCAAATTGAGTCATTCAAGTAACAAGTCCATAAAACAAGCTCTTAGTGAAATGCTAAAGTTCAGCTAGGGGAGACCTCAAGATTGGTTGCATTTGGTAACTTATTCTGTTTTTCAAATCCAGAAATAAAATGTTCATATTTTGAGCTGCACTTTACCATCTTCCCAAAGTTAAGTCCTTTTCAGATAAAAACTGAATAGGCAGCTAATGGTCTCTCATCTACTTGCTCACAGTATGATTGGCTAATTGGCACTGAAGTTCAGCTAACATTTAAATCTGAAATGAATTTGGAGGTTCTGGCTTGGGAAAAACATCTGACAATTTTTGAAGTTAGCTTCAAGTCATTCCACTGAAATTCCTGCAGAGGGTTGTGCACATCAGATGTAGGGCCCTGATGGGTCAGACCAAAGTGCAATCTGAAACAATACCTGTTGACAACAATGGACAGTAAGTGCATGTCTAGAACCCTTGGGAGACGTTTGGGGGCAGGGCAAGAGGGAAAAGATGCTTTCTCAGAGCATCACACAAACTTGCATCGTGTACGTGGATTTCATACCAAATGGAAGCAGGAGACCACTCCTGTGCTTGAGTCATTTCTGCTTGCTAGAGAAGGGACAAGGGGAGTGGAAGATGGCAATGCCAATGTCACTTCTGGCTTAAACCTGGAAGTGATGTCATAAATGCTCAAGGATTCACCTAACTCTGTGAAATTCTGGAGTGTTGGCGATGTCTAAAATCTCAAAGTGTTGTCAACATGTTGATGACATCTCTCCCCCCACCCCAATTCTATCCTGTCACTCATTTTGGCAGTGCCAGGGGCCCAGAGATAGCAGCACAGCTCCTGACCCTTTCTGAGAATTCCGCCTCCATGTCCATTGAATAGTATGTGCAACTGCATAACAATCCCTGGATGAGCTCCACCACCTATTTTTCTACAAAATGACCTCTGGGATAGGGTATATAGTTAGTTGTGTCAGGGCTTTTATCTTTCTTTTTACCACCTTTACTGCTTTTTCCTTTTTCACTATTGCACTAATAGTTTTACAACCCACTTGTTTGTTCTTGAGCTCTTACAATAAACTCGTTGTTGTACTGTCTAGGTCCTCACATCTCTTCGGTCACAGATAAAAGGTACTTGCTGAGAACGCAGACACAGGTGGATGCTCTGAACCCTCCAAGACAGACTGGTACCAGAGTGGTGGCAGCCTGTAGAAGCCCTCCCTGGTTCCCTGCTTGTTGTGACACCAGCCAGTTGTCAAAGAGGGCCAACAACAGGGCATAGAGCTTCCCCTCAAAACAGCTTGTCCCACAAAGTTTTGCCTAAAGAGAAACATGGGGGAAATTTGGAGTCATGATTTATGCAGTAAATACAGAACATTTTCTGTTTTGGCAAGTGTTTACATTTCTGTTATTTTAAAATATTGTTTGTAGGGGGGGGTGTTAACAGCTGCTCCAACATTCTTTTTAATCGCCATCCATTTGTTGTTTAAGTACCATTTTAATAGAAAAGCAGTTTAGAAATGCTGTAAATGAAATTGATAAATGCCATGTATAATTGCATGAGAAGACGTCTTCAGTCACTAAGGGTGCCTGGCAAAGTAAGGCCTGACAAGTAGGGGAAGATGGGGGAGGTGGAGACTGACAGTCAGGGGTGATGGCAGCATGAGGACATCACTTTTAGGAGAGGCAGTCCTGCAGATACGCTGCTCCCAGACCATTTAGGGCTTTAAAGATTTATATCAAAACCTTGAACCTGATCCAGTACTCAGCCTGGAGCCAGTGCAACTGGTGGAGCTCTGGTTGAATATGGGTTCTAAATGGGGTTCCTGTAAGAACACATGCTGCTGCATCCTGGATCAGTTGGAGTTTCTGGGTCAGCCTCAAAGGTAGCTCTGTGTAGAACAAATTACAATAGTCTAATCTGGAGGTGACCATTGTGTGGATCATTGTGGCTAGATCAGGGCGAGATAGGAAGGGAACAAATTGCTTAGCCTTACAGAGATGGGAAAACACCAGTCTAGCCACATTTGTAATCGGGGCCTCCATTGAAAGGGAGGCATCCAAGATCACACCCAGACTCTTTACAGTTGGCACTGATATTAAAAACACACTGTCAAGAACCAATCTAGCCCCATATTCTCCTGGCCTAGCTACATAATCTCCATCTTAGATGGATGTAATTTCAGCTGGCTCTGCTTCAACCAATCAACCAATCACAGCCTCCAAGCCCTCAGCTGAAATGTCTGGGGTGGCATCCAGCGACCCGCCCATCAACAGATGCAGCTGGGTGTTATCTGCATACTAATGGCAACCCAACAAGGTTGGGGGCACATATATATGTTAAATAATACCACACACCAAAGGATATCATGGTGAAATCCTCTCCCCAAATGCTACCCTCTGTCCCTGACCTTGGAGACATGAGACAAGCCATTTCAAGGCTGTCCCATAGATCCTCACCTCAGTGATGCAGCAGGTCAATAGATTGTAATTGACCATGCCAAACACTGCTGTCAAATTGAATAATAACAGCAGCATCACCTCAATCCAGCTGTCTAGAGATCATCTGTGAGGCCAACCAGTGCTGTCTCCATCCCATGGCAGGGGTGGAAGCTGGATTGGAATGGGTTCAGGGCTGATGGGTCCTCCAGGAAAGGCTGCTGGTGCTCCAATACTACCCTCTCAACCACCTAACCCAGGAATTAATGACTTGATTCTGGGCAGTAGCTGGATGAATCAGTAGAATCCAGAGATAGTTTTTTCAAGAATACCCTTACTACTGCCTCCTTTAATCTCCTGCAGAAGAGCCCTAACTCAGGGACAAGTATATAATGTCCACCAAGAGAGCCCCTATTCCAACACCACTAGCTTTCACCTGCCATGATGGGTAGGCAAATGGTAGGCTTCATTGCACCCAGGATTCTGTCAACATTGGCCTGGGGGAGTCAGATGATTTGGTCCAATATCTTAAATGAAGACAGCCAAGGGGCCTCCAATTCTCTTACTCTATCAGTGTTGGTAGACAGGTCCTGGTGAAGCAACAAGGTTTTATCCATGAAAAAGTTCACAAAGGCCTCACACCTAATTGCCAGATTACTAACATTTTGGATTCCCTTTGAAATGAAAGTTAGACCTGATTACCCTTAATAACAGTGCTAGGTGAGAGCTAGCAGATGCAGTGGAGGCCACATAAAATTCCTTTTTAGTGGCCTTCACTGCCATCTCATAGGATCTCATAAATGTCCTATAACAGGGGTGGCCAACAATAGCTCTCCAGATGTTTTTTTGCCTACAACTCCCATCAGCCCCATTCATTGGCCATGCTGGCTGAGGCTGATGGGAGTTGTAGGCAAAAAGCATCTGGAGAGCTACTGTTGGCCACCCCTGTCCTATAAGATGTTCTTGTGGATTTGTCATGAGTCAGCTGCCAAACTCATTAAGAACATAACATAAGAGAAGCCATGTTAGATCAGGCCAATGGCCCACCCTGTCCAACACTCTGTGTCACACAATGGCCAAAAAAAATTATATATATATATATATATATATATATATATATATATATATATATATATATATATATATATATATATATATATATATATACACACACACACACACACACACACACACTGTGGCTAATAGCCACTGATGGACCTCTGCTCCATATTTTTATCCAACCCCCTCTTGAAGGTGGCTATGCTTGTGGCTGCCACCACCTCCTGTGGCAGTGAATTCCACATGTTAATCACCCTTTGGGTGAAGAAGTACCTCCTTTTATCCGTTTTAACCTGTCTGCTCAGCAATTTCATCAAATGCCCATGAGTTTTTGTATTGCGAGAAAGGGAGAAAAGTACTTCTTTCTAGGGGTGTGCATTCGGTTCAGCCGAACCGCATATACAGCCGAATCACCACTGATTCGGCTGTATACGGAATCAGCTGTAGCCGATTCCCATTGAAGCCTACTATGCGGCAGCTGAATACGGCTATCAATGCAAAAGGCGGGAAAATAGCTTCTGCAGCCTCAGGGGAGCTGCTTGCCTACTTTCCCGCCTTTAGTAGCCTCTTCCCGCCTCTCCCATAGCCTCCCTGGGATCAGGGAGGGGGGGAGGGGGAAGAGGAGCCCCAGCAGTCATTCCAAAGCATGCATTTGCAAAATGCATTGCAAATGCATCCTTTGCAGGGCTGTTGTGTAGCTGATGGCCCAGCCATCAGCTACATTGTTGTTATTTTGATCTTTTGCTTACTTGGGTATCCAAGTTAGCACTGTCTGGCCAATTAGAGAGCAGTGCTATTTTTTGAAATTGCTCTCTGTAGGGCCAGAGAACCTTTTTAAGGAGTCTTCTTGGCTGGACTCCTCCATTGCTGCTGTGTTGGTGTATGTTGGTTGGTGTGAAAGAGATTGTGCTGCTGCTGGCTGGCCCTTGGCTTCAGCTGCTGCCTGCTGCTCTCTCACTCAGCCTTACCAGACTTCCCTGGAGTAGAGAAGACAAGGTAAGACAGTTTTGGGGTTCTTCTTGTTTTAGTTTTTGTTGGTAAAAGGACTAGAGTCCCTTTACTTATCCAGATTTGGGTGGGTGAGTACTGGGTGGGTAGCCTATTTGGGGTTGGGGTTAGGTTCTGCTGGGGGTGGGGGCCAGGGGTGGGGGTGGGGTTTGCTAATTTGCCCATATCTTAATTTAGTGAGAGGACTTTTAAAAGTGCAGTGTCCTTTTACTTCTCCTGATTTGGGTGGCTTGGATTTCTTGGGGTTAGGGTGAAGGGGTTTTTTTTTTTGGGGGGGGGGTGGCAAAGTTCCTGTATTGTTAAAAGTTGAGTTTTTTACTGTCTTAAAAGTATTCAATGTTTGACTAGTTGCTGCTGTGTTATGCTGCTGCTGTTACTCTTCCCTTCTGGTTCTTGGGGTGTGTGCGTGTGTGCTGTTTGGCCTAATTTCCTAAGTTCCTGTATTGTTAAAAGTTAAATTTTGTACTGTTTTAAAAGTACTGTTAGATTTGTTTACTATTTGATTTGTTTGATTTGTCTACTGTTTAATTTGTTGCTGCTGTGTTGTGCTGCTGCTGTTACTCTTCTCTTCTGGTTCTTGTGGGGGGGGGTGCTGTTTGGCCTAATTTCCTAAGTTCCTGTATTGTTAAAAGTTAAATTTTGTACTGTTTTAAAAGTACTGTTTGATTTGTTTGATTTGTTTACTGTTTAATTTGTTGCTGCTGTGTTGTACTGTTTGATTTGTTTACTGTTTAATTTGTTGCTGCTGTGTTGTGCTGCTGCTGTTACTCTTCTCTTCTGGTTCTTGAGGGGGGGGTGCTGTTTGGCCTAATTTCCATTGTTTAAAAGGCCACTTTTGTCTCCCTTTTCCTGGTTCAGGTTTTTTTTGGGGGGGGTGTTGTTGACTTATTTGGCCTGAGCTTTCTTGTTGGTGAAAAGGCCACTTTTTCACTTGGCCTTTTGTGATTCTGCTGGTTTTGTTTTGGTTTTTTTAAATTACCTCTGGCTGGTGTGGGGGTTGGCGAGGGTGTGTGTGGGCTGTGTGTGCTGGGTCACTTTCTTGTTTTTATAGAGTAGATTGTGTGTTCTGTGGCAGGGAAGCTGGCACCTGGGTGAGAGACCCAGAACCAGAAGGCTTGTTGTGGTTGGCCAGCTCTCCTCGTGTTGTTTGGGGCAGGGCTGGAGAGCTGGCATCTGTAGATTGTGTGTTCTGTGGCGGGGAAGCTGGCACCTGGGTGAGAGACCCAGAGCCAGCAGGCTTGTTGTGGTTGGCCAGCTCTTCCCATGTTGTTTGGGGCAGGGCTGGAGAGCTGGCATCTGGGTTTGCTGCAGCCAGGTCTGCAGAGCAGACCTTGAGCCGATTGTGTTTTCTGTGGCAGTGATGTTGGCAACTGAGTTTATATTGGTTCCAGGCCTGCAGGGTTCATAGAGTAGATAGAGGGATGTAGTGCATTTGGGTCCTATAGAGATTCTCTGGTGTGAAATTAGGTTTGGCTTTGGGTGCCCCAGGAATTGGACCCCCTGGTCCAATTTTTTTTTGGCCTTGTGGGTTTTGTGTGGGACAGTGCCCTGAAGCTGCACAGCAGTTTGGGGGGCTCTCCTCAAAACCCCCTGCTCCCCAGAGCCACTTTTCCCACGACAGTTAAAGTGAGGAAGTGGCTAATTGGGCTTTCCCCATCATTGTTGGCAATGGGGCTTTTGGGGAGCCCAAAGATAGGGATCCCCTGGCCCAATCTTTTTGGGACTTGGGGGTTTTGTAGGGGAGAGTCCCCTGTGGGTTTCCTTCAGTTTTGGGGGATCTCCCTCAAACCCCCTGCCCCCCAGTAGCCTCTAATTATGCCCTATGTTGCATTGATTTCAATGGCCCATAGGGTATAATGATGGAATAGGGGCACCCTCTTTGGGTGCCCCTGGAATGGGATCCCCTGGCCCAATCTTTTTGGGACTTGGGGGGCTTGGAGGGGAGAGTCCCCTGCAAATTTGGGGGCTCTCCCTCAAACCCCCTCCCCTCCAGGCGGCTTCAAATATACCCTATTTGCCATTGATTTCAATGGCCCATAGGGTATAATAGGGCCGTATATTCGGAAATAGCCGCGCATCTACCGTATATGCGGCTATTCCGAATGCGGTATTCGACAGTATACGGGGATTCCGAATTTTCTCCCCCTGTATACTTCCGAATCCGTATAATACCGATTTCTTTTTTTGCACATCCCTACTTCTTTCTCTACTTTCTCTATCCCATGCATTATCTTGTAAACCTCTATCATGTCACCCCGCAGTTGACGTTTCTCCAAGCTAAAGAGCCACAAGCGTTTCAACCTTTCTTCATAGGGAAAGTGTTCCAGCCCTTTAATCATTCTAGTTGCCCTTTTCTGGACTTTCTCCAATGCTATAATATCCTTTTTGAGGTGTGGCGACCAGAACTGCACACAGTACTCCAAATGAGACCGCACCATCGATTTATACAGGGGCATTATGATACTGGCTGATTTGTTTTCAATTCCCTTCCCAATATTTTCCAGCATTGCGTTGGCCTTTTTTATTGCAAACGCACACTGTCTTGACATTTTCAGTGAGTTATCTACCATGACCCCAAGATCTCTCTCTTGGTCAGTCTCTGCCAGTTCACACCCCATCAACTTGCATTTGTAGCTGGGATTCTTGGCCCCAATGTGCATTACTTTGCACTTGGCCACATTGAACCGCATCTGCCACGTTGACGCCCACTCACCCAGCCTCAATAGATCCCTTTGGAGTTCCTCACAATCCTCTCTGGTTCTCATCACCCTGAACAATTTAGTGTCATCCGCAAACTTGGCCACTTCACTGCTCACTCCCAACTCTAAATCATTTATGAAAAAGTTAAAGAGCATGGGACCCAGTACCGAGCCCTGCAGCACCCCACTAATTACTGTCCTCCACTGCGAAGACTGCCCATTTATACTCACTCTCTGCTTCCTATTACTCAGCCAGTTTTTGTTCCACAAGAGGACCTGTCCTTTTACTCCATGACTCTCAAGCTTTCTAAGGAGCCTTTGATGAGGAACTTTATCAAAAGCTTTCTGGAAGTCAAGGTAAACAACATCTATCGGGTCTCCTTTGTCCACATGTTTGTTCACCCCCTCAAAGAAATGTAACAGGTTAGTGAGGCAAAATCTTCCCTTACAAAACCCATGCTGAGTCTTCCTCAATAACCCGTGTTCATCAATGTGCCTACTCATTCTGTCCTTGATAATGGTTTCTACCAACTTTCCCAGTATTGAAATCAGACTGACTGGCCTGTAATTTCCTGGATCCCCTCTGGAACCCTTTTTAAAAATGGGGGTGACATTTGCTACCTTCCAGTCCTCAGGAACGGAGGCAGATTTCAGTGAAAGATTACAGATTTTTGTTAGAAAATCCACAAGTTGAACTTTGTGTTCTTTCAGAACTCTCGGATGTATGCCATCCGGACCCGGTGACTTATTAGTTTTTAATTCATCTATCAGTTGTAGGACCTCCTCTTTTGTCACCTCAATCTGACTCAGGTCTTTCAACACCCCTTCCAAAATTAGTGGTTCTGGGGCAGGCAAAAAGTTCTCATCTTCCACAGTGAAGACGGAGGCAAAAAATGCATTCAGCTTCTCAGTCATTTCCCTATCCTCCTTCAGTAATCCTTTTACCCCATGGTCATCCAAGGGCCCCACTGCCTCCCTGGCTGGTTTCCTGCTTCTAATATATTTGAAGAAATTTTTATTGTTGGTCTTTATGTTTTTTGCAATATGCTCCTCATAGTCCCTTTTTGCCTGCCTGATCACAGTCTTGCATTTGATTTGTTCCCTTTTATTAATCTCACTTGGACTGGTTTTCCACAGCTTAAAGGAGTCCTTCTTACCTTTTACAGCTTCCATTACTTTGTTTGTTAACCATGTAGGCCTTTTCTTATACCTGTTTGTGCCTTTCCTAGCTTGTGGTATGTATTTTATCTGAGCTTCTGGTATTAGAGTTTTAAATAGTCTCCAAGCTTCCCCAAGGGTTTTGACCATATTTACCTTTCCTTTCAGTTTCCTCCTCACATGCCTCCTCATCTCAGAGAATTTACCCCTTTTAAAGTTAAATGTGGTTGTGGCGGTCTTTTTGGGCAACTCCCTATTTATACAAATGGTGAAATCAATAACATTATGGTCACTGCTCCCAAGTGGCGCAATCACTTTTATATCTCTCACCAAGTCTTGGGCATTACTTAGGACCAAATCCAGGATCGCCCCACCCCTGGTAAATTCTGAGACCATCTGCTCCATAGCACAGTCATTGAGAGCATCAAGAAACGCAATCTCTTTCTCTCGACCAGAACACATATTGACCCAATCAATCTGTGGGTAGTTAAAATCACCTATTACGACACAGTTTTTACGTTTAGCCGCTATCTTTAAGCCTTCCATCATATTATAATTGTCCTCTCTCTTTTGATTTGGTGGGCGATAACAAACTCCCATAGTTCAATTTCCTTTTGGGCCCTCTAGTTCAACCCAAAGCATTTCTAAAAGTGAATCTAATTCTCTGATCTCAGTCTTTCTGGACCGTATAGCCTCTTTGACATACAGAGTCACCCCATCTCCAACCCTTCCCTTCCTATCCTTCCCATATAACTTATATGCAGGAATCACCGTGTTCCACTGATTCTCCTCATTCCACCAAGTTTCTGAAATTTCCACAATGTCTATGTTTTCTCCCAACACTAAACATTCCAATTCACCAATTTTACTTCGAACACTTCTAGCATTTGCATACAAACATCTATAATTTCCCAGGCAAGTTAGGCCAACCACCTTCCTCCTGCCGCGCCGAGACTCTGGCAGACAGTCCATACTGTTTGTCACCATCACAGTGGAAAGCTCTGATCTGTTTTCTTAGATAACATTCTTAGATAACATGCTTAGATAACATTCTAGTTATTTAAGCTCCCGCTTCATCCTCCAAAGCCCCATGGTATGCCATGGTGCTAATTTGGCACAGATGGGAAGTGAGTGTCAGGGAGTGATTGTCAGACATTGGAGAACATCAATGTGCTTTTATACTGAATGCATTTAGTGACTGGTTTCTTGACATAACTAACCCCATTTTGAATTCCTAATACTAACTATGAAGCAGAAGACCTTGCATTTCAAATGGTCTCAGAAATGTTACTAACTCATGCTGTGAACTCCTCTGCATAACACTAACAAAGCAATAGGCCTTTGAAGATAGCAAGTCTCAAGGAGAGCCAGCAGGGCTCCTCCGTGAGAAAATGAACCGCAAGCAATAAGGGGGAGGGAAAGTGTTACTTCTGACACTAGAGTGTGAGAATGTAGGATAGTTTATGAATGCTTTGATGTGAGGCCTTAAAACCCATGTATGTATCAATACCTGCTATCAGTCCCAATGACTGCCTGTCCAGAGCTTTGAGATATCAAATAAACGCTACTACTTTGCAACAAATGATGGTGCATTTCCTTTGAACCTCCAACATCTGACATTTTGGGACTGATCTAATAAGGCTCTATCCGAACCAGCAACCTGATAGCTGGATGGCCGCCAAGGTTCCGGATAACTGAGAACCCACCGAACTCACAGAGGGGCAGGGGATCCCGCCGGGTGTTACAGTGGACCGGAGAAAAGGGTCCACTGCACTTCTCAACACTACTCCTCACCCCGAAGAAGTGGCAGCCCCGCGCCTCAACAGCACTCATGGACGAGGCAGCCAGGGGCTTCAGTAACCTGTTCACCGGGATGGGGGCGGAAGGAGAAGAAGCGCTGGCTGGGGAGGACCAAGGTGGAGGTCCGGGGGAGGACGACAGCCAAGGCCTGAGAGGGGCAGATGATGTCCAGCTGCTGAGGGACGAGATGCGGATCTGAATGAGGGAGATCCGAAACAAGCTCCAGTTGAGCAACATGCACATCTCACATGAAGTGCAGAGGCAGCTGGACCAGATGCAAGAGCAGATGAGAGCCCCGCCAGGGGAGCCAGCTCAGCACCTGGAGCCTGGGGAGCAGCCAGCCGACCCGCCGGTCGACCAGCCAGAGGAGCCGGCAGAGCCTCCGCCAGCCCCACAGCCAGACCAACCGAGGGACCCTCCGGGTGGGCCAGCCGCACCACCAGCTCCAGTGGGTCCACCACCGGTCCCCGGTCCCGCGGCGCCACCCGGGATTATCTAACCACCCAGTTGGCTGATAGGGCCCGCGGGCCAGCCACCCCTAGTACCGTGGGCAGGAGGCCGGGGCCGAGAGCTACAGATCACCTTCGATGGTGACCCAGAGGAGGTGGAGTACTTCACCATCCAGTGCAACAGCTTCATGACCCACTGGGGGAACACCTTCCCCACCGAGCTCAGCCGGGTAGATTACTTGGGGTCGAAGCTAAAGGGGGCCGCGAGGCGGTGGTTTGTCAGCCTGTACAAAACCCGAGCCCCCAAACTGACCACCATGGTGGGGTTCCTGCAAGCTATGCTCCAGCAGTACGGTGACCCACTGCAGAAGGTGCAGGCTCTCACTGCCCTGCCGGAGTTGCAGCAGGGGTTGAGAACCGTGAGGGAGTATGCGGCCGACTTCCAGGCACATTGCTCCAAGGTCCGTGGCTGGAATGAGAAAATGAAGTACGAGGCCTTCCACCGCAGCCTTAATGCCAGCATCCTCGACCGGTGTTTCCAACAAGCCCGCCCCACCACCCTAGTGGGCTGGATACAGCTGGCTGGAGAAGTGGAAACCAACCTCAAGCACGTGGCCCTGCAACGGCAGCAGCAACAAGGGGTGAGAGGGGGACGCGAGCCCAAAGCCGGGACCAAACAGGAACCAAAGAAGGCCGCACCCCAAAATAGCACCCTCAAACCAACTCCGGGGCGCCGATGCTTCCGCTGTGGCGATCCCAGGCATCTCGCAGCCAACTGCCCGGAGAAACCACGCGCACCCCCCACAACTCCAAAACCAACAGCAGCCGGGCAAAAGAAATCGGGGGGCAAGACCAGAGAGCCCAGTCGGGGCAGCGTCGCCACCTCCATAATAACTGAGGACTCGGGAGAAGAATTGTGGGAGCCGGAGCCGGTGGAAAATGGGAGCGACCTGCACTGAGAGGTGCCGGACGGCAGGTCATGGATTTGACGGCACCACTACGGGTAAGAATAACCGGGGCCCTACTCTTTGTACCAGTGACTTTGCTGAACCCAAAATTGAAGCGGTTCATGTATGCCCGAGCCTTGGTAGACTTGGGTTGCACCCGCGAGATCATCACCTCCAGGCTAGTGGACCTCTTGGGGTTAACCAAGGTCTCGCTTCCCCACCCGATCCAATTCGAGCAGATGGACGGGATGGCCATGAGGGGGGAGCCCTGCACAGAGAAAACCCAGGGGCTGCCAGTGGGTATCCAGGAACACTGGGAGGTGGAGGCCTTCGTCATTGCCCCTTCCTCGTCTTTTGATGTGGTGGTGGGGGTGGGATGGCTGACTCGCCACCAGCCAGACATACAATGGGAAGCACAGACAATACACTTTACAGACCGGCGGTGCGCCCACCACCACTGGCAGGGGAAGTGGGGCCCAACGCCTCCCCCGGTGAATGAAAAAACGTGTGTCTCGGTGGAAGAGGTCCGCTCCATCCCGAAGGAGTACCGGGACCTCCGCAGGGTGTTTAACGAGGAGGAGGCTAACGAGCTCCCACCGTACCGAGACACAGACTGTGCAATTGAACTGATACCGGGGCAGGAACTGCCCAAAGCTAAACTGTACTCGATGGGGTGCGCTGAGAAAGACGAATTGCGGAAATTCATCGATAAGAATTTGAAGCGGGGGTTCATTAGACCAGCGACTGCACCCCATGCCACCCCGGTCCTTTTCCGGAAGAAGGACAGGAGTCTGAGGCTTTGCACAGACTTTCGCGGAATAAACGGGATTTCTATGTCCAACCCCTACCCCATCCCCCTGATCAAAGACTTATTAAGTACAGTATCGAAGGGGTCGATATTCACCAAAGTAGACCTGAGGGACGCTTTCTTCCGGGTCAGAATTAAGGAGGGGGATGAGTGGAAAATGGCGTTCAACACACCCATGAGAAAACGAACCGCAAGCGATAAGGGGGAGAGAAAGTGTTACTTCTGACACTAGAGTGTGAGAATGTAGTATTGTGTATGAATGCTTTGATGTGAGGCCTTAAAACCCATATATGTATCAATACCTGACTGTCCAGAGCTTTGAGATATCAAATAAATGCTACTACTTTGCAACAAATGATGGTGCATTTCCTTTGAACCTCCAATGTCTGACAGTGATTTCATTGATGGCATCAGAAAGATGTCTGTGCCAATCATCTATCAGCCCATCCAATGAATTGCCAAGGGACATCAGATCCTGCAGAGCATTCTGAAACCCAGTTGGGCCCGTCAGTCTCTGTGGGTGAGCATAAATCTGCTCACTGACTAAGCAGGGAGGGGTTGGGACACCCAGACAGGCCTAAAGGACAAAGTAGTCTGACCATGGCACTTCTTCAATGGCAACCAGGTTTACATCTATCCCCATGCCAGAAATCAGATCCAGTGTGTGGCCTGCTTGATACGTGAGGCCTGATACAATCTGGGAAAGTTCCAGTGCTGCCATGGAAGACACCGGGTCATAGCCTGCAAAGGAGCAACAACATGGACATTGAAGCCCCCCAGAACTATTAATCTGAAGATGAAGTAGAAGATGATGTGGAAGACCTCTGCCTGAAACCCCAGAGAACTTGTTCCAGTCTGAGTAAACAATGTGTCCTTGATTAATCAAGGGTTTGATTCAATATAAGGCAGCTTCACTTGTATAAGTTCCCCTGCCCTCAGCAAGCACCTGGCAACTGTACTCATATTAAATGTCAAGCATCAAATTTCCTGATCAGACATCCTGTTTGGTCAGTCTTGGTGAATATGGATCACAGAAGAGAATTTTTGGACTAGTATTCATTTGAAATGTCATCTCAGGCCCTGATATCAACCACATTTCTTGTTTACCACTACCCACTTTTGGGACTTCCTGTGAGGGAAAACTTTTCTAATAGGACCTTTTCTGTATGACTGATGACCTTCTCCAGCAATTAGTTTGACTAAAATGACAAGTTTGAGTCTGTCAAAGAGACTGATTCAATGAATGTCTGAGGGAGTCCCTCAAGGAGCCGGAGTGCAGGACTGTGTGGCTAGCACCACTTTTATGAGGGCGGCTCCTCATAAATTTTCATCCTGTCAGTAAAAGTCTCCTAGTTTTAATGGTATTTAGATTTTATATCCAACATTTTACCAGTAACAAAGAGCGCAATTGCTTGGGGGATTCTTTTAGTGCCTCTGATAATGAGGGGAGATGTGAGACAGCAGCCAAAAAGTGACAGTTTGCCCCCTTCTTTGCCTCCTGCACCCCAAATCAGCCAACACAACAAACTTTCCTAATGTCCCAAAGACAAGCAAGATGGAGGATGGGGTGATGAGGAAGAATTAACACAGCAGTGGAGAAGAATGTGGCAAAATGAGGACCATGGCTTGACCAGCTGGATTGTTTCCCCCCTCCCTTTCTACAAGCTGCATTTCCAAACAGATGTTGTTTTCTTCACAGAGACTCTAATTTACAGTCATATTCTGGAGAAAAAGAGAGAGGGAGAAAACTGTTTTCACAAAGGAGTTGATGCCGGTTGCTCAGCCAACTGTTGCTTCTGCTGCCCTATTTGGTGCTCCTATCATGGGAATCAAGATAACATCCACTGAGTTAAGTGCTTTATAGTGCAATTCTGAACAGAGTTAAAACCTCAAAGCTAACTACTTTAGAAGGGTGTAATTCTTTATAGGATTGCACTGTTAATTGAGAAGCGGCTGGAGAAGTCAGCCACATAAGATGAATTTTAAGGACAACTAAGCAGTTTGAAGAAATGGGCAGGCTACTTGAGGCAAGACAATAAAAAGAGTCCAGTATGCTTCGCAGATGCCTCTGGGAATCTACAAACAGGTTTTAGACGCAGCAGCTCTCCTCTGTCTTTAATCCCCATCATCTAGTATACTTTCCCATAATATTTCATCTTACAAATCATTTCTAATCATTGAGAGACCTGTTCTCCATGAATTTGTCTAATCACTGTTTTGAAACGCCATTTAAAGAAGTTGCTGTGTCCACATCATGTGTCAGTGGGTTTGGTAAGTTTTTCACTGTATGAAGCATTTCCTTTTGTCTGCATTGGGCATACTGGAAATCAATCTTACTAGGCAATTCATGTTTCTAACTCCTGCATGGTACACTTATTTTTGATGGGTATCAGCAGTTAGGACTGAGAGCTGGAAAGAGGTCTGATCCAATTGGTTGCATGTTGTCATGACATTCCACACTGCCATGACCTTTGGGATCTATTCTCTCCCTCACCTGACATAAAAATTTTGCTAATGCTCCAGGTGTCTTTGTTTCGTCTATGGGACTTACCAGATCGTGAGTGTAACGTACTGAGACGGGAGACGTTGGTAGGGCAACATGCTTTAATGGAGACACGTTACAAGAGAACGAGCACGCGGGCCGGGTCCCGCTTATGTACATTCCCAGAACTTCTTCCCCGACAGGCCAGCCCAATCCTGGCCTGTTGAACTTCCCACCGCTGCTGGTGATTGGCGGGCTCAGCACTTCCCGCGGAGTCGCCTGGGTGTCCCCAGTTGCCTCCGCTGTCCGGCTACGCGAACTAACGCTATTGCGTCATAACGAAATGGTTGCTGTATTGCGTTATAACGAAATGGTTGCCGCATTGCGTTATAACGAAATGGTTACCGCCTTATGCTATCGCAATACGCTACAGTAAGACCCATGTTTAATTCCTTAAAATGTTAATAACAACATTGGGAGCCCAGCTTCCTTTAGTTCCAGACATGTTAGTCTGTTGCAGCACAATTAAACAGAAGTCCGGTGGCACCTTAAAGGCTAATAATATTTATTCCAGCATAAGATTTCATGTGACAGAGCTCACTTCAATATCCTTTGGGGATCTGAAGGTTTAAATCTGCTCTCTGTTTGGGAGTTTGAAGGCTTGTATCAATTGGTAGTTTGAAGGATTAAATCTGCTCTCCCCTTTCTGCGTGGCTGTGATCCAAATTTCTGTCATGCATGCACACAATTTAACTTTTAAATCTGGAAGCAAGAGACATAGTCTCTTGTCGTACTATTTAGCCTAGTGTTGGCATGTATTCCTCAGAGGAGGAAAGTCAATTTAATGGAATATCTAATTGATATAAAAACCACCAGAACTGTGAACAAACCCACCTTATCTCCAAACTCAGCCAGCCTCACCATTAGCGTTGTTTATCCCAGCCTACATATAAAACAGTGTCAAGAAGTGTTAAGTCTCATCCCTTTCCCCCATGTGCTGCTTGAAAAACTAAGGGCTTAGTGATGCTACTCAACAATAAGTGGGGCCCCACCCCAATCCCTCAGTTGGTTTGGGAACAAGACCATGATGAGCTGGCTTGAGAACAACCCTTAAGGCCTTAGAGGGCTTGCCAGTAACCAGTAGTATTGCCAGGACTGCCTTGGCATTGGAAATTTTGAAGGCACTGCCTGGGGAGGGTGGAATTTGGAGAGGATATGATGTCACTTCTGGATGGCACTCTAGTAATTTCCCCTAGTTTCTGTGATGAAGACTCTAGAGACATGGGACAGTTCCTAAGGTATCACTATGGAGGGCATTTTCTTACCATTTTTATTCCTGCTCCTCAGTTTCTCAAGGGTGGAGAATGGGATCAGGTTGGGGGTGTACTTGTCACGAGTGAGCAAATCAAAACAATGATGGGATCACAGTTGAAATACACTACAGGAAACACCAAACATAACTGTGATATATATAGGCTACCATATTTTTACTTATAAATCTCACAGAAGCAGTTTTCAATTTCCACAGAGCTCATCGTTATTTAGTCATACAGCATCCAATTAAATAGTTGCAATAGTAGACGTGTTTCGTGTTGCCACTTCATCAGTACTGTTAATGTCTTCTTGTTGAGCTGTATGTAGTGAAGGAGTAAACCAGTATCTTAAAAAAAAATATGTACAAAGCCTTCCATCTCATTGCTAGCCGTAGTACTCTCCATGAAGGAACCACCCATTCTTCTTATTAAAGAATTTCCAGGAAAAGCTTCTCTGACCTGGCCTGACCTGGTCAGTGGGTGGGAAAAACAGAGGTGATAAAATTCCTGGAAGAAAGGAGGAAACTCTATTTGCACAAACAAAACTCTTAACGGAGGTCTGGAGGAGGCAGTGATTAATCATGTGCTGGCCTGAAGAGCTGGAGGAAACTTTGAGGTAATGCTCATGCTGTAAAGATTTGTAATTTCCTAAACTAAGGCGCGTGTCCTGTATTTTAACAGCTGATAGGGCACGTATAGACAGAGGGATCAAGGAACTGAATTTCACCCATTTCGTTTTAATCCCTTGCTCCATCTGGTGTTGTGCTAAAAGTATGGCTGTGAACATTTTCTTTTTAATAAATACTTTATAACTTTTGATACTGGTAGTGACTCTCTGTACCACATCGATTTTTACTGGACACACTATTTTAAAAAGAGCACCACTGGAAATGCAGTCAGTTAGCAAGTGGCTAACTGCGCACAAGGCGGTAAACAGTCCCTGTGGTTACCAGCTGCTGGGCCTCAGGAGATACAGAGGCAAGGCCTCAGAATTTAAAAGAGAAGCTGGGAGTCCTGAGCCTCCCAGCAGGCAATGCCTACAAAGGTCAGGTGGTGGCAGTGGTTACCTGAGAGAGAAAGAAAAGCCTCTCCAGGAAAAACCTTGGAGGGCAGGGTGGGCTATCAGGCTGCAGCAGGCGAGTTCTGTCACAAGATACAATACAGCAAGACATCAAATGTGTTGTTTTGCTTGTATTGTTAAAGCTTTCAGAAGGAAACCACATTGTGCTAACAGGAGTGAAATTTCCCATTCATCAAACTAGCAGCGATGAACATTAATAAGGTGCATGTTTAACAAAATATCTCCTTCCACCCCTCCTTTCCTCTCTCTGCTCCCCTTCTTCTCTGTAGGAACAGGTTGCAATTACAGTCCTGCTTTTTCAATGTGAGCGGAGGGGGGTGGAAAAGGGTATAAAATATGAAAAGCCCAGGCTCCTCTAATATTCCTCTGTAATGAGATAAACTTAATTGAACATTTTACAATGTCATCCTCATTTCCCTTTTTAATTAGGTCCTTCTTTCAGAACAACACAAAACCATATGATTGCAAGCCGTTCATTACGGAAAGCACCACAAACTAAAATTAGCAAGGGGTTAAGAAGGCACCAAAGGGATGCTCCGTCAGAGCTTTCAAAAACCCATTAAAACAAAATGCTGCCCGGAAGTGGAGGAAGCCTGGCCAGGTACTAGTGCCGGGGTTTCTTCAGTCAAGTATTTCCACTGTGGATCTCTTTACAACCAGCACCGGAATCATAGGAACTGCAAAGGGTTTGAGTGAGAAGGATCTTAACGAAGTCTGAAATGACGAGGTTGGGGAGGCTACATCAAGGAATACCTGCTGAGTTTTGCCTGGCCAAGTCAAACTTGCCTATTTGCCATTGCAACTTTTAATTGCCTAATGAGCAACAAGTTTCTGAATATTGTTGTTAGATCCATTGGAAACCAAAAAAAGAGAAAAGAAAGTAAAAGAAAGCAGCATTTTAATAATGCAAGCTGTTCTGCATGTGCGATGCACCACAGGGAGCCAGATCTGTCCCGATGTGTGCGCTTGTGAAATCGGAGCATACTGTATACTTAAGCCAATGGCACATATGATATGCAATGGTAATTCAGATCTGGATGGCTGTTTATGCTTTGGAATGCAGATCACAAAGAGCAGTGGAGGTTCATGGTACATGCCAATGTATGCAACAGTAGTTTGAAAGCTAACAGGAAATGTCTCTTCTGGGGGTGATTCAACCTTTATTGTGCTTGCTTCACTGCTTGAGATTACTTCTCCAGCAGCTTTTACCCTTGCAGGGTTCCTCTACTTACAGGAAGACCCACTAGGGGGTAATTGGGAATAAGGAAGGGACAGGCAGGGAAAGGACTAAGCCCTTCCCCTGCTGCTTCTCTGATCCCAGCAGCCCTCTCCTGACATAGCTTCACAGGTTCATAAAGAACCTCTTGATTTTTGCTTCTCTTCAGCCCTACATCCATTGCCCCCATAATGCACACAAGGGTTTCAGCTCTGAACTGCTGTCTGTGGTTTTGAATGGCTGGAACATGGAGGCAAAATCAAGGCAGGGATGGAAATTTGTATTTCAATCTCCCTGCACATGTTCATGTCAAACCTAAACAGTACCAAGCATTCTCAAGTGACAAGAAAGAGGAATTATGGGAGAAGAGAAGAGGAGCCTGGGAATCAGGTTCACCATGGATCATAAGCTGGCCTCCTCCCTCCATCTGTCTTCCTACTTCCTTCATCTCCCTTGGTTTCTTTGTGCTGAGTCTTCAGCTGGGGGAATATGGAGACAATGCCAGGGGTGGCCAACAGTAGCTCTCCAGATATTTTTTGCCTACAACTCCCATCAGCCCCAGCCATTGGCCATGCTGGCTGGGGCTGATGGGAGTTGTAGGCAAAAAAAATCTGGAGTGCTACCACTGGCCACCCCAAATCTATGTGGGATCCAGGGAATAATAATAATAATAATAATAATAATAATAATAATAATAATAATAATAATAATAATAATAATAATAATAATAATAATAATTTTATTTATATCCCGCCCTCCCCGCCGAAGCAGGCTCAGGGTGGCTAACAAGACATGGTATGTACCATGATTATTATACAAGTCAATTATAAAATACAGTTAATAAATACAATTAAAACAGTTACATAAAATTTTTAAAAACTACAATGATCTCTAGACAGCCTTGCCTGAACTCAAAGGGAGAAGAAACCCTCTTCCCAATGAAAATCCTAGGAAGGAGAATCTTCCTAGGTAAAGTTTGCCTAAAGATGGGTGTGTTAGGAGGCTACAATGGCAACTGTGTAAGGTGAGAAGCCATACTGTTAAAGATAATTTCATTTGCACTATTTTTTAGCTCACATGTAAAGCCAGAGTATAGATGAGGGGAGAGGAGATATTTTTCTTTGGATCACAGTCAGACAAACCCTTCTCAGGAAGAATCTTATTTATTAGCTTTGCAGAATTTCAATCAATCAATATTTATTTCAGTCAAAGACCAGAACAGAACAGTTGCAGAATTTACAGTTGCGCTTTCTCAAGAAGATTCAAGTCAGACTGTTTTTATTCAGCCCAAGCTTTGTAGCTAGAGTCCCAGCTACCTATTGGCTTCTTGTTAGCTCCTCCTCTTCATGGCCTTCCCTTTCAAGAGCTACCTTTTAGAGTGGAGAGAAAATAGCTCATCCCCTGTGCACTGGAGCTGGCTGCATAAGAGGGAGTCTGTCTGGGGGCACTTCGAAGAGAGATGAGGAAGGCATCCTGGTCTTCAGGAACTCATCTAGGGTTGCCAGGTCTGACTCAAGAAATATCTGGGGACTTTGGGGGTGGAGCCAGGAGAGTTTGGGGGTCGGGCCAGGAGCGAGGGTGTGACAAACACTATTGAACTCCAAAGGGAGTACTGGCAATCACATTTAAAGGGACCGCATACCTTTTAAATGCCTTTCCTCCATTTGGAAATAATGGATAGGGGCACCTTCTTTTGGAGCTCATAGAATTGGACCCCCTGATCCAATCTTTTTGAAACTTAGAGGGTGTTTTGAGGAGAGACACGAGACGCTATGCTGAAAATGTGGTGCTTCTGCTTCAAAAAACAGCCTCCCCAGAGCCCCAAATACCCACTGATTGATTCTTCATTATACCCTATGGGAATTGGTCTCCATAGGATATAATGAAGTGCTTAGCAGACATTTCCTTCACCCCACATTCTGATCTGGGGGAAGGGCCTCCAAACCAGGGGGATCCCCTGCTCTCATCTGGAGATTGGGAACCCTTAACTCATCTGACACTCCTTACCTTATCGGAACAAGATGTTAGGCCTTCTCAACCTGGCTGTGTTTTTGGACCTCACTGTACTGCCTGCTATTGCATGTTTGAGCAGCAAAGTCCCTTGTGCCTGGAGGATCTTCCTGTGTTCAAAAAATGTGGTTTGATTTTTGTGAGGTGAAATGGATTAAAACTGCCTATAACCAGAAGCAAGTATTCTTTGATATTTTAATTTGTTCTTTTTATAGCAGTCAGTATGTGCATGTCCCTAAAATGCACAAATTCATGCCATGTGGAGAAGGAGGAAATGACTAAACAGAGGCTGTCATACTTTGGTCACATATGAGAGGTCAAGAATCACTGAAAAAGAGAGTAGTGCTTGCAAATCTAAAAGGCAGCAGGAAAAGAGGAAGACCCAACATGAGATGGATTGACTCAATAAAGGAAGCCACAGTCTTCAGTTTGCAAGGCCTGAGCAAGGTTGTTAATGAGAGGACATTTTGGAGGTCATCATTAATTAATTTGTTGTTGTTCAGTTGCACAGCTGAGTCCGACTCTTCATGACTCCATAGACCACATCACGCCATGCCCTTCTATCTTCCACCATCCTCTTAAGTTCACTCAAATTCATGTTCGTTGTATTGATAACACTGTCTAACCATCTCAACCTTTGCCTTCCCTTTCTTTTTTTACCTTCAATCTTTCCCAGAATCAGGGTCTTCTCCAGTGAGTGCTCCCTTCTCATTTGGTGTCCAAAATACTTGCGCTTCAGTTTCAGTATCTGACCTTCCAGGTCCAAGGGACTCTCTAGCACCACAGTTCAAAAGCATCTAGTCATAGGGTCACCGTAAATCAGGTATGACTTGAAGTTAAATTACACACATGTGCTATTTGAGAGCTGTTGATTTCCAAATGAGAGGTGTTGGGACTGATTATAATCACAGTCTTCCTCTCCTGAATGGAAGCCATTCCCTGTGAAAGCCATCCCCACCGCCATCTATGGATATGTAGAAATAGCTGATGATTCTCTGTACACTCTGTACATATTTGAAGATGTTTTTTCTCTGTAACTACTTACAGTCTCAGTGTGGGGAATGGAGAGGTTTTGAAAATGGCAGAAAAGACTAGAAGTTTACTTTGTTGGTGGATACCAAAGTGGATACAAAAGAGGACTCAAATCCAAAGTTCTATTACATAGACCCCAGAAAGGGAAAATGGAATTAAAGGGAAGTCTCTTAGGGTTGGGTTGTTTGATTAATTAAAGAATAATCCCTTCTGTCATGTAAACCAAGATCTGTAGTGGAAAACAACAGAGGGGAGGAGGTACCTTGCTCAGCTCCCAAATGTGTTCCCACAGCTAATCCTTTGCGGACCCTTCGCAGTTTGATGGATGGCATTGCATTCTGGCAGAGTTTGCTGTACATTTAATTCTATGCTCTTTTGGCATCAATCTTAATTGCAGACAGTCATTATGGTGGTGAGGAGGGTTATCAACTCTTGGTAGGGAAATTCCTTTGTCAGTGCATCTGGGGAACGTGAAGTTTGGGGAGAGGAGAGATTTCGGTGGGGTATAACGCCATATACTCTATCCTCCAAAGCAACCATTTTCTCCAGGGAAACTGATCTCTGTAGTCCGGAGATTGGCAACCCTAGGAGAGTTAGGGTTGCCTTTAGAGAGTGCAGTGGAGATCCATCCATCTGAGCCCTTTTTGAGCTCACCCTCTTGCAAGATTCTTTCTGATGGGGGAATCTTTCTCCATCTCCCTGTAACCCTCATCAACAAAATTATCTTGTTAAATTCAACCCACTCCAATACCCCACCATCAGTGACTGATGGTCGTTCTCATCCTCCGTAGCCTTGGAATCAAGAATTAATCTCGTTTAGCAACGTAAACAACCTAATAAAACTTTTTTTAAAGGAAGAAAGATGAGCTAACACTTTGATTTAACGACCTTGTCATTAGGGATTCATTAGATATTCATAGTGATAGTCTAAATGGAGCTGGAACACTTTGGTAAGCAGGCAAGTGAGCACTTTGGGGTTCATTGGCATGCAGAATGCCTGGCACTCGATGTTCTGACTTGGTGGGCGACAGGCTCCTGACATTCCTGGTTTTTGAGTCTTACCCATACTGTACTGAATCAGTAGGGACTTCAGGACTGAATTGGAGAACATGAACAGCAAATCATAGAATCATAGAATCACAGAGTTGGAAGGGGCCATACAGGCCATCTAGTCCAACTCCTTGCTCAATGCAGGATCAGGCTAGAGCAGGGGTGGCCAACGGTAGCTCTCCAGATGTTTTTTGCCTACAACTCCCATCAGCCTCAGCCATTTGCCATGCTAGCTGGGGCTGATGGGAGTTGTAGGCAAAAACATCTGGAGAGCTACCGTTGGCCACCTCTGGGCTAGAGCATTCCTGACAAGGGTTTGTCCAGCTGTTGCTTAAAGACTGCCGGGGGGGGGGGAAGCTCACCACCTTCCTAGGTAGATGATTCTGTTGTTGAACAACTCTTACCGAAGAAAGGTTTTTTCCTAATATCCAGGCAGTTCCATCCAATCCTTAATTTAAACCCATTATTGCAAGTCCTCTCATCTGCTGCTAAGAGGAACAGCTCCCTGGCCTCCTCTAAGTGATAACCCTTCAGATACTTAAAGAGCAATCATGCCCCCCTAAACCGCCTCTTCTCCAGACTGAACATTCCCAAGTCTCTCAGCCTTTCCTCATGGGGCTAAATGGGGCAGTAAAAATGCTTGGACTGTACCACTTCCTACTGCAGGTGTGGAAATCACAGGGCGGTTTCCCTATTGGGGGGGGGGGTGGGATTCATGCACACAGAAGTAATACTCTTCTCTTGGTCAGCTACTTTTCAAGGGTTTTCTTTTCATCCCTGGAAGCATCTAGTCACACAGCGCTTCCTTCCACTTGAATGAAGCAGGCCAGGAACAATTTTGCTGCCTTGCCTCTGCCAAATCTCATGGAGTGCTCTAGCCTCTGTTGTTCCTTGCCAGTTCATACAACTGATGGGAACACAGAGAGGCTGTGAAGATATTTGACTTCCCACTGCAGGACTGAGAAGTATCTTAGAGGGGAAAGTACATTCATTTTCCTAGTAAAGGAAGGTTATGTTCAGGATTCCTAGTAAGAGCCTACAGCCTCCCAAACAGAGAGTGGGGCACAGGATGCTACCATCTGGACACACTCAGAAAGCTTTATTTGTTCTTGAACTGCAAAGCCAAATTGAGTGTTCCAGTGTTGGCCTTCATGCTCATCCCTTGGCTCAACCCGGCTAAAATTAAGCCCTTTTAAAGTCCCACTGATTTCACTGGGACATCCAGATGTTTGCTTTAGAGCAGTGCAACAGGATTGTAGCTCTTTTTAGTAGCTGTCAACTAAGCTGAGCAGCTATAGATTTCAATGGCAGACACCAAGATGTACTGAAAGTCCCACTGAAATCCCTGAGATGTAAAAGGGCTTACATTGGGCTGGACTGTGACCTCGGTTCAGCTCATTTTGGAAAGCTGTTGCTACCTGGCTACCAATCCTAAGTACAGATCAGGACGCCAATTAAAAGACACAGATTAAAACATTAGAAATAGTTATTACTAGACAAATGTTTCCTAGGTTACAAAGGCACAAAAGGGCCAATCAGTCTATGAGAAGGAATACATTGTAATAAGAATAATTAAATTTAGACAGGTGAACAGGCGATTTCTCATCAGTTCTTTAAATTCTAGTTCCAGGCTTGTAAGATGGTCTTCCATATGCATCTTTAGGAGTCACAAAGGGGTTAGCAATAACCTACTTTTCCTCCCTCCCACACCAGCTGCCAAGCCGTACTTTCAGCTCATTTCTCTGGGGCATTTCTCGGATGGCAAGCAACTCAGATTATCCTTTTCACAATGACTTCTCCCATTTTATGCCTATCTCCCACCCAGTTGGTCACTTCCCCTCTCCATTTGCAAAATGGTGCAGAATTATAAGATCATTTTGAAACACCATGTAGTAGCATGAACACTCCAGACCAGCATGAGCTTGTTGGATTTCAGAAGCTAAGTGGGGTTGACCCTGGTAATTACTTGGATGGGAGACCACCGAGGAAGACTAGGGCAGCTTTGCAGAGGAAGACAGTGGTAATGGCAGACTACCTCTGCTTATCTCTTGCTTTGAAAACTCCATGAGAGGTTGCCATCAGTCAGTTGTAACTTGACCGCATTTGGTTATTGTTGTTATTGATACCACAGACTTTGCATGAAGTCCCAGGCAAGGTGCCCCTCAATAGGCAAAGCACCCCCCCCACCCCAGCCTCTCCCTCCACTGGTGCCCAGCCAGCCTTGCTACAACTGCCTTACCAGCCAGATCTTCAGGTGCTGCGGGTGCTGCGGTCCGGATGCACATCCAGATGTATTCTCCTGCCTCTGCTGCCTCCTCCCTCCCATGATTTAAAACACACTGGAGGGTGCTGGAAGGGCCTGCCAATCAGCTGATCAGTGAATCCTTTACTTGTGAGTGGGAAGGGCAGTGACTCTCCCTTCCTCACCCGCTCATTCCCCCCAACCCTGGACACCCAATTTATTACTCCCCATGGCTGCGCCCGCCTATGGTCATCTAATGGATGCGCCGGCCCTTGGGGTGGATCAAGACAGCTCTGTTCACAGAACACAAAGAGACACATTGTATATCCTTGCGCCTCCTGCCTTTTCAACCCTTTCTCATGTCACTGGTCAGAATGATAGATGTTTATATAGATTACTAGCATGAAACCTATGCTTTGCTACAGTACTTAACTACCTTTAATTCAGTTATAATACTTCTGGAGGTATATATTTTTTGTATTTAGGAAGGGTGTTTTGTTTTTTAAATTGATTTTGTAATATAATGGCAGTAGGAATAAGGCCTGTTTTGGGGAGAAATACTATGGGCTCTAGAAAGAGGATCTTGGTAATTGCCCTCCCTTGGTGTCTTCCCTCCCACTCAAGGCAACTGTTTTCTGTAAGGGAACTGATCTGATTTCAGCATTCTATCTCCCCGCTCTGCAGCCTCTACCTAGGAAAAGCACATTCTTTCTCTGCAGTGAGGACCAAAGCAGCTTACATCATTCTCCTGTCTCCTTTTGATCTGCACAACAACCCTGTGAGGTAGGTTAGGCTGAAAGTCTGTGACTGGTGTGAAATGACAGTGTGCACCAAAGCAGGAGGGAAGTGACATTAGCAGGGTATAATGACACAGAGTCCACCCTGAAAAGCATCCAGTTTTTTCAGGGGAGCTGATCTCTACCATCTGGAGAGCAGTTGTAATTCTGAATGATCCCCAGCCAGACCTGGAAAGTGGCAACAATGGTTCCCCAGGAGAAAGTGGCTGGTTTGGAGGGTGGAGTCTATGGTATTATACCTGTCTGAGGTCCCATCCCTCCTCAAAGTCCACCATCTTCATACTCCACCCTTCAAATCTCCAGGAATTTCACAATCTGGAGCTGGCAACTCTATTTCCTTACCAGCAGCAGTAACAATGTTTTGGAGAGCAGTTGTAATTCTGAGTGATCTTCAACCCTCACCAGCCAACCATCAACCAGCAAACCATGGAAGGAATGCACTCCCTGAATTTTGGGTTTCTTGGTCCAGGGGTTTGGCATTGGCATTGATGAGTCAGTCAGGACACCTGTTCAACTGTCCGCAGTCTCCAAGAATTGATTTTCACCCTAGAACACAGAGCTCCACAGTTGACCAATCAGAGAGAGGGGTGTGCAAGCAGGCAGCAGCAAAGCATTATCTCTTTGCAAAAACACATTTCACCCCTTTTTACCTCCTTAGGGTGGAATTTCTAAAAAAATCCCTTCAGAATGGGTTCTGATGTCATGGAAGCAATGCACTCTCTGAATTTTGGGTTTCTAGCTCTAGGGGATTGGGCTGGGCATTGATGAGTCAATCAGGACACTTGTTTATATATGTATAGATGTGGCCTTGTGGAAGAAATCCCTGCCAATTTTGTAGGTTCCTCTGTGTATTCTTATTTTGTAGACCCCTGGGAAGTCCTGTGAGTGTTGCACTCTTCTCTGCACATAACTTTGGCCCTTGCACTGCCTGGACTCCACTGCTGGGGCGCAATGTGTGATAGAAAATCTATGCTGGCACCCACCTCCAGAAGACTCGGTTGGCACAGAGGAAGAAACCACAGTGCTGCCAACAGTGTTCATATACAAGAAGGAGAATGTTCCCCCTTTTAATGGGAAGTTTCTACGCCCAACAATAAAGGAGGAAAATGTGTTAGCTTTTAATCACAAACTTAACTGCCTTCTTTCCTCTTTTTTAAAGAAAGAAGCTAGCACATTTTGTCCTGTCAAGAACGAATTTCTGAACAAGTTCTCAATCTGGGAATATTATCTTTGAGAAATTCTGAAAGGTAGCCAAGAGTTTTCAGTGATGGTGCCCAGAAAGATGCAGAAAACTTTTTTAACCATACTAGAAAAAGAGGAACAAAATTGCATCAGGGTATACTGACACAGGGTGGTGCTAGGGTTGCCAAATTAAGTTGGGAAATTTCTGGAGATTTGGGGATGGAGCCTAGAGAGGGTGGGGCTTGGAGAGAGGAGTGGGATATAATATATACAGAGCACCCTTCAGAGTAGCTATTTGCTCCAGAGGAACTGATCTCTGGAGTTGATCTGTAATTCTAGGAGATCTCCAGGTCCACTTTATATGGCGCCATGCTTGATGCAGTCCCTCCTGCCTTCCATTCAGCTGAGGCTAGGGCTGAGAGGGCCAAGGGGGGGATGATAGCGTGGCTTTTTGCAGCAAGTTGTGGCTTCCCTGGTTGCACCATGCAGAAAAGCAGCCAGGAAGCAAGAAGAGTTCACTAAGTCTGGTTTCTGGATGCAAAGATGATTGATTCATTGTTCTTGCCATTCTTTCTTTCTCTCTTATCTTCTGGTTCCTTTTTGTTTTCTGGGCTCAGTTCAAGAGTTTGGAGACATCCTACATGAGTGGGTCCCATTGACACCAACCCTCTAACGGACCCCCTCACCTAGGGTTACCAATACCCAGGTGGGGCCTGGAGATCTCCTAGAATTGCAGTTGATCTCTAGACCGTGGAGATCAGCTGCTCCATAGAAAATGGCCAATTTGGAAGCAGACTTTATGGCATTATATTGCACTGAGGTTCTTCCCCTCCTCAGTGTGCACATGCAAAGTGCCTGGAATTTTCTAACCCAGAGCTAGCAACCTAACTCTCAGCTGTGGCACTTCCTGATTCACCAAAACATCCTGCAGCAGACATGGCCAGGCAAGGGTAAGATGAGAGCAGCTTCATTTTCGTAACCCACCCTGGACCCTTTAGATGAGGCAGGCTACAAATGAAAGAAAATATGCCTCTGCAGGAGAAAGCAGGAGAAGAAGGCAGGTTCCGATGCCTCCCATTTAGAAACTAAACCTTTCAGGGAAGAATTTGCTTGCTGACAAAATAGCAAAGAAGCAAATGAGCTGAAGTTCCTTTTTATTCGGCAATGACCTAGCTGGGTCAGAGAGCCCTCCTCTTTTCTTCCATCTTGAATGACATCTGTCATTCCAAAATCGATCCCTGAGATAATGGGAAACAGATGCTGACACTTTGAGCAAGGCTGCTTGGGGAAAGGGGGGGGGGTGTGATCAGCACCCTTTCGGTATGGTGAGATTCCATTAAAAACTTCTTCCAAGTACATGAAAAAATAAAAATAAAACCCCCACCTACTGAAAGTCAGCGTGTCTGGGAGAAGACTATTTCAAGAAACAAACTAGCAGAGAGTGAGTATAAATGGGCAGTCTTCGCAGTGGAGGATGGTAAGCAGTGGGGTGCCACAGAGCTCAGTACTGGGTCCCATGCTCTTTAACTTGCTCATAAATGATTTGGAGTTGGGAGTAAGCAGTGAAGTGGCCAAGTTTGCAGATGACACTAAATTGTTCAGGGTGGTGAGAACCAGAGAGGATTGTGAGGCACTCCAAAGGGATCTGTTGAGGCTGGGTGAGAGAGCGTCAACGTGGCAGATGAGGTTCAATGTGGCCAAGTGCAAAGTAATGCACATTGAGGCCAAAAATCCCAGCTACAAATACAAGTTGATGGGGTGTGAACTGGCAGAGACTGACCAAGGGAGAGATCTTGAGGTTGTGGTAGATATCTCACTGAAAATGTCAAGACAGTGTGCGATTGCAATAAAAAAGGCCAACACCATGCTGGGAATTATTAGGAAGGGAATCGAAAACAAATCAGCCAGTATCATAATGCCCCTGTATAAATCGATGGTGTGGTCTCATTTGGAATACTGTGTACCATTCTAGTCACCGCACCTCATAAAGGATATTATAACATTAGAAAAAGAATGATTAAAGGTTTGGAACACTTTCCCTATGAAGAAAGGTTAAAACACTTGGGGCTCTTTAGCTTGGAGAAACTTCGACTGTGGGGTGACATGATAGAGGTTTACAAGATTATGCATGGGATGGAGAAAGTAGAGAAAGAAGTCCTTTTCTCCCTTTCTCACAATACAAGAACTTGTGGGCAAAATGAAATTGCTGAGCAGTCAGGTTAAAACGGATAAAAGGAAGTACTTCTTCACCCAAAGGGTGATTAACATGTGGAATTCACTGCCACAGGAGGTGGTGGCAGCTACAAACGTAACCAGCTTCAAGAGGGGGTTAGATAAAAATATGGAGCAGAGGTCCATCAGTGGCTATTAGCCACAGTGTGTGTGTATATATTGGTCACAGTGTGTACAGAGTGTTGGACTGGATGGGCCATTGGCCTGATCCAACATGACTTCTCTTATGTTCTTAACAGAAAACCCCATCCAAACCAACCCCCATCTATACAAACTATGATGACCATTAGGCTGGACTGAAGACTTCAGTGCAGAAAACTGAAGCTGCAACATTTCAGTTCCAAGATCATTCTACTCAGATGATACCTAGTAAAGTCATTACATTTGAGTTTCCCTGACCCTGCAGCTTACTGTATTATGATGAAAACATGACCATTTATTATACATAAAAGTTCTAGGGTTGTCAACAGGACTGTTTCCAGTTTTAGGAGGGCTCTGGACAGGGAATGCCTGGAGCTTTCTCTCTTCCTCAGACCTCCACCATGACCCCTGCTCATGCCTTCCTTCTTTCCTTCCAGTCCAACCACCTCCCCACAACTGTTCCCTCTAAGCTGAGTTAGTGTGAGCTAGCTCACAGTTTTTTAGCCTCAGCTCATACATATTTGTCTTAGCTCAGGAAAAATGGCCCCAGAGCAAGCTAATTTAAGTAGTAGCTCACCACTTTAATGCCAGTAGCTTAGAGGGAGTATTGCTCCCCACCGGCCTACATGTCCTTTGTTTCTTCCCCTGGCATCTGTGAGTCTTCGCACTGACTGCATGTTCTTTCCCTGGTAGTGCTGGATGGTACACACAGTGCCACCCTTGCATACCCCTTGCACATCTTTACCTGGCAGTGCATGGTTGGAGGGGCTCTGTGGCAATGTGCCCTGCCAGAAATTGTGGGCTCCAGCAGCTTCCCCAACTCTGGGCATGCTGACGCTGGCTCTGATTGCCAACTCTGGCATGGGGAATTCCTGGATCTGGAGATGATGCTTGGAGAGGACAAAGTGTGGGCAGGGGAGGGTTGCCAAGCTGATCCTGCAGCTGTTTCCTCTCCATCCTCCACCTCTGCTGAACTGCAGGGCCAATGTCAAAAAAGTGAAAGCAGAAGAGTAAATACAGATAAAGAGCCATAGAACAACCAGAAAATAAAAAACATCCCAGCCAGAAGTCTAATCACTCAATGCCTTCTGACAAAGGAAAGTTTTGCATTCTTTCTGGAAACTGAGATGTCACTTTTTGGACATTTTCCAGAAAAAAAGATTCTATAGTTTAGGCACCGCACCAGGAAATATCCTGCTTCATGCTATTGCTGTCTTCACCTCGTACAATGATGGTGCTGGAAGCAAGGTCGGCTGCTGCTCCAGTCTGAACTGGTGTGAGCCCTCATATAAGATGGCAAGGCTGGCATCAGAATACCCCAAAGTGGGCTGGCTGCTAAAGCCCAGACCTTCCACCAGGACCCATCACTACTGCTCCCCTTGCCCATGTGGCTAACCAGTGACCTGTTTGCACAAACTGTCCAACACCACCAGGGAAAGGGCATGCAGGTGATTTACATAGCTGGGATGCACAGTTGGGCAATGGTGGCAGGCCACACAGCTAGATCAGCAGATGTGTGGGAAGGAATGCAATGGGGGGTGACAGTAGAGAGAGGGCGCCTGAACACTGTCCACTCAGGGCTTCCCCAAACCTGGAACTGGCCCCAAAGGGAGGTGTTTTTCTGCTTTTAGGCAGAACAATTGCCAATGCAGGTAGAGCAGGGCTTGAAGGTGTGGCCCATCCCATCCCATCATGCTGGGTGAGATGAAAAGGAAGAAGAAGAAACAGAAACAGTCCTAAACAATAATTAACCCAACGATGAGTGAACACCATCAAGGAGTAACAAAAGCTCACAAAGGTGAGTTTTTAGCAGTTTCTTGAAAGAGGAGAAGGAAGAGAGTGCTGAATAGTGAAGAGGGAAAGAATTCCTTACATCAGGGCCACAAGACAGAAAGCAGGAAGAGGTTGGCAAGTGGGACTGACTAAGAAGATTAGGGCTTAAGAAAAGGAGGGACTGTGAGAAACAGGGAGCAGAGAACAGAAAGAAGAAGGTACAAGCAAAACAAACAAACCCCAGATTTAAAAGCCAGAAGTTTCAGAACTTCATATGGGATGGTACAGATGGTAATGCAGATATAATAATAGTTGTGTGCCCACAAGTTGCAGCTCATTTATGGCCACAGTGTAGGGCTTTCAAGGTGAGAGATGTGCAGAGGTGATTCCCCATTGCTTTCCTCTGCATAGTGACCCCCTCTTTCTTGGTGGACTCCCATCCAAGTACTGATCATGGCCAACCCTGCTTAGCATCTGAGCTCTGGTGAGATTGAACCAGTTTGGACTATTAGGCTGCTCAGAACTGAAGCACAAAGAAGGAAAAATTAAGGAAGTCAAAGAATTAGGAATGGAGACAGACTGTTTCAGCCCCATAGCCAGAATATGAAGAATTGGGGGACCCTGATATTTTTCAGGGGGCACATAGTGGCCCCAACCTCCATGGCCTTCTCTCCTACCATTGCTGAGGAGGAAAGCTGCAAGCTCACTGCCATACAGTCTCCCCCCTCCCCACAGTTGCCCCAAGGTGATCCCTTTCCACCCCTCTTCCAGCAGCTCTGGTGGGGAGCCACTTAGAGGTTTAGATATGTGCCGCACAGTCTCCTGCCCTTACCTGTAGCATGATCCAGCTAGGCAAGCCTGGCGGGACAAGGGGGGGTGGGGGTGGAAGGCGCCACCAAGTCGCAACTGACTTCTGGGGCTACAAGACCTCCTATTTGGATTTCTTCCTGTTGGAGGGCAAGCTGAGGCTGCCCAAGCGCAGCTCCCACCCACACTCGGGTGGCCAGCGAGACCAGGCCAGAAAACCTCTGCAGGCGAACATCACATCTCCACTGATCCCCAGCCCCGGACTGCAGCCAGGACTTCCACTTGTGTGCACCAGTCTACCCTACCCAGCCCTGTCTGGCAGAGAAAGCCTGCAATGGAGCCATTCACTCCCTACCCTTGCCGCCCCACTTGAGGGTCAAAATGCCCTCTTCTTGCAGGCATCCTCTAGCCCAACGTTAGCTCAAGGAGGAGCTTAACTTTCAGTCGTGGGCGCTGAAAGTGCCTCGTTGTTTCTGCTTGCTGAGGGATCAGAGATTCTTCCAGCCCCTAAGGAAACAGAAGTAACACAGAGCTTAACTTTCAGTCCTGGGCACTTTCAGCCCTGAAGGAAGCAGAAGCAACAGGGAGCTTAACTTTCAGCTCTGGGCACTGAAAGTGCCCTGTGGTTTCTGCTTGCTGAGGGGTCAGAGATTTCTTCCAGCCCCGAAGGAAGCAGAAGCAACACGGAGCTTAACTTTCAGTCCTGGGTGTTGAAAATGCCCCGTTGTTTCTGCTTGCTGAGGGGTCAGAGATTTCTTCCAGTCCCGAAGGAAGCAGAAGCAGTATAAAGGTGCTACCATCACAGTATATACAAGATGATAATCAAGCCATCTTGTATATACTCCGACGGTAGCACCTTTATACTGTTTTTAGATTAATGATTTTAATGTTAACTTATATATTGTATAATTTATATTGTTCTGTTTATTGACTGTATTATTTTGTTTTATTGTTATACCATGATATTTTATATCATGCCTTGTAAGCCGCCCTGAGCCTGCTTCAGCAGGGAGGGCGGAGTATAAATAAAAACTTATTATTATTATTATTATTAGAAGCAACAGGGAGCTTAACTTTCAGTCCTGGGCGCTGAAAGTGCCCCATTGTTTCTGCTTGCTGAGGGGTCAGAGATTTCTTCCGGTCCCTAAGCAAGCAGAAGCAATGGTGTATGATGATGGTAGAATGGAGAAGGATGCAGGTGAGGCACTGGAGGCTGGTTAGGAGTCCCTAGTCAGGGGGCCCTGCCTAGCAGTCAGGGGGCCCTGCCTAGCAGTCAGGGGGCTGTGCCCCCACAGGCCCCCTTGTAGCTCCAGGCCTGGACTGTTTAAAGCCAGGAGACTTTAAACAAAACATTGCAATAATCAACGCTGGATGGAACAAAAATAAGAAGAAAGGTTTTTTAGTAAAATTTGGCAGATAAGAGAGGACACATTTTCAAAATATTCTTAGAGATTCTCACTAGAACGGTAATGTGAGCAAATCAAGAGGAAGATCAAAGATACTACTCAAGTGTTTAACTTATCGAGGAGGCATAAGAGTGATGTTGGCAACTAAAAAGTGAAGAAAAGGAGAGGAGTTAGGGGAAACACAATTCATTTTGTCTTCTGCATATTCTTTGAGATAATAATCTAACATCCTCACAAAAATAGCTGTAATGCTACTGGAAATAGAAACCAGGGAAGGATTGGAAAGATAAGAGCAGGATATTGTCACTGTAAGACTGATATTACAGGAGGAAAGAAGAAATCAGATTACCAAGTGGAAGACCATACGAAGTGCGGAGAAGGGGACTTAGAACTGAGTCTGGGGAGGCATCAGCAGAGAAGGTCATTTGGAAAAAAGTGGTTCAAGGAGAGAAGAGAAGAATTAATAGGGAAATTGAAAGACTGATTTATGCAAATGGAATGAAGTCAAAAAGAACAATTCCAATAAATCACAATGAATGAAAAGAACTAAAAAGCAAAAGTGGGTCAAACCCATTTTGTTTCAGGCTCAGACAGCCTGTTCTTCAAGAACTCACAGCAACAGATAGCTTTGAAAAAGGGCTAGATCAGTTCATGGAATACAGATCTCTTAATGTGGCATTACCCATCATAGCTAGGAAGGGAACTTTCATGTATAAAGATTCTATACCTTCAATTTCCAATACGTTGGGTACCTACAACAGAGGATGGCCATTGTTTCATAGTCTGCTTGAGTTGCTGGAGCAGCTCTGTTGGACAAGATGGTCATTGGTTTCATTAAAACAAAAACCCAGAACCTCAGTTTAGAAGAATACAAATCCAAGTTTGGGCAAGTAATTTCCGGTTTGAATTTCTTTGAGAGTAATGAAGTGTCAGCTCAAGTATGCAGCTTTTGAACATGACAGCTCCCCATTCTCACAGCTAACTGCAGCAGATGGATTTATTGACTGATTATGTTCACACCCAGCTCTTCTGCAGAGCAGCTGACATGTGGTTTGTTCCCAGGCAGCCTCTCATCCAGACAGCTTACAAATGCCAGACTTTGCAAGCTTCCTCAAATATATCTAATCAGTTTCTGAAAACTGCTCTAGCCAGTGGCCATTGGCTGTCTGGAGAGTGCAAGGAGGTGGGTGGGGAAACTGGAACAGACTCAGGGCATGGTGGAGGCTTGCTTCAGAATAGTGGGGGGGGGGGGCACAGCCAGAAGTTCTGAGAGCAGGGGGCATGAGCTATGTGGCATGCAATAGGAACTATTTGAGAAGTCCTTTGGCAGAGATTTTAGGGCTGAGAAAATAGGAAAAGAGATGGGGTGGGGGAGAGAGAGTCCCACAATAATAAAGGACTTTAGGGAACTCCAGTGGCTTGGAAAACATCTACAGAATTGTTCAGACAAGGTCAGAGTCTGGCTGCTGCCCAATGAAGATTCTAAAACCTGAAGCATTAATTACCAAAGACAACTTGGGAGCTGTCTGAACAGGTGGAACTGGGGAGGCTAATCCAGCTATTCCCACCAGGCAAGGAATATGGACAAAACATGCTCCCCCCTCCCCCAAAAAAGCTGAAATGGAGAGGCCCCTAACTGGGCTGCTTCATATGTACAAGTTGGGGAAACTTGTTTTACATGCTGCTCTGACTGGCAGACCAAAGATTTGAACATGTGCATGTGCAGGTATGTGTTTGTGTTGTGTGCCCCCCCCCCAAAAAAAATACAGTGGTTTATCTTGTCTTCTTGGATTTATAGGCCAGAGACAAGACCATTGTCATGCCACATGGAAAAAGCTAAAGGTAGAGTTCCCAACCACCAGTTGGAGCCTGGAGATCTCCTGAAATTATGACTGATCTTCATACTATAGAGATCTCTTGCAGCAAATGGCTGCTTTGGAGGTTGGACTCATTGGCATTATAGCCCACTGAGGTCCCTTGCTTCCCCAGGCCACACCATTGTCAGCCACTGCACCCTCAGATATCCAGGGATTTCCTGTCCCAGAGCTGGCAACCCTAGTGAAGGCTATCAAAGAGAGTGCAGGAAGCAGGCAGACACCCCTCCATCATACCTGGATTCAGCCCAAGCTGAACTGGCCCCCAGCATCACCTGCCATGAAAGAGCCCAGGTGGAAGAGGGCAGGATGCAGTCACATGTTCCAGATATGCTGGGGAAGCATTCAAAAGGAGTCTGTGTGGCATCACCAGGTTCAGCAATGGGGTGGTCAAGTAGTAAGGTTTCCAGCTTCTAGGGGGGGTCTGGAGGTCTCCCAGAATTTCAACTGATCTACAGATGACAGTGATCAGTTCCCCTGGAGAAAACAGCAGCTTCAGAGGGTGAACTATATGGCATCATACCCAACTGAGGTACCTTCTCACCAAACCCCATGCTCTACCCACAAATCTCCAGGAATTTCCTGCCTGCAGCTGGCAACCCTAGCAAGTAGTTTTCATGACTAGGGCTGTTGTCTTCAAACTCGCTATCACCTTTCTCTGTCTGCCTGCTGGCCCATCTTTTTTCTGAGCACAGCCTAGATCCAGGTCAGCCAAGAATCTCAGAAATATTCCTACTGAATTCATTCATTCATTCATTCATTCATTCATTCATTCATTCATTCATTTATTTATATCCCGCCCTACCCACCGAAGTGGCTCAGGGCGGCTTACAACATATAAAACTTACATAGGTTTGGCTTAAAAACAATTACATAGCAGCAGTTAAAACAGTAGATTAATAAAACATAAAAACCAGCGGTCTGTCAAAATGCACTCTAGCTCCATCCAAATTTCTCAGTGTCGGTTAATTGTAGGCCAGCCAGAAGAGGACTGTCTTGCAGGCCCTGCGGAACTGCCCTAGGTCCCGCAGGGCCCTCACCTCTTCCGGCAGCTGGTTCCACCAGTAAGGCGCCGTTACCGAGAAGGCCCGATCTCTGGTAGATTTCAAACGGGCCTCCTTTGGCCCAGGGATTACAAGCAGGTTTTGCGAACCCGATCTCAGTACTCTCTGGGGAGAGACGGTCCCTAAGGTAGGCAGGTCCTAGGCCATCTGTCTTCGCCGGATTCAGCTTCAGCCCACTCAGCCTAAGCCACCTAGCCACCACCTGTAACGCCCGGTCCAAGTTTTCTGGGGCGCAGGCAGGCCGGCCGTCCATAAGTAGATAGAGCTGGGTGTCATCAGCATACTGATGACAACTCAACCCATAACTTCGGGCAATCTGGGCAAGGGGGTGCATATAGATGTTAAACAACATCGGGGAAAGCACCGCCCCTTGAGGCACCCCGCAATCAAGCGTGCGTCTCCGGGACAGTTCGTCCCCAATCGCCACCCTTTGTCCCTGACCATCAAGAAAAGAGGAAAGCCATTGCAAGGCCAGCCCCTGAATCCCCGCGTCGGCAAGGCGGCAAGCCAGCAACCGATGATCGACCGTATCGAACGCTGCCGATAGGTCTAACAACATCAGCACCGCCGAGCTGCCTTGATCCAGATGCCGTTGAAGGTCATCCACCAGGGCAACCAGCACTGTCTCCATCCCATGGCCCGGGCGAAAACCAGACTGGCAGGAATCAAGGATAGAAGCGTCCTCCAGGAAGCTCTGTAGCTGCAACACCACTGCCCTCTCGATAAGTTTGCCCAAAAAGGGCAAATTCGAGACCGGCCGATAATGTGCCAATTCGGCCGGGTCTAACGTTTTTTTCAAGAGGGGACGGACCACCGCCTCTTTAAGCGCTGATGGAAAATGCCCCTCCAATAGGGATCTATTTATGATATCCCGTACAGGATATCTCAGCTCCCTCTGGCAGGTCTTAATAAGCCAAGAGGGGCACGGGTCCAGATTACAAGTTGTTGGGCGTGCAGATAAGAGGATCCTGTCAACTTCCTCCAGGCTGAGAGCACCGAAGCCATCCAGAACACGATCCGAAGACAGGCACGGAGCCTCGGGTTCGCTAGCTGTATCTAATATGGCAGGGAAGTCGGAGGGAAGTCGGAGCGAAGCGACGCAATTTTATCCGCAAAGAAATTCGCAAAAGCCTCACAGCCAATTTCCAATTCATTAGAATTTGGTCTGCCCTGTGGCAGCGTTGTAAGAGTCCGAATTATATTAAACAATTGTGCTGGGCGCGAAGTTGCAGACGCAATCTCGGCTGCAAAGTATGTTTTCTTTGCAGCCTTGACTGCCATCTCATAGGACTTCATAAACTTTCTATAAGATGTTCAAGTCGCTTCGTCTCGAGTATGCCGCCATTGCCTCTCTAGTCGTCTGAGTCCTCATTTTAAACACCGCAACTCCTGGTTATACCAAGGTGTTGGCTTTAAACGAGGGCGCAGAGGATGCCTAGGTGCGATCTCATCGATGGCCCTGGAGAGCCTGTCATTCCAGAACTCCACCAGGTCATCTAGGGAATCGCCAGGGGGCCAGGGATCCCGCAGGGCCATCAGGAACCATTCCGGGTCCATCAGGCTCCGCGGGCGAGCTAAAATATGCTCACCGCCCGAACGGGCTTGAGGTGGGACATCCACACGAGCCTTGAGGGCATAGTGATCCGACCATGGCACTGCTATAGAAGCAAGATTGTTCACTGAAACTCCCGCCGCGAAGACCAAGTCTAACATGTGCCCCGCCTGGTGGGTGGGCGTTGTAACTAATTGGGAGAGTCCTAGTGTCGCCATGGAAGACACCAGGTCCATTGCCTGATTGGAGGTCGCGTCATCGGCATGAACATTGAAGTCACCCAGGATCAAAAGCCTCGGGTGCTCCAATGCCCAGCCTGCTGCGGCCTCCATCAGGGATGGTAAGGCGCTGGCCGGTGCGTTAGGCAGTCGGTACACCAGCCAGATCGCCAACCCCTCCCCAACGTCCCATGCCAGACCGGCACATTCAATGCCCTTGATCTCCAGGGCCAGGAGAGCCCGGAAGGAGTAAACCTCTCGTATGAACAATGCCACCCCTCCCCTCCGCCTGCTAGTCTGCGACTGGTGAAAGACCGAGTATCCTGGGGGGGCCATCTGGGAGAGAGCTACGGTCTCCCCATCGCGCACCCAGGTCTCGGTCACGCATGCCAGGTCCATGTCCTGCTCAAGCAGGAATTCCCGAAGGATAGAGGTCTTATTATTAATGGACCTGGCATTACATAACACCAGTGACAGAGGCAAGTAATTTCGCCTTGCCCCACTACCTGTCACCATCGGGATGGGACGCAGACTGGAAGGTGGTCAAGCACTATCTTGTCTCGGTCCCCTTCCCTTACATTTGTGCCTGTTCCCACCGTCATACCTTCCCCTCCCCAGGAGTACCGGAATCCCCAGGCTAGTCATCTCTTACTGGTATCCACCAGCCCTTCAACTGACAGGATATTTAAGCTTGTCCCTTCTCAACCCTCCCAACTCCAATCAACCTATCAATAAATTACCCACCAATATTCTAATAGTTATTTAATATAAAACCCTCCCCAACACAAAATCCTAAATCATTAGCTAACAATAATAAATTATTAAATCCATTGGCTCCTTAAATAAAACCTTCCCCAATCAATATCCCTCTTCCAATTAATTAGCCATAAATAAATCCTTCAATTAGCTAATCAGTAAGCCATCAATTTACATAACCAATAAATATTTAACCAATCCAATAGTATGGGAGTTGAGGTCCAGTGGGTAGGAGAGTTAAAAGAATTTACACTAAATAAAGTGCTGTTGTTTTTAGATAACAGTTATTTCAAAGTGACGGTGACAATAAAGTGCAGGTGGTCTTAGTATTTAAAGTGCGTCAGTGTCCGTAGAGTGCGAATGTCTTAGTCTTAGGCGTTGACCATGTTCCAGGCATGATCTTGCTTAGGGGTACAGCGTGCCATCACGCCGTCTGGGTGGCCCGGTGCAACCACACAGCCCAGTGGACCCAGGAAGGTGCCAGCCCCCCCCCTGTGCCCCCCCAGCCACGATACCGTTGCCCACAGGGACCCAGACATCGTGCAATAGTCTACTAATCGCAACCCCCTTCAGGTGTTCCTCCGGAGTGGGTCTTCCTGATTTATTCCGGCGCTGTCTGTTCCTGGTCCATGGCCTCCAATCACAACAGTGGAGGGGGGGGGGGAGAAGATAGGGCCGTCGTCCCACCGGCAGCCAAGTTGAATGTTGTATATTAAATGTCACCTAAACTCTGGATCTCTCTCCCTGAGGAGACTCATCTGTCCCTTTCAGTTGTTATCTTTTGACAGTGGGTGAAGACTTTTTTTGGTTTCGGCTGGCATTCCCTCAGTGATCCTTTCTTCCTGCTTGATTTCTTAAACTGTTAAAAATGTTTTTGCATGTGTATATTTTTAGCTCTAGGAGCCCTGTGGCACAGAGTGGTAAACTGCAGAGCTGCAGTCAAACTCTCTGTTCATGACCTGAGTTTGATCTCAGCAGAAGCTGGGTTCAGGTAGCCAGCTCAAGGTTGACTCAGCCTTCCATCCTCCCAAGGCCAGTAAAATGAGTACCCAGCTTGCTGAGGGTAAAGTGTAGATGACATGGGAAAGCAATGACAAACCACCCCATAACAAAAAATGTCTGCCAAGAAAACTTTGTGTGACATCACCTCTTGGGTCACTTACAACTTGGTGCTTGCACAGGGAACTACCGTTACCTTTTATTTTTAGCTCTAGTTTTAACTACATCAGTGACATGTTTTAAGTTGGTTGTAGTGGTTTTTTAAAGATGTGAATTTATTATGTATTTAATTGGTTACCTGCTTTGGTGCCCTTTGCGAGGGCAGGAAAGTGAAGTATAAATGTTTTTAAAATAAATATAAAATTTGCAAGTCAGTTTGGAGGCAGTTTTGTCTTGGAAGTACATGGAAAAAAATAGAAAGAAGGCAGGCAGGCAGTCCTGGAGGACTGTCAGGTTTGTGAGGATGGAATGACAGCCATGTCTAGGCACATGGGAAATCGGCACTAACTGTAGTGACATCTTTCCTGCATTTGTTCAAGCTCACTGAAGACCCATTCCACTTCCTTTGCAGCAGCACAAGCGGAGGCTATACATAAGAACATAGGAATGAAAGAACAAAAGAATAGCCCTGCTGGATCAGACCACTGGTCCATATAGTCCAGCATCCCATCTCACAATGTGACCAACTAGTTCCTGTGGAGGATCAGTGTCATGACATAGAGATCAAGGCCTTTCCTTGGTATTCTCTACTGGCACTGGTATTCAGAGGTTTGCTGCCTCTGAATGTGGAGGTTCCCTTTAGTCACCATGGCTAGTAGCCATTGATGGACCTCTCTTCCATGAATCTGCCTTATCCCTCTTTAATGCAAAAAAACAATGGCAGCACAATATATGGAATACAAAAATATCAAAAATATTGTGCAAAACACACACTCTTGAATAGTTTATACAAAATTAAGTATATTGTATTGTGTCATATAATGAACAGCATACAAAAGTAGGCATACATTCATACAATCAGAAATTAAAGCCGAACAAGAGTCTCAAATACAGTATTTCAGGGAGGACCCCTCACAGTCTCTTAATTTTCCAAATAGAGTACTAAGACTCAATAATAAAGTTCCACAGGAGTCCCTCCGTTGCTTGTTGGCTTCTGAAGGAAAAATTCTTGCCTTCACGCAAACCCCGGCTTTGATTGCGTTCTGCTGCTCCTGCAGCTTCCTCATAAGCTGTTCTTTACAGAGCTTTTCTTTACAGAGTATTGATGAGACGTTGTGCTGGATACTCTGTAAAGAAAACTATTTTTTGGCTTATGAGGAAGCTGCAGGAGCAGCAAAATGCAATCAAAGCTGGGGTTTGCGTGAAGGCAAGAATTTTTCCTTCAGAAGCCAACAAGCAACAGAGGGACTCCTGTGGAACTTCATTATTGAGTCTTAGTACTCTATTTGGAAAATTAAGAGACTGTGAGGGGTCCTCCCTGAAATATTGTATTTGAGACTCTTGTTTGGCTTTAATTTCTGATTGTATGAATGTATGCCTACTTTTGTATGCTGTTCATTATATGACACAATACAATATACTTAATTTTGTATAAACTATTCAAGAGTGTGTGTTTTGCACAATATTTTTGATATTTTTGTTATCCCTCTTTAAAGCTGCCAATGCTTGTGGCCATTGCTAAAGAATCTGGACGTGCCTGTGGCTATTCATACCTAAACAAGGTTTGAGCTGAAGCTAATGAACCACTTGGCAAATTCAGATTTGCTAGTCCTATCCTCTGGAGGACTTTTAAACCCCACCCTACATGTGAGATTCAACTTTATCACTGATCTATCTTTTCTCTGTGCTCTCTCTTTCCCCTATCTCTTTCCTGCCATTCTTCTTCCTTTCAAAAAAATTCCAAAATATTAGTACCAGAACTGCCAACATGATGCACTTTAAATCACAGGGTCCACAGCATCACCCAGTTGACAAGTCATAGCCTACCAGATGACAATAATTAGAGAAAGCCTCTAATAGTCCCAGCTGTGGAAGAAGCTTTGGCTATTGAGCAGATCTTTCAATATGTGTTTCAGAATTAGATGACCCCCTCCTTTAAACAAAGTAGAGCATACTGAACACAAAGAATTCATTGCCACAAGAGAAGGTGATGTCCTCTAGCTTAGATGGCTTTTTAAAAAGATCAAATATTTCATAGAGAAAAATGGGTCTACTTATGGCTATGACAGTTGATTAACTTACGTGTTCAAAAGTGGTATATTTCTGAGCACCAGGGGGTCAACTCCTTCCTTACTTTATTAGTGTAGCTGGACTGAAGTGTCTCTGGGCATGTGCTGAGCTTAAAAAACATAGTGACACTTATTCTAACTTGTCACAAGCAGGGGACCAGGGAGGGTCTCTACAGGCTACCACCACTCTGGAAAAGGTCTGTCTGGGATGGCCTAGAGTACTCACTGAATCCCTCTGTTTTTCTTCTCAGCAAATACCTTCCTCTGTGACCAAAGAGGCATGAGGACCCAGGCAGTATAACAATAATAAATTTATTCTAAGTACTCAAGAACAAACAAGTAGGTTTTAATTATTAGTGCAATGGTGAAAAAGGGAAAAACAGTAAAGGTGGTACAAAAAAAAAAGCCCTGATGTGACTAGCTACGTTCCCTCTTTCTGCTTCCAACTCACTCACCCTTCTTTGGATGAGAGATCACTACTAGCTGCAGCCTCTCTCCAGCATGGAGAGAGAGTTCTCTCTTTCCAGAGAGAACACTCCCCCTCACTTCCCTTTTTATTGTTTCCTCCCAGGTCCCACCCTTCTGGTCTCCATTGGGCAAATTTTCCCTCCAGAACCTCTGCCCACCCAATTAGAGGGACAGAAGGGATCTTGGGAGATGTAGCTTGGTTACTGCTCTAACACAGGATTCCCTGGAGCCTAAGGCTGCACTAGGCCTAGAATCATGGCATAACTGAAAACAAAAATTGTTCTTGATTGCAAAAGGGAAAAGATGGCAGGTGTTTGGAATAAATACAGAAGTAATGCATGTCAAAAGAGACCCAGGAAGAATCACCAAAGGAAAAAAGAGGGCGGGGGGAGTGAGAGAAATAAAACACATCAGCTAGATCAGGGGTGTAAAACTTGTGGCCTGGGGGCCAAATCAGGCCCCCAGAGGGCTCCTATCAGGCCCCCAAGCAACTGGCTGTCCTCTGCTTCCTTCTCTGTCTCTTGCTTCCTCCTGCATAACAGCTTGCTTTGCAAGGCTTGCTCAATCACAAAGGAGCTACAGAGCAAAACCTCTATTTTTTCCATTGGCTGAGCCTCCTCCCTTGGGGAGGAAGGGGGGAAGGCAGAGCTTGTTTTTCCAGGCTCTATCACACAGCAGAGTTATTGAGCCAAGTCTCTTTTCCTTCTGTTGGCTGAAGTTCCTCCCCTTCCTGGGGAAGGAAGGAAAGAGCCAGAGCTTCTTTTGCTCAGTTCCCTGGATCCCATGGGAGAAATACAAAGAAAGCACCTTTAAGACTGTCTTCTTTAATGCTAAATTTGCTTTAGTGCTAAAGTGCTAATGTTTTAAGTTTTTTTAAAAAAAAATTAATTGTGTTTGTCTGTGTCCTTTATAAAGTTTATATCTCTGCTACCTAATCTTAAATAGGTACACACATGGCTGGGCCCAACATGGCCCAGCCCAACAAGGTCTAATTTATATCAGATCCATCCCTCATAACAAATGAGTTCAACATCCCTGAGCTAGATAGACATAGTTCCTACTGTGCAATCATAAACGGAGTCACATCCATCTAAGATATTGACTTCAGTCATCTTAGAAGAGTGTAACTCTGGATAAGGATGGCACAGCTCATCCTTTAAGATACGTTATTGGCAGGATGGCCCTGACCAGGATAGTCCAGGCTAGCCTGATCTCATAGGGTTGCCAAGTCTAATTCAAGAAATATCTGGGGACTTTGGGGGTGGAGCCAGGAGACATCGGGGCAGAGCCAGGAACAAGGGTGTGACAAGCATAATTGAACTCCAAGGGAGTTTTGGCCATCACATTTAAAGGGACCGCACACCTTTTTAAATGTCTTCCTTCCATAGGAAATAATGAAGGATAGGGGCACCTTCTTTTGGGGCTCATAGAATTGGATCCCATGGTCCAATCGTTTTGAAACTTGGCAGATACTTTGGGGAGAGTCACTAGATACTATACTGAAAAATTGGTGCCTCTACCTCAAAAAACAGCGCCCCCAGAGCCCCCAAAACCTCCAGATCAATTCCCCATTATACCCTATGAGAATTGATCTCCACATAGAGAATAATGAAGTACTCAGCAGACTCCCCACCCCCATTTCTGGCAACACTGAAGGGGGATTGGCCTCTCTACTCACGAGTTGCTGCCAACTTCTTCAAAGTAACACAGACACCCCATCCCAAGAGGAAGCCTTTCAATCAGTGACTGAAGCCTCCGGAGATAGAAACACACATGGTCCTCTGGGGGCGGAGCTCCCCCCCCTCCGCCGGCCAGACTCCCCGAGGAGATGCCTGTAGCAGCCGGAGAGGACGCAAGGTCTACGAGTCCCAGCATGCACCCCGCGAAGGGAGGCTGCGCCATTTCCCCCCCCACCCCTCCCGCTTCCACGTTTTTGGAGGGGAAAAGGCTGCTAATCCAGGGGTCCCCCGGCAGGGCAGGGTGGGTGGGTGGGTGGGAAGCCTAAGATCTAGGAAGTGAAGCAGGGTCAGCCTAGGTCAGTATTTGGATGGAAGGCCACCAAGGAATACTAGGTTCATGATGCAGAGGAAGGCAATGGGAAACCAGCTCTGATGGCCTTGAAAACCCCACCAGAGGTCACCATGTCAGCTGTGACTTGGTAGCCCCCCTCAAAAAAACCCCAAAATCACAGGCAGAATGATAAACCTCCAGATCTGGTTCTCCTCAGTCTCCCAGTGATGGTCAAAGCAGAGCAAAGGACAAGAAATACTTGTGCCTAGTGCCCCCATTGTCTCAGTGTCCTATAGGGAAAGTGGGGCTCGTTCCTTCATCTTTTCAAGTGAGGTTTCAGGAACCAAGTGGGAAAAGCCATTCATAGGCAGCATGTTGTAGTCGTTATGGTGTCAGACTAGGATCTGGGAGACTCCAGTTGGAATCTCTACTCTGCCATGGAAGCTTGCTGGGCGACCCTGGGCTAGTCACATGAACTTAGCTTGACCTACCTCACAAGCTTGCTGAGGGGAAAAAATGAAGGAGGGGAGAATGAAGTGAGCTGTCTTGAGTTCCCACTGGGGAAAAACCTGGGCTATAAGTTAAGCATTTTTTTTAAAATAGCTGTATAGGTTTTGAGAACTGTCAGACTCAAGGAGCCTTGGAGTCCATCTTTGTGTGAGGCAATATCACCCCCCCACCCCACAGTGGAACCTTCCTGGAAGTGGCAATGCCCATCCCCATACAGACCAGCTCTTTCATGTTAGATACAGAGGAGACAAGGGGGAGTTAGAGATGGGTGGCTGGCTTGTCCTAATGCCCTAGGACCTGTACTTTTTGTAACCTGTGTCTCTACCTAAGTGCAAGCAAGCACATGTGACCCAGCGTAAAGAAACTGAAAACACAGGCTTTTGGTGGTGGGGGGGGGGGTGCGGTATGGCCAGTCCCTCATTCCTTCTCCTCCTGTTCCTTGCCAAATGTTCAGTAACAAGATTTAGCTTGAAACTCATGCCCCGAATCCTCAGAGCCGGTCAGCCTAATAAAATGAAATGCTGAGAAACTGAATTTTTCCCCCAGTCAATGCAGAAGGCCAATGAAGTGGTGATCGATAAATAAAATCTAAAGAACTTTAATTACCCAGAATCATGGCCCACTTTTAATTACTTCACCTGGACCTCGCAATTGATTTTTTAAACCTTCACCTCTGGTTTTTAGACAAAAAGAAGGCTGCATGACAGTGGGAGCTGTTATATGACTGCAACAGGAGCTATTTGGAATACTATTTTATTCCAAGTCACTTGGCTACATGGAATTGGGGGCATCAGAAGTACATAATAACAGAGCTGCCTGGAAGTTAGGGGCAAAAACCCCTAGGCCGTTTTCCCACTGAGCTTACCTCGGAGCGACGTCCCTCTTCGCCGCGCAGCGTCTGCGCGGATTTCCCACCAACTGCTCCGAGGAACCAGGAAGTTCCCGACCTTTTGCGTCGCAAATGTAAACCGCCAAAAACCAGTTTACATTTGCAACGCAAAAGCCGCGGGACTTTGCGGCTCTTCCGGGTTCTGCGGAGCAGTTGGTGCGAAATCTGCGCAGACGCTGCGCGGTGAAGAGGGACATCGCTCCGGAGTAAGGTCAGTGGGAAAACGCCCCTAGATAGCTTATCAACCTGTATGCCCCATTTGTAAACTCTCTTTTTTAAATCAAATGTGTCCAGATTTTTTGTTGCAACCATTTGTCCTGCAACCTAGTGGCTGGAGGGTCTAGATGGACCTCTGTCCTAATCCAGTAAGACCATTCTTAGCATCTTATTGGATGCTAAGATTCTATAATCTAGAAGTGCCACTAGTAGAGGATAAGTAGAAACGATCGCTGTGGGGAAAGTTTTCCCTGTCTCTAGATAAATTCACTGAAACTAATTGAGATTCGGTGCAATTAAAGTTCTTCAATGTCTACCCCCTCTTGCTCTGGCACCCTGACTGGTTGCAGATCCATAAAACAAAATGACTATGAGTAAAGCAGTAAAATAACCTGAAAATACATTGCAATTTTTAAAGCACTGTGCCATTTCCAAAGGATAAGTCAAATGAGTCTCCTGAGCAAGGCAGTTCCTTGACTGTGGCACCACGGGCAAATTAGTCCCACCTCTTGTGGCATTCAGACTCACCTCTAATGAAGAGCAATCTTCCTAGCTTTTCAAGTCCATGAAGGTTCACATCAGAGGTTCTGTGAATATTTGTCTGCTTGCTCATGCTAGGTGTGAGCTGCCGAACTCCAGGTGGGACCTGGAGATCTTCCAGAATTACAACTGATCTCCAGGCTGCAGAGATTGGTTCCCCTGCAGAAAATGGCTGCTTTGGCAGGTGGACTTGATGGCATCCTATGCCTGCTGAGCTCCCTCCCCAGACTTCACCCTCCCCAGGTTCTGCCCCCAGATCTCCAGGAAATTCCCAACTTTGAGTCAGAAGCCTCCTTTCCATATGTGTAGTGTATCGGCAGCCATACGTGCCATGCGCAGAGGCGACTGGGCTGTCCCAGGTGCCTCCAGCACGGGGCACGAAATCCCCCGCCAATCACCAGCCGCGGCGGGAAGTTTAACAGGTCAGGATTGGCCTGACCTGTCCAGTAGGCTGTACCGGGGATTGTACATAAGCGGGACCCGGCCCGCGTGTTCGCTCTCTTGCAACGTGCTCCCAATAAAGAATGTTGCCCTACTCGCGTCTCCAGACTGAGTACGTTACACTGGCGACGAAGGTGGGATTCTAGCCTCATCGGCTACGTAGGAGACCAAGGGCACCACCAGGCCACGACCGCTGCCGCAGCCACCATGACCAACGAGGGCGGAACCACCGGTCACGTCGAGCCGTTCGACCCCGTGAATCCAGAGGCCTGGGAGTCCTACCTGGAACGGGTCGAATGCTACCTGAGGGCCAACAAAGTCACGGAGGACAGCATGAAGAGGGACGTTCTCCTGAGCGTCTGTGGGGCGGCCACATTCAAGATCGCCAAAGGTCTCTCGGCCCCCGCCCGCCTCACGGAGAAGTCCTTCGCGGAGATCAGCAGACTCCTCACAGGCCACTTCTTGCCTCAGCCGTCGCGGGTGGCCCGCCGGTTCCTGTTCCACAAAAGGGACCAGGCTGCAGGCGAATCGGCCGCCGACTACTTGGCGGCCCTCCGCAGGATCGCCGGGAACTGCAACTTCCACCAGCTGGAAGACACCCTGGCCGATCGCTTCACGTGGGGCCTCCGCGACGAGAGGCTCCAGCAAAAGCTCTTCGCCAAGGAAGAGCTCACCCTCCAGAGCGCCTTCAATGAAGCCGTGGCGTTTGAGAGGACCTCCAGGACCTTTCCCAAGGCCCGGACAGACACCGTCCACCACGAGGAGCTGGACCACGACCGCCCAGAGGAGGGAGAAGCCTACCAGCTGCGTCGCCCCGCCAGGCCGCCCAACAGAGCGGCCCAACGCCCCCCGAGCGCCCGATCGACCACCAGTGCCGGAGAGGGTCCCTGCCACCAAGTGTGCCAGCTGCGGCGACCCCCACGACCGGAGAGACTGCCAGTACCGGACCTGGGACTGCCGGAGCTGCGGGAAGACCGGCCACATTGCCAGGGCTTGCCGAGCCAAGCCCAACCGCCGGAGGCCGATCACGCATCATGAGTCGGCGGAGTTCCACTCCACAGACTCCACATCCCTTCAGGTACTGAACTTGCCCCTCGCCACCCCCAACAAAATTAAAATGGCGGTCCTCATCGAAGGGAACCCCTGCCAAATGGAAGTGGACTCAGGTTCCTCCATTTCCATTATAGCAGAGGAGACCCTGAGGAAACTGTGCCCCCGCCAGCGGCTTCAACTAAGACCGGCGGACTTCATACTCCGGGACTTTCAGAAGAACCCGGTGCAGATCGCGGGGTGGGCGCGGGTGCAAGTCGAGCGGGGGTCCTTCTACGGGCCGCTGGACATTCTGGTGGTAAAGCGCCAGCTTACCACCCTGCTAGGACTAGCGTGGTTCAAACCCCTGGGGATCCGCTTGGAGGGGGTGGGGCAAACCCTAACGCCCAGAGGGTTCGGGGAGATATGCCAAGAGTTCCCTGATGTATTCGATGGTTCCCTAGGGAGCTACAAAGGGCCGGCCATCTCCCTACCACTAGACCCCACGGTCAGGCCGATTCGGCTCAAGGCAAGGAGGGTCCCATTCGCCTTGAAGCCAAAAATAGAGGCCGAACTAGACCGCCTCACGGCCCAGGGAGTCCTGGAGCCAGTGGACTACGCCACCTGGGAGACCCCCATCGTAACCCCAATCAAGCCAAACGGGGAGGTGCGGATCTGTGCAGACTATAAATGCACGATAAACAAGGCACTGCAGGATAACCCCTACCCAGTGCCGGTGGTGAGCCACGTCCTGGCTGCCCTCGCGGGGTCTAAAATCTTTGGGAAGCTGGATCTGGCACAGGCCTACCAACAGCTTCCGGTAGACAATAAGATGGCCGAGGCCCAGACGATTGTGACACACAGGGGGGCCTTCCGGGTGAGGAGGCTACAGTTCAGGGTAAGCGTCGCTCCGGGGATCTTCCAGAGTATAATGGACGCTCTTCTTAAAGGGATCCCCGGAGTCCAGCCGTTCTTCGATGACATTTTAGTCGCCGCCCCGGACCCCAAAGAGTTCGGCAACCGCTTACGTGAGGTGCTCCGCCGGTTCCAGGCAGCGGGGCTCAAGGTTAAGAGGGAGAAATGCTTGCTGGGGGTCCCACAGGTGGAGTTCCTGGGGTTCGCCGTAGATGCAGCAGGAATCCACCCAACGGAAGAAAAGACCCGAGCCATCGTGCAAGCCCCAGCCCCCACCTGCAAAGCGGAGCTACAAAGCTTCTTGGGGGTGCTTAACTTCTACCATTCATTCCTCCCCCACAAGGCAGCCCTTGCAGAGCCCCTTCACCGGCTGTTGGACAAAAAAGCCCCCTTCCACCCGGCCACCAACGGCCAGGCAGAGCGGATGGTCCGCACAACCAAAGAAGCCCTGAGCCGAATCGTGCAGGGCGACTGGGACCACAGGTTAGCCGCCTTCCTTTTCGATAATAGGGTCACCCCCAACCCGGTCACAGGGGTCAGTCCGGCTGAGCTCCTCATGGGGCGCAAGCTCATCACCCGCCTAGATAGGCTACACCCCGACAGGGCCCCAGACACCCGCAGAAGTCCCGAGGTCCAGGATGCAGCCAGGGGTTTCTTCGCGGGCGACCCGGTATATGCCCGGAACTATGCCAGGGGGCCCGAATGGGTGGCGGGCCGGGTGTTACGAGTAACGGGGTCCCGCCACTACGATATATCGACTGAGGGGGGCCAGGTATTACGGCGGCACATAGGCCAGTTACGCCGCCGCACGCTACCGGAGGAACCTGCGGACACTGAAGAGGTGAGGCCCAGGGAGGAGCCAACCAAGGGCCGACCTGAGGACATGGCCCCAACACCGGCTTCACCGCCGCACGAAGCACCGGGACCGTCAGAGCCCGAGAGACCGATGGAACCAGACCCGCAGCCTCCGGCCACATCACGGCTCCCCGACGCACCAGCAGCGGAAGCTGCACCGCCTCCACCGGACCTCGCCAGAAGGTCCACCAGGGAGCGCCGACCTCCCGCGTACCTTAAGGACTATGTTCATTAACCGGGGGGGAGGGGTGTAGTGTATCGGCAGCCATACGCACCATGCGCAGAGGCGACTGGGCTGTCCCAGGCGCCTCCAGCGTGGGGCGCGAAATCCCCCGCCAATCACCAGCCGCGGCGGGAAGTTTAGCAGGTCAGGATTGGCCTGACCTGTCCAGTAGGCTGTACCGGGGATTGTACATAAGCGGGACCCGGCCCGCGTGTTCGCTCTCTTGCAACGTGCTCCCAATAAAGAATGTTGCCCTACTCGCGTCTCCAGACTGAGTACGTTACAATATGCAAGCCTTTACTGCAGAGACTTGTCTCTGAATCTTGGAGTCTTGGCCAACCACTTGCTCTTTATCCCTTCCAGATGCACCGCAAGAACAAGGCCTCAAGGAAGGGGGAAAGCATATTCAGTCCATTTGCTGCTTTCTGCGGCTGTCTGCTGTGGCTATAATTAATCATTCACCAGCCCTGGGAAACTTGGCATTGTTTAGAGGGAGTAATTATAACTCGCTCTCTTCTGGTGTGGAGTGCTCTCTCTTCCCCATCCCTACCGCCCCCCTCCCCTACAAAAAGGAAGGGGAAAAGGTCTCTCAAAGAGAGCCCTTGACAAGTTGATCAATGGAGCCTGCAGCAGAGTTTGCTGGGGGAAAGTGAGCTCTGCTTAAGTGGAAAGGGAGGTAATTAGAGCAGAAAAAGGAGCTGCAAGAATGGTGGTGGTGAATGGAACACCAGACTGGGCTGCTTGCACCATGTGGTTGCTCTCTGCTGCGCACTGGAGAGGGAAAGAAAAGATCCTTTGACCTCCAGATGTGCAAAAGCAGCCTTCATCCATAATTTGGAGAGCTCTTTAATAGTGTTGCCAAGCCAAGTTTGCAAAATTCCTGGAGATTTGGGGACAATATATGGGGAGGGACTTAGGTTTCTCCTAGACTTCCAAAGTTGCTGTTTTCTCCAGGGGAACGGATCTTTGCAGTTGGAAGATCAGTTGTGATAGGCCCCACCTGGAGGGGTAACCTTAAAGGATACTTTCCCCACCCCTCACAACCCATCATGTCTTCTGCCAGTTCAAATAGGAAAATAAAGATAGTGGTGTAGCACCCATCCTTTCATGCTGAGGATTATGGCTCCAGGGTGCACAATGTCAAGACGTGGAATTTCAAGCAAGGGCGGACCATGTTGCTTTAACAATTAATCCATTTATTGAGAACACACATACAGTATGGAGGCAGATTGAGTTTGATACTGGCCCAAGATTGGGGCCAGTCTTTTCTAGGTTTCTACCGGCGGGAAACAATACAGTCTTTTTCACACCCCCAGAGACAGCCAGCTCTTCTCAGGGTGTTATCTCTTTCCCAGAGGAAGAGTCCTTGAGGATGTGGACTTCAAAGCTGCAGCTGGCTTTTTGTATAGGGGTGAGATTTCACTCTTGCAGTTACAATGTGCTGGGGGGGGGGGGGAGGAAAGGCATTTGCTACCACTCTCAGGGTTAGTAAAGCAGAGTTCATACAAGGGTACATCATGGCGTTAGTCATGTCAAGCATTCTATTCTACATTTCAATTTCAGCAAGTTACACGTCTGACACACAGCCCACCTCCCACATTGTTTTTTGCATTCTGTTTTACTCTACTTTTAGAATAGAATCATAGAATCATAGTATTGGAAGGGACCCCCAGGATTATCTAGTCCAACCCGCTGCATAACACAGGAAATTCACAAATACTTCCCCCTAAATCAACAGGAACACATTGCTGTCAGATGGCCATCTAGCCTCTGTTTAAAAATCTCCAAGGAAGAATAGGCTGAAGATATCTGTGCCTTGAGATGAAAATACAGTAGCAAATATTGTATTTTACCATTATAGTCTACCACAACCTTGTCACTTGTTGGAAGCTAAGCAGGGTCAGCCCTGGCTAGTGTTTGGAAGGGAGACCATCAAGGAATTCCAGGGTTGCTATGCAGAGGCAGGCAATGGCTAACCACCTCTGTTCCTCTCCTGCCTTGAAAGCCCTAAGAGGTCTCCATAGGTTGGCTGTGACTTGGTGGCATCTTCCACCACCAAAAAGGCCACAAAGCCTTTCCTCTTGTCTTGTTAAAAGCAAATAAAAATTCAAGGCAGGGGCCTGGGAAAGCTCTGAGTGGGCCAGCCCCCTGCAATGCACTTAATCCAGTGTCTTTCTCTATCCTTTTGCTGAGCTGGCTCACCTGCTAGTGGCTTTTGGGTGACATGATTTTCCTCTGGATCCTCAGAATGGGGCTTGCAGGTAGCTGGGCAGGGCTATTCTCAAGGGGAATGTCTTGTGCCTCCCTACAAGCCTAGTGGTGGGCACAGTATTTAAATGCTCACTGCTTTGCGTTTATTCTGTAGGGTTTTTTGTGAGTGATCACCTGCCCTTCCATCAGAAACAATGATGATTGTTTCTGTGCAGTTTTGTGCAATATTATCTAGCTGTCCTGGGGCCAATCAGGAATTTGAGGGTTCATTCTGTGATTGGCCTAATGAAATCTGGCTTGTTTTCACAGCCTCTGCTTCCTCTGCCACATAGGAATCCCCCTGTGAATTCAGATGTCTCCCCAGTCCCCACCTGTCTTCATAATTGTCAACAAGCTTTCTAGGAGCTACAGGGTCCTGTTTTCTTTAGGCTCACTCACAAGCCTTTATTAACCTTGAAACCAACCAACCAACAAATAACAAAGACTGAAATTTAGCAGGAAGGATTCTATGAGTAAAAGCACAATCCTTAAGAGTTTAATCTAAATTGGATGGGAAACAAACAAGTTACAGCCAGATACTGGCTTTTTTTTGGGGGGGGGACAACAAAAAACAGATAATCAAAACAAGCAAGTTTAGTAAGTATAACGAAATGCAACAAAGCTTTCAATGTGGGAATAAATGCAAAAATGGAAACAAGCCACCCCATATGCATTCTAGAGGGAGGGGGTAGAGGAGGGGAGATATTTGCAGCTCCAGTGCCAAGGGCAGGGGCAGAGGTGGGCACCCTGAACCAAGTTCTTTATAACTACATATTCTAGCTTAATTGACATTGCTAACTTCACAACCTGCTTTCTCCCCTCCCTCCCAACACCCACTGAAAACCTATACACCAACTACCTAACCTATGAACCCTACTCCCTCTGATCCCTACCAAACTGAAATGATAGGGTATTCCTTACCTTTTCATGGCATTGATTCAAAGAGACCCCTGTGCTCGCCCCCTCCATTCCATTTTTGTTCTCCCCATCTGAGCTCCTGCTGCCACCTGGACTGCCGGTTGGTATCCATACTGTGAAGGCAAGGAGTGGTGAGACAACTGGCAGAGGGGGACATGGCAAAAGGGCAGCCTAGCATGCCCACTCAGACTGGCCCAGCCAGTCGCCTAGCTGCCGGAGACCAAAGAGGGAGGGCAGCAGTGGCACAGTGCCCTAAGTAATTGCAGGTGCCCCTGCCCTCACTCAGCGACCTCATAGGTCTGAGAGGGGCTGGGTGGGCACCTAGCTTCCCATGCTAGGCCCCTGGCCTGCCCTTTCCACCCCCCTGCAACAAAGCAGCAATGGCTGCCCCCACTCTCCACCCTCCCTGTGGTGTTGCAAATGGGACCCAGGTAAGTCTGGATCCCAGCTTCTGAGTAGGAGAGCAAGATACTGGACCTCAGACTTGAGAATGGTAGCTCAGATTGCTTGGGTGAGAAGTCTGTGCCAGCCTATCCAGTAGCCAAGACCGTCTACTTATCTATGGGACCCCTGCAAGAGGATGCATAGGGATCATATATTATCGCAAGCCAGAATGCAGCCACTTTACATTCTGTCACCTTCACTTTGAAGGGTTCGACTCTGGGAGTCATCAGGCCTTGCTTGGAGGTAGAAAATCTCAGTTGAGGATTGACCTTTTTGGTATCAACATCTGCCTTTCCTAGGAGCATCTGCTTCCCATTCCTGTTTAGGCTCAGTCTTTTGAAAGCTTTATTCTACACTGTGACTGATTCAAAAAGAAAGCTGTCTGCTTTGGAATCATAGAACCGAAGAAATAAAACTCTCAAACTTGATGCAGGGATTCCATCAAGGCAGTACTTTTGGGGGGTATTTTTATGTGTGCATGTACATGTGTGAATGTGTGTGCAGTGTGCACCTGGCAACCTCTGGTGGCTGATCCCTACTGGGGGTCTGAAGATATCCAGGGAGGTGGCTGAAAAAAGCCTGCCGCTGTCCTAACTGCTAGTATTCTAAGGAGGTCTCCCATCCAAGAACTTGCCAGAGTCAATGCAGCTTAGCTTCTGAGATCTGATGAGATCAGGCTTGCCTGGGCTATCCAGGTCAGGACCAAGACCGCAATTTTTTTTTTATTGTTGTAGGAAAAGGGATGAGTGGACCACATCATCCTTTTAGTAGATGAATATCCTGGGGGTTGTGTGACTGAGAAAAACACTTCCCTCAAGTAGAGCATTGGTGGATAATTAGCAGCAAGAAGTCAAAAGCATAGTGAAGCATTTCCCTCAGCTCACCCTTTGGCCTCTACCCAAGTTGCTAAGAGATGTAGAGAATGCTCCCTCTTCCCCTCTGATGATGCTCCACTACCTCAAACATTACCAAAGAGTCCCTAAAAAGGAAGGCCTGTCACCACACATTCCTATCAGTCTCCACAGCCCACTCCCCCTCCACTCCCCCTCTTTTCGCCTCAGTCTTTCAGACATGGTCCTTTGATGCTGTCAGCTACCTGACAACTCCCATTTTCCAGCCTTCTCTTCTGCCTATAAATATGTGTATTTTCTGCTCCCGTACCTGGAAACTGAAAGTTTTGACTGGTTCGTCTCTCTGCTTGAATTACAGTATATCAAAGGCGAGCAAAACTCTTGCCGAATACAGAAATACTGTAACAGGAAAAAGGGAATCACAGTAAATGGGATAGGCAATAGAAGTTAAACAACTACTGTGATGATAAACAAGGAATATAATAACCATTTAAAAAAACTCTCATATATTTTAATGCTCAACATTTTAAAATTTACAAACTTCATGTCATAATAAATTTCCATTCCTATATTTCATATTGTAAATTAAGCATACTTCATGTTTTAATAGGGATCCAATATTAACATTTCCATATTGCAAAAAAGTCATGTTTCATATTGTAAATTAGGCATGCTTTATGTTGTAAAGAAGGTCCAATATTGACATTTCCATATTGCAAAAAAAAGTCTATGAGCACCCAGATATAGGCCCATTTCATCAGTAGACTTCCTCAGGAGTAATGCCTTACTATGTTTTTTCAGGAGTAACAGCCATTAGTACTGACCAATGTTCATGATTCTTCTTATTACATCTTTACTCTCAATCTGGAATAAACCAAAATAATAACAGCACAAGATAACACACAACTGAATGGAACCAAGAATTCAAGGTTAATATTTCAGTGAAAAACTTACCATTCCAAAACACTTAACTATGTACATTTTCCATCTAGGAGCCACAGCCAGTTCAAACTGATGCATTCAACCAGATGCTGAAAGCCTTCTGGAGTTTGCTGGCCTACAACCCTCTATGAATATAATAGGCAGGTGAATAATTAAAACCTGAGGAGGAGGAACCACACTCCCATGAAATAACAGTGGAAGCAAACCAGGCCACTGAAGACCTCGGCGCCCCCGCCATTCAACAGTAACAAATTGGCTGAGCCCCAGCTGAGAGCCAACAGAAGTTCTCCGAGCCTGATGTGCCGCCCAAAACACATAACTGTGCCCGCAGATGAGAACTCAGCTCCTCTGGCCAGGAACAACAGCATCTAAATAGAGAAACAGACAAGTTATAAAAACATAACTATAACTACCCCAGCTCCCGAGACAAGGCTACGGGGAGCAAAAGGCGAATATAACATTTATAAGCCTGAGACTGCCAACGGCCAAGGCGTTGAATGGACAAGCAGAATATCCCAGGGCCGCGGCCGTAGAGGCCGCCCCAATTCTAAAGGAGTGGGTACCAAACCTCACTCCAGACAACCCCAACAAAGCTAAGGCCTTAGACGTCACTGCCCAAAACTGATGTTTTGTCAGAGGGTTGCCTCCAGAATGACAAAACAACAACCCATCACAGCCACCTCGCACGGCCAAATAATCAGCCAATGCAGAAACTGGACAAAGCTCCGCCTCTGAACACAAAGCCAGCTCCACTACGATCCCAATGCCCCATTGGTCCGTCTTGGAGTGCCGGACGGTAAGAGCCGCCTTACCCTCTGTTAACCTAACATCCCTAAGTGACAGGGCCCTGCTGGAAATGTCATTCCAGCTTGCCACTAACTCACTGATCCTAAATCCCCAAAAAAGGCCACCAAAGAGGCTGCATGAAATAAAACAGCCTCAAAGTGAGATGCACAAACCACACTCCAAACCCCCTTCAAACCCCTAAGGATCTCAGGGGACATAGGGTTCCTGGTGTCAGGGTTAGGCCTGACCTCCCTGGACCACCCCTCCAGCATCTTTCAAATCCGAAAGTCTACTGTTTCTTCCTTATACCCTAACACCTTGCTGGCAAAAGCCAGCGCAGTCAGGCATCCTCTAATAGATTGCACGGCCAATCCCTTACCTCTTAAAGAAACAATAATGGAACAACTGCTCCACCAGGAGGGGCCAAACAATGCGATACCCTACCTCAGCCCTAAAGTCTTCAAACTGCCGCACAGCATGTTCGTAAGACTTCCTTGTGCTAGGTGCAATGGCTAGGCCTATTGCTCTGCAGGCCTCGGCTCTCAAATTAGCCATAGCTCCTGGGGCATTGGTGCTGCCTCTTGTCGGCCTCTGGGGCAAGCTGACAAAACCTCTCCATCTGTTTACGAGAGAGAACGTCAGCCACCCCATTATTCACCCCAGGAACATGCTTGGCCAAAAACAAAATATTAAGCCGCAGACAACGCAGAGTGAAGGTCCTCACCAACCTCATAACCCGTTGCAATTTGGATGAAAGGGAATTAATGACATGGACCACAGCCATGTTATCGCACAAAAAATGTACAGTGCAATCGGCCATATCATCCCCCCACAGTCAAACCGCAATCAAAATGGGAAAAAAACTCTTAAAAAGTGAGATCCTGACTCAACCCAGCCTGCACCCATGAATCCGGCCAAATATTCGCACACCAGTGTCCACGGAAGTAAACCCCAAAGCCCAGCAACCCAGCAGCATCAGACATGACCTGAAGCTCCGCCTCAAGTCTCATGTCCTCTCTCCAAAAGGAAATTCCATTAAAGGATTCCAAAAACTCCTACGACACCTGCAGGTCCTCCTTCATGCTGCTGGTAACCCTAGTCCTGTGCTGAGGCAAGCAAAGGCCTGCCATAGCATCACACAACCTGAGAAGAAAGGCCCTACCTGGGGCAACCACTTTTCAAGCAAAGTTAAGATGCCCGACTAACTGCTGAAGCTCAAGTAGCATAACCTTTCTCTTGAGGAAAGTACTAACTGTGTTCCTTAAATCCTCCAGCTTCTGAAAAGGTATTCTGGAGGGTTGTGCCAGGGTGTGCAACTCTATTCCTAAAAATACAAGGCATTGGGCCAGGCCCTCAGTTTTCTCCTCGGCCAATGGCACACCCAACTCAGCGGCCAGCTCAATAAAGCCGGACAACAACTGAGTGCAAAGCCCAGTACCCGCAGGACCCACAAACAGATAGTCATCCAAATAATGGACAACATCCTGTAAACCCACTTTTCACGCACAGCCCTTTCAAGGAATGTGCTGAAACACTCAAAAGCCGCACATGATACAGAGAAGCCCATAGGCAAAGCCCTGTCCATGTAAAATTGCCCTGCAAAAGAGAAACCCAAAAGCTCAAAATCATCCGGGTGTACAGGGAGAAGACGAAATGCAGATTTTATATTGCATTTAGCCAGCTCAGCCCCTGACCACAGTGTCGAACAACGCCCACAGCCTGATCAAAGGTAGTATACCTAACTGAGCATAATTCCTCAATAATCCCGTCATTAACAGAAGAACTCTTAGGATAAGAAAGGTGGTGAATTAAATGAAATTCACCAGGCGCCTTCTTTGGTACCACCCCCAAAGGGGAAACTCTAAGGTTAACCACTGGAGGGCTAGAAAATGGGCCCAAAATCCTGCCCTCAGCCAACTCCTTGGCAATCTTGGCCTCCACTACATGTTCTAAACCCTTAACCAAACTAAGGTTCCGAGACCAAGTTGGCACCTGAGAACCCTGAAAAGGAATTCTAAAACCCAATGTAAAACCTTTCAACAAATATAAACTATCAGCCCTGCAAGGGTACCTACAAAGCCACCACTCAAGAGGTCCCACCTTTATCGGGCTGGGGCCCTTTTCCAACTTGGGAAGAACCCCCACTCCCACCCTGTCTTTTTTGGCCCTTACGTGGCTGAACTCTCGGACAGTTGCTAAAGGAGTGTGGGCCAGCACACATAGGGCATTCGTGCTTGAAACTGCAACCAGGCACACCCCCTGTGAACCGAACTCCCAACAAAGCAAGCGGGGTTGAACCGCCTGCCCCACTGAACTGCGGGAAGTGGATGACGAAGCAGAAGGAGAAGTGGAACCCTTAGCAACCAAGTGACCGCTGTCAGAACGGTCACCCAAATTGGGCCGCACAGGTGACATAACTTGCAGCCACAATTGTTGGTGTATACGATCCCAAGGCAGGGAGGTGTACAGAGCGGCCCTCATCCTGAATTCCTCATCATACTGAATCCAGGCCAGGCCGCTGAACATCGTGTACCCCTTTTATATAATGTCCATGTACTAGATCAGCGCTGCAGGCCTCCAAGGCTGAGCACATGCTCAGCATACACTCCAGCATACACAAAAAAGCCTGGCAGCCAATTAGCCCAGGTCCAATCCACCTTCCTTTTTTTCAACTTCTCGTTCTCCTTGTCATCAAGATCCTCCTTATCTTTCTTTTCAAGCTCCCTAAATAAAAGGGAGAAAATATCCACATATTCTCCCTTGAGGATCTTTTCTTTAGTGGCTGGCAAAAGGTGGTCACCCAAAGGTAAGGCGACATCACTAAAAGGCATGGCACCAAAAGGGACTGCACCATATGCGGAAGGTAAACCCCAACCCCCAGTTAAGAAAGGGACAACCCCTGGCTGTCCAGCCCCTGTCCAACCCCTGAATGGTCCAAACTGACCATGCGGCCATGCCCAGCTAGCCTGGGCCCCCTCACCCAAAGTGGAAGGAGTGTTTAAACTCCCAGGTGCAGCAGATCCCCAAGGACCCCATGGCCAAGCAAGCCCCATGAAAGCCATAGAGCCATCAACCGACTTACTTGGCAATCCAGCAGGTACCAAGGCAGTACCTGCACCCACAGCACCCAAAGAAGGGACAGATCCAACATCAGAAGCACTCGGACCCACCCCCTTTTTTTTAAAACCCGTAAATCCAGTGACGATCTGATATGCTTCCCAGCCGACGCCCGCTTCAGCGAAGCACCCATGGGTCCCAACGAGGCCCGCAAGCCCGACCAATGCAGCCGACGAAGCTAAACAGTCTCCTGACAAGGCCTAATCCCTCGCAGCTTGGGAGAGCAACAAACACGCTCCTCCTGTCCGAGCAGTCTCCGAGGGACTGAGGAGAGGGGGTGGAGGCTTGACGGTTAGACGTTCAAGCCCTGCCCCCACTAGAACGCACCCAAACAGGGCCTGTAGTGTCTGCGCTTTGCCTCCAGGGCAGCAAAAAATCCCCAACAGCCAAGCCGCGATGCAGCCGGCTGCCAAAGACTCCATTCAAGGCAAGTGAGAAGCACAGTAAGGTTGCCGTTGCTTTCCTTTACAGAAACCTGACCTGGTGGGCTCAAGCTAGCTTGATCTTGTCAGATCTTGGAAACTAAGCCCTGGTCAGTATTTGGATGGGAGACCACCAAGGATTACCAGAGTCATTGTGCAGAGGAAGGCAATGGCAAACCACTTTTGTTGGTCTCTTGCTTTGAAAACACCAAGGGGTCACCCTAAGTCAGCTGCAACTTGATGGTACTTCATACACACGCTCCTCTACAGAGTCTTCCCTGCTTAGCTTCTGAGATCTGATGGGATTGGACTATACCATATTGCCTTCTCTCCCACAGTTGCTTGAATCGTGATCTAAAGCCAGGATGTTGGCAAGACATGCAGGCATTCCTAAGGGTCATTCCCAGGTGCTCTGAAACACAGATTCTTCCCTATCTCCATGCCCCTGTTGGATTTCAGATTTCTTAGAGTTAACCTTATCAAAGTTGGGGGGATTTGGCACTGATGGCTGTTTAAAACTTCCTGCTGCTTTATGGCTCAAAACCAAGTATGGGCTGTTCCTCAGCAGGGCTTGGAAGGGAGCTTTCCAGTTAAAGGCATCCAGAATGTGAGAACAAGCAGCAGCAGAAGAGACTGGATTTAAACCCCTCCCTTCACTCAGAGTCTTAGAGTGGTTTACAATCTCCTTTCCCTTCCGCTCCCCACAACAGATACCCTGTGAGGTAGGTGGGGCTAAGAGAGCTCTCTGAGAACTGCTCTTGAGAGAAACAGTTCTGAGAGAGTTATGACTGTCCCAAGGTCACCCAGGAGTGGGGAATCAAACCTGATTCTCCCAGATAAGAGTCCACACACTTAACTACTATACCAAACTGGAGAATCTTTAGGGAGTGGTTGACTATCCATCGCTGATAACAGCGATGGGGATAGGAGGCAGGCAGATAAAAAAGCATGTACACATATGCACTTCTGCTTGCCATCCCTGTACTGAATGCAGCTCATCTGGGGCCGGATCAAAGCTGAATTCCAAGGTTGCTTTGAGGTGCTTCCCTGGCCATCTGGATGGCCAGGAAGTGCCCAGGGAGTGGCCAGGAGGTGCATGAGCATTTAGGAAGCTCCTCCTGGGCTTGTGCAGCTCGTCTCTGTTCTGGGTCATCTGGAGGCTCCTGGCCATTCCTTTTCTAGCGGGCTCTCTTTGGGGCGGCTTGATGCTGCCCTGAGCCAGCCATCTGTTGTCGGCCTACAGGTACCTTTCCTTTTGGGAGCATTTGGCTAAGCTTATACACCAAGCTGGCATAGTGGTTAAAACAGTTTAATTCTTGGCAGAATCACACCATTTCAGGTCAAACAAAGCATTCCTATTCTAGTCCCATTAACGGCTTTCATGCAGTCCATTTGCAGTACATACTTGATTGTTCTTTATATGTGAGTTGAGTACTATCAACCAAATGCCAGTATCCATTAGATAGCAGTCACATTTGATGAAATGGAACAATCTCCTCTCTCAGCACCACACAACAGAATCTCCAGCATCACCAACTTGGACTGTCAGGGAGCAAGGTAGTTTACAAATTCTGTAGGTTCCTAGTTGGGTTGACTTTGTTTTACAGATGAAAGTACACATCTCTTCCTCCTTAGTGCTGACTAAGTGGTGCAGAGTCTTTGAGGAGTGGTTGGCTATCCATAAGTACCTTTCCTTGGGGAGTATTTGGCTAAGTTTATGCATTTCACCTGATTTTGTCAGGGACTAGCTGATGGGACCAACTTTTGCCCATTTTAAAACATTTTGCCCTTTTTTGGTAGCAGGAACTCCTTTGCATATTAGGCCACACTCCCCTGATGCAGTCAATCCTCCAAGAGCTTACAGGGCTCTTAGTACAGGGCCTACTGTAAGCTCCAGGAGGACTGGCTGCATTAGAAGTGTGTGGCCTAATATGCAAATGAGTTCCTGCTACCAAAAATGCCCTACCCTTAATACCCTTTATGAACTGGGGCCCACTTAGTTGAAGGACTGTCCCATCCCATATGTTCCTGTGTGCCAGCTGTGGCTCCCAGGCTGCCCACTGTTCTCCCACTCTGGGGGGCATGTGTAGTATTGAATGTTGGTCTTTTCCATTGTGGCTTCCATGATAGGGAAGGTGGCATGGTATAACCTTGTACTGTCAGATCTTGAAAGCTAAGCAGGGTTGGTACTTGGAAGCGAGACCACCAAGGAAGACTCCTCTGCTTCTCACTTGCTTTGAAAGCCCCTTTGTTGTGGTCACCGTTTTGACTTGATGGTACTTTACACGCACAGTGTGGCTCCGCCTCTGTAGAATAAGCTGTTTAAAGAGGCTATTGATGGAGTATGAACAGTAGCAATTATTTACAGGGGAGGAGGAAGATATTTAGGGGTTTAATTTGGTTTTAATCTAATGGTTTACCCTTGATTTGTAAGCAGCCTTGAGGCAACAGGAAATGAAGGATATGAATATTTTAACAAATACAAATAATGAAAAAAACTAGTGACAAAATAATGTAGGGAAGGGATAGCTTTCAAGTCATGATGATTAGGCTTACAGACATGGGAAATTTCCTGGAAGCTGAGGGAAATCTCATAGCTATCCTGATCATGATAATTTCCCCCCCAGTTTATTTCTTCACCCCCAATTGCTGTAGTAGCAAGCACCTATTTGTCCCAGAGTCCTTGCCGATTAGAACATTCTCCACTGTCAGAGGCAATCAGAGAGAATGATGGGTAATAGCATGCAAATTGCCATTTGGCCTACGGAACAGAGTGCTTTAGCTGGCACAGCCGCACCAGCCGGAAAGCTCCCGAACAACACTTCAGTTCCTTCTTTAAATTCTTTTTAATTTCCTTGTCACCCAGAGTGCCTTGCTCTGTGCATTTTGCATACAGAGTTCTGCATTGTTACAGGGTGCCCTTCATCTCAAATCCCTAAGCAATAACCATTTTTAAGACCGCACTGCGTCCCCACCTCCCTTCATCTGTTCCTTTTTAATGAGAGAACACTGGTGTCTTGGAAATACCACTTTGTAAGCAGGGCATAATTGAAGCAAGTAAGGTCCTGAGGAAACACAGCCACAAATCCTGCTTCAGATCCCCCCAAAGTAATATGAGGGAACCCCTGTAGTTCCAGGGTTGCCAGCTCTGAGTTTAGGAATACCTGGAGATTTGGAGGTAGAGCTTGGGGAGGCTGGGGTTTGGAGAGATGAAGGATCTCAGCAATGTATACTGCCATAGAGTCCACTCTCCAAAGCAGCCTTTAGGTGGAACCAATCTCTGTGATCTGGAGATCAGTTGTAGTTTCAGGAGAACTCCAGGCCCCATCTGAAGGTTGGCAACCTAGCCCCAAGTCTGTTTATAGTCCAACTCCATTTGGAATTTTGCCTGTCTTCAAGTGCTTGTGCAGTCACACCTTTTCATTTGTTGAAGACTAATACTCCAAAGGTTGGAGAGACAGTTAAAAATAACTAGGTAAGTTCTATCAAGTTGCAACCAATTTATGGCAACCCTGGGACCATGAGTTTTTCAAAGCAAGAGTTGAACAGATGTAATTTTGCCAATTTCTGTCTTCATGTAGCAACCCTGGTCTTCCTTGGTGGTTTCCCATCCAAGTTTTAACTAAGGCCAACCCCTCATAGCTTCCAAGATCTGGTGAGAATGGGGTAGTCAGAGCTATTCAGACATCATAGAATATTAGGTCCTTTCCTTAAAATCCCAGGTCATGTGTTTTGAGGCCACTCAAAGCAACTCATTTGTTCTGTTGACTAACATACCAAAGGCACATACTTGACACTAGGGCATTTTTTGTAGTAGGAACTCATTTGTATCTTAGGCTACACACCCCTGGTGTAGCCAATCCTCCAAGAGCTTACAGTAGGCCCTGTAACAAGATCCCTGTAAGCTCTTGAAGGATTGGCTACATAAGAAGGGTGTGGCCTAATATGTAAAGCTACAAAAAAAGCACTGCTTGACACCCAGAGGCAATGAAGTCTGGTTAAAAAAGCCCCCGATCTGCAGTCTTTTGCCTACCTGTGGAAGCAGTTTCAAGTTAACCTTTTCGTGTTAACTCTATGCAAGTTAAATGTTTGCCACCCAGTGTGGTACATTTGACCTCTACACCTTCAGATGAAGAATCCTTTCAGCACAAAGGGCTTGTAGGCAAAGATGGGAATGGGAGGGTTGGTCCCAGTAGCATCCCCACTGGTGTCATTTGGAGGTCAAAAGGCTTGAAATTTAAGAGAAACTGAGTTACTTTGGGGGAGATGAAATAATCTTTTTAAGTCAATCCCATTCTGAACTGAGATATGGAAGCAGACACACAGGGACAGGTTACCCATCTCTGGTGGTAAGTACCATCTAGCCACAGCTGACTTACAGCAAACTCATAGTGTTTTCATGGCAAAAGATAAACGGAGGTAGTTTGTCATTGCCTGGCACTGCAAAGCAGTCCTCGACTTGCTTGGTGGTCTTCCATCCAATCGTTACCCAGGGCTGACCCTGATCTCAGAACAGAGGAAATCAGACTAACCTTGACCAGCCAAGTCAGGGTGGGGATTGCTTACTCATCTCTAGCAGTATCATATGAAAATTTCCACATACATAAAAGATGCTTAATAAAAACTGAGCTGCTTGACCACTAGGCAAACTGAGGTGATCTTCTAGGGCAAGTGGAATTTCTTCTACCGGTCAGAAGAGAAACTTGGCATTAATTGGCTTCTACAATCTCAGTATCTGTCGACTCTGGTCTTCCATAGCTGCCCTGATGGACCATGGTGGGCTTTGAAAGAGCTGATCTATTTTTATTTTTGCCTTGTCCACTTGGAATGCCAAGTAAGTAAAATGTTCATTGTAGGCTTCTCACTTTTCTCTCTATTGGATTGGAGTGGGGGACACACCAAAGTCACAGTTTGCCTAGGGCACCAAAAAACAAAAGAAAAAAACACTTAGACTAGTCCTGCTTAAAAACTAGCCTTCCTCTGCATGCCCTGATTTGAACCCTACATCAAGAATTGTCACTTTTTGCTAACACAAAGAAAGTGAAACCAATAGGTTGTTTCTTCCTTGCCCTTTTTGGTGCAGTCAAGACAAGAATGCTGGTCTGTGAGAAAAACAAATAGGGTAATTGAGAATACGGAGGTAATTCTGTTCAAACAATTGAATCCTCCTTTTTTTGCTGCAGATCTACAAGAATACAAACAAGGGGTACATTAACACCTCTCTACTCAGTTGTCTTATCACCCAAATCTAGAGTTTCATTACAACTATTATACCCTGTTGCATACATTGTGCATTGCAGTTTTAGTGATTAGTTACTCACTTTAAAATGTGCGACGTGGCCTCTTATTATAGATTAGTTGGAAATAGGGTGGTAGGGAGGGAAAGGGGAAAGAGAAGCCAGGGAAATGCGTATTTATGGAACTGGTGCCACCTGCAAAAAAAGAAAAGGCAATTGTGTGCCAGGAATCTTGGGGGATTTATAAGTGACTTCCTGTTAAAACATTTTGTGGCTTGTCATGTTCAAAACGCCAAGCCATTAGAAATGGAAGCAGTGGCATATGGGGGAAGGAAAGGAATCTGATTGATACCCCCCACCCCACTGTGCTTTTTGCAGCAAAGCAGAAAGCAGTCTTGTAAAGAATTGCTGCTAGAGAACAGGCCGAGATGCTGGTGTCTTCACATCCACGTTCCATGCAATCCTCTTTCTCCAAGGCAAGAGGATTATCTTGAACACAAAGGAAGCTTTATAATGAGCTGGACCAAGGTCAGAGATACCTACTCTGATTGGCAGCAGCACTCCAGGGTCTCAGGTAGAAGTCTTTCACATCACCTATAACCTAAAGAGTGTTGGAGACTGAACCTGGGAGCTTCCGCAAGCCAAGTAGATGAAGTACAGTGGCACCTTCCCACCTTTCTTGTAAAAATTTGTGCTTGCACACACATATACACATACACATATTTTGCCAGCAGTTGCACCCTTCTTTGCTTCTTGAATTCTCACTAAGGAATTCTGGGTAAAATGCTGCCCCATTTGTAGTCATTATTATTACCAAAGTTCTGCAGTTATGGATTAATTCAGCAACATAATATGAATTCAGGCCTCCTTGCATCACTGTCCAGTTGATTGGGGTAGGGCCATGGCTCAGTAGTGAAGCATCTGCTTTGCATGCAGAGGGTCCCTGGTTCCCTTTCTAACACTGCTAGTTAAATCCCAGTTACATAATAGGTGATGTGAAAGAACTTTGTAGAATAATGGTCTGACTCAATATTCTTAGTAAGGAGAGGGGCTGTGGCTAAGTGGAAGAGCATCTGCTTTGCATGCAGAAGGTCCCCAGTTCAATCCTTGGCATCTTCATCTAAACAAATCAGTGACAAGAATGCCTAAAACCCTGGAGAGCTGCTGCCAGGTCAGAGTAGATAGTCCTGAGTATGATCAGTGGTCTAACTCAGCTTAAGACAGCTTTTTGTGTTCATGTGTGTTGATTCACAGTGTCCATTGCTGGGTATCCCAAGCAGAACTGGCAGAGGTCCAGGCATACCTGGACAGGATTTGGAGCTTTGGTACCCATGGTTATGGAGCCAGGCTGGTGTTCTTGCTGTCTTCTCCCCACTCAGGGGAGTACTGGGAAGGGGGAAGGCACACAGTTGGCAGTGGTGCCAGGGGTCTCCTGAAGAAGGACTTCAGTCTCTGTGGTAACCAGGTGCTGGGTAGCAGAGGACCTTGAGGCCAGGCCTCAGAATGAGGAAGGGGGATTGAGAGTCCTGTTCCTCTCTATCAGGACTCCTAAAGTGAGCAGGTGATGGTAGCACATCCTAATGGCAGGAACTGGAATAGCATCCTCCAACAAGGGGCAGAAGCCCAGGAGTGGACTGATGGAACCAGGCTTGAAAGTCAGATTGGGATGGTTTTGTCACAGAGGGTGACAGATGGCTGTCTTTGTGGAGGGAGTTCCAGAGTTCTGGCACCATGACTGTCAGCCTATGTTTCATTGAAGTCACTTTGCTTTATGAATGTATTTAATCCTTGCTTACTAATATCATTACTGAATAAAATTCTATGCTACTAACATGTGTGCCCTGCAAGGAAAAGAGGAGGGGTGGGAATGGAAGCTGCCAAGACTCCAAAGACCAGTAAGACCTTTGAAGTGTAAAGCACTCAGCTAGCCTCACTGGCGCCTCCCGAGCAAAGCAAAGACATCACCAAGGGGGGAAATGTAACCATCACCGGTAAAAGATAAGCGGGCGTGTTAAAGCGTTACTTGCAGGGACAACTGTAGTTTTATTATGAGAAGTAGTTTAAAGCCCAAAGCCTTTGAAGTGTATTCATAAATGCCAATGGTTCAAGCTATCTGTTATCAGTTTCAATGAATCCATGTAGAGAGTAACATTGTTGTAATCAATAAATGAAACTTAGTTTTTAACAAAGACAAGTCTGATCATTTTGAAACTTCAATTAACCCTTTGCTGACAATGACTGAGAAGGTCTTTTCTTGGACTGCTGCCTGAGATAAAAGAGATGCTGACTTTTGAGCAACTGGGAAAACTCCTGTGGGAACCAATGACTTGGGGGCCTGCCTCCACCAGGGCCACTCCATCCTCATGCAAAAGGCAGCCCTCACTCCATGTGGGGTAGTTCAGAACCCCTGCTGCCACCAGCTAGTGTCCTGAGCCCCATGGGGGGGCATGGAAGGGGCCATGTGGCTGGGCTGAGCCCTGAGTGGTGGGGGGGAAGAAGGCTTACAGCTGAGTTCATGCCAAGTGGGGAAGGTGGGCTGTCTGGCTGGAACAGCAAACCTATTTCTCCCTTCCTTTCCCTCATTTGGGGTGAGATGAGACTTTGATGATCCTTTTCCAAATGTGCGACTTGAGGGATCTTGCTTTGTCCTCTCCCTCCCCTTCCTTAGACATTAACCTTAATCTGGTCTCATCAGCAGCAGGGTGTCCATCTAAGATCTTGTTCTCCAAGGAGCCATGCATCATCGTCCCTTTTTTGGGAGTCCAACAGATGCTTTGTTAATGGGAGATGATGCCGTTTTGCCTTTTGATGCTTCATTCATGCGTTTGCGGTGATTAGAGTGTGAATTATTGCTGCAATTAGCTGGCAGATCTGGCAACTACTGGCAGCCAGTGCAGAGAATCCAAGATTGCCGTCACTGCAAGGCTAGACAGATATCCACTCTTGTGCACACCTCCTCCTTTTCCTGCCTCTATTGCTCGCCCTCCTTTCCCAAATGCCCTTAGATGCCCATTCTTTCCCTCTTGTTCTCCTATCAAGGAAAAATGATCACTCTATTTGTTCTGCTTAAAATTACTGTCATGGTGAAGGATGGAGGCAGCAACTGGGGCTTTGATCGCAAGCTGTTCCTTTTCTATCTCCTCGCTGCCTTCGACAAAGCTCTCCCATTGATCCCGAGGTCTTGGACTCATCAAACAGTTTGAAAAAGTGACATTTCTAACACTGGCTCAGAGCTTCAAAGGATGATCAGCTAACAATTAAAGAGTTTTTGAGTAAATTCAGAGCTGGATCTGTGTGATGGAGAAAGGCCAGCAAAACACTTGGAAGCTGCCATGCCTAGAATGGAACAAAGGAGAGAGTCCTGACCTGCTGATAGAGGTACTTCTTTTTCAGAAATGAGGGGCTCAGTCCACTTGTGCTTATATCAGTCTATCATTTTAATATAGACAGACAGACGGATGGACGGACAGGCAGACAGGCAGACAGACAGACAGACAGACAGACAGACAGACAGACAGACAGACAGACAGACAGACAGACAGATAGATAGATAGATAGATAGATAGATAGATAGATAGATAGATAGATAGATAGATAGATAGATAGATAGATAGATAGATAGATAGATAGATAGATATTTATAGTCTGTGCTTCCTCACTGAGAATCATGGTGGATTACACACTGGAAGCTAACACAATCCACAGGATGGGATATCCAGTGAACAGTGCAGTAGGATTTGGATTGCAGAATCTGAAGTGGAACAGAAGCAAAGCATAAACATTGATATGACATTAAATGATGTAGAAATTACATAGTAGGATCATACAGCAACAGACAGTACATACAGTGGTGGTGGGAAATGTCATCAAGGAGGAGGAGGAAGAAGAAAAAGAAGAAGAGGAGGAGGAGGAGAGAAAGAAGAAGAAGTGGAGGAGACTGGATTTATGCCCCACTCTTCATTCAGTGTCTCAGAATCTCCTTTTTCTTCCCCTTCCCACAACAGACAGAACTGCTCTGAGAGAGCTCTCCCAGAACTGCTCGGAGAGAGTTATGACTGACCCAAGGTCACCCAGCAGTTAGTTGCATGTGTGGGAGTGGGGAATCAACCCTGGTTCTCCCAGATTAGAGTCCACACACTTAACCACTGCAGCAAACAGCTGATTTATGACAATACCATGGGATTTTCAAGGCAAGAGATGTTTAGAGATGATTTGCTATTCCCTGCCTCCATGTCATGATGTGATCCTGATATTTCTTGGAGTACACACTATACACAGTCATATAGTCCATGAGGCAGAAGGTCAAGAAGGAAATATTGGAAGAGTATTTAGATGTATGGAAAAGAAGGTATTAGGATTCAAGGATCAATAGAGATGGGCCTATAAAGACATGTCTGGCTTGCCTAGTTATTGGCTCGTCACAGCTTGCTATAATGAAATATTTTAGCTTGGGCTTTAAGCAGAAGCTGGAAAGTAGGTGCAAAAATAACTGTAATGCAAAAGAAGAATAAAGAGGAACAGAGAAGTTAACACAAACAAAACCAGCAGCGGTTTGGGGTAAAACACCGGTGAAGCACAGATGGTTTGTGGTTTGTGGTTTGTGGTTAGGGTTCCACACTAAAGGACGCTTGAGTGTAGTACTGAAGGTCTTCAGTATTTTAATGTCATCAGGTTTCTATTTTAATGTCATCAATTTCCTCAGTTCCTTAAAATATAATGCCTATGCAAATGTAGAAAGTATATAGGGCCTGCGTGCCCCAATGTTCTTTGCTCAGATGCCCATCCTGGTCTGAGCCCGCACGTGTGTATCAAATAAAGCTTGGCTGTTTTCCTGATTTCGCCTCAAGCCTCTTTGTCATAGCACCTGCTTTAACTGACAGAGCGGGCTCTTCCTGCTACATCCACAGTCCCTTCACTTCACAGTCCCTTCACTTTTACACAGCCCTACTGACTGTGTAAAAAAAGCCCTCCTAAGGAATTCAGTTTTGCAAAGTTTGCAGAAAAGTAGAGAGTGGGAGCCTTCTGACCTCCTAAGGTGGGAGCCACAACAGAAAATATGCATGAATATGGGCAGTTGTGGATTTTGCCTTTTTGTAGGTTGGCATCTTCAGAAGGCTCTGCTCATAAGAGCAAAACTAGTGCGGTAGAGCATGGAGGAGAGGTGGTCTTGCAGATATGAGGGGCCAGGGCCATGAAAGGCTTTGAAGAAATCCTTGAGGATTTCATAGCCAGTACCTTGGACTGAACCCAGCAGTAACTGATAGGTAGTTGCAGGATTAACTGCAGAATGGTTGCAATATACATGCTCCATCCTGCTCCTGAATCTCAGTGTTATGTGCTGGCTAGCATCTCCAAGTTGACTTTGAGGGGAGACCAGCATAGAATGCATTACTATAGTCTAGTCTTGATGTTACCATGGCATGGATCCAGGCAGGACTTTTTTGTAGCAGGAACTCATTTGCATATTAGGTCACACATCCCTGATGTAACCAATCCTCCTGGAGATTACAGGGCTCTTAGTACAGGGCCTACTGTAAGCTCCAGGAGGATTGGCTGCAGCAGGGGTTTGCGGGCTAATATGCAAAGGAGTTCCTGCTACAAAAAAAGCCCTGGATCCAGGTGGAGACTAATGTGATGGTACAGAGCATGCACCTTTAGTAGTAGGAAGTACATATGATTTTTCTTGTGCCTCTTTAAACTTCCCAATTGTCTGGGAAGTACTCTTCCTCTAGCCCTAATCTGCTGCCAATGCATTAAGGAGCAGAAGCAAAATGGTCTGCTCAGTAACACTCTAGGAATTTCTCCTAGACTCTATGGTCTTTATCATATAGATGAGGGAGAAAATCCTAGAGTATCAGTGAAAAGTGACATTTCATTCTATCTGAACCCCAACCTCCCCAGATGCTGCCCCCTAAATCTCCTGGCATTTGCCTAGGCTGCTAGGCAGCATTAGTAACCTTATGCCTCCTGTGGCACATATATCCTCCACTATCATGAACTTGCTCTCCACCATCTGGCCAAAATCCAAGCCTTTTAATGATGCTTCAAGACATCCCTGTTTGGGCTGGATTTGGGGGGGTTGGGCTGGGGATAAGTTAGGAAAGAATTTGCATTCATTCTTTCCTGTTTTGCTTTGGTTAACCAATCTGATGCTCCAGCTACATACTTATCTAAGGCCTGGTCTACATGTTATAGCTTACCATATTCCTAATGGTGATGTGTTATCAATCCATGAATTTTGATTGTTACAAATGCATTCTGTGGTGTAAAGGATTTCCTCAAGAACTGTTGCATTGCTATGTGTTTTTCCTTCTCATCTCCCATGGAGCTCTAGATGTTTCATATCCCATGAGTCTCAGTGCCAACAATCTAATGGAAATTATAGAAGCCATTATTATGAAGGAGAACCATAAATACACAGATGACTAGATAGCCCCCATTCTTTCAGATGATCTGGAATCCAAATTGGTTTTAACCGTACATTCATTGATTAAATTTTCAATATATAATACAAAAAATATCAACACAAAGTATAACACAACACAAATCCTTTTACATTTAAGAACTAGAATTTGATGATGTCCATACCATTTGACCTGGGTAGCCCGGGATAGCCCAGTCTCATCAGATCTTAGAGGTTGAGCAGGGTTAGTATTTAGATGGGAGACCATCAAGGAATATCAGGATCACCACAAAGAGAAGGCAATGGCAAACCACCTCTGAATATCTCTTACCTTGAAAACCATAGGTTGATTGTGACTTGATGGCAACACACCCCCCCCCCCCCGCCCCCCGTAAATTGCTTTACAGAAAAGGAGAAAAGTGAGGGTGAGGGGAAACGGGGTGTATTGGATTTAAACTGCAGATTATCCTTTTCTTTTTCTTATTGAGTAACCACATTCATGGAGTAAAAACTTCTGAGGGGTTTTGTAGTGGAGTAGTGCTACAAGTTGGAGATCTGGAGAGTAGGCTAGTTTTTGGTTGTCCTGAATTATTTTAACAGCAAGACATTAATTTCATTTCTAAAGAGTACATTAAGCTTGAATGCGATATGCCAGTTATATCTAATATTGCAGGTTCTTAATTTTTCAGTAGGAAGCCAAATTGATGGGTTTTTGCAAATGTATGAGGGTGACCATTAAGAATCTGTATATCTTGATTTTCTATGATTAATTTCTTTTCACAGCCCATTGACTTTCATATAATGTCCTTTACCCTCAACATTATAAATTCAATTATGACATCTCTGCCCAGGCTAGCCCATCTCATCAGATTTGGCAGGGTCAGCCCTATTTAGTACTTGGATGGGCAAGGATTGCTTGCTAGGCAGAGGTAGGCAATAGCAAACCACCTCTGAACGTCTCTTGCATTGAAAACCCTATGTAGTCACTGTAAGTCAGTTGTGATTTAATGGCAAAAATGGTATATCTCTGGGTTTCCCTAATCTCAACAACATTTGTACCTACTTGTTGGGCTGTTTCATTTCCTACTGATGCACTGATTCAGATTTCAAGTAGATTTGTAGAATATCTTCAAGAAGCTCTGTGACAGCTTTACATTTCATATTTTCTGGAAACTTTAAATTTCTGCTGCTTTTTGAATTTCTAGCTTAGTCTTACATTCCAAATTCCACATTCAACTGCTGAATATTAACATAGTCAGGTTTTTTGTTCTATACTCATTTATGTTTAAATTCCTTATATCCCCTGAACATCTTTAATGTTTTAATTTCTTGTCAGTTGACAACTTTACAGATAATGTCAGATAATTTTCTGACCAACTGTTTATCACAGTCTTCATGAACCTTCTAAATGTTTCTCTCTATGGTTTTTTCATTAATTCTTTCTTTTGTCTAAATTAGTCAACCAGAAGACACTTAACTGACTAAAGTAAAGGAAGCAGATCAACTACATCTTCTTCCTCCCTCATATCAGCTGCAATGCACTTTTTAACTTTTTCCAGTATAAAAAGTAACCTTCCTTTATTGATACAACTTATTAGGATGAATGAGAACGGGTTTTAAAAGATTTGTATTCTAATTGTCAAAGATTTCACTAATATATACTTTTCTCTGATAAGTCAAAATCAAACTTTAAATCAAATTGTGTTATCATTGTCCTATGCTCTCACAAATGAGAGTTTAGTAATCAGAACTTTCTGGTCAGCAGATACTAAAAGCTTCTTTACTAGTAGTATAATGCAAACACTGTAATTGCTACTGGTCAGAAAGATCTTATAAAGTAATCATAGTATTCTTGAGGTGAGTGCCTGAGATTACAAGCTAACAACACACCAAATGCATGTGGTAACCTTTCTAACTGAACAAATATATTGCATGAAAGCAAAAAACTCCCCATGGTGTGTGTATCATGTAGACTAGAACTAAATAACCAACTAATTAAGCTATCAGTAGACTTAAGGAAAAGCTCTTCTTAAAGCTTCAGGCACGATGCTCCTTTATATTAAAAAAGGCCCTACCCTTGGGTGTGGTGATATGAGCCTTTCTAAACATGTAAAAAGTGTCTCTGTCTCATTACAGAACTCTGAAATGTCTGCTAACCATAAAATAAATGTTGTTTCACAACAGAGTAACTATAGCTAACCATGCCAATCGGTGACAAAGAAGGAAGAATTCTAACTTAGAAGACACTGGGTTGCATCCAGCCTTCTTTTCTGCTGGTGACAGGAGGAGTCCTCTTGTCCTCTCTGCTATTATGGCTATGCTGGGGATCATGGGATCTACGCAGATAGCAATGATGTGAGATGCGGCTGTAGTAAGGAAGTACAAAACTTAACAAAAAAGCTGGGTGTTCCACTGGTTCCAGGCAAATTTGAGATTCACCACTTTAAAAAAAAGACCCTTCTTTGATTATATTCCAGACAGGCTGAGTAAGATCAGGGGAGGCCAACTTCGAATACAGGGCAATTAGCAACAGAATGCTGTAGTAGCAGCAGCTGCAGCAGTAGCAGCAACAACCAAGTCTGAACTAAAGACCTAAAACCCACACTGATTTCCCTAAAGGGGGCCCTTTTCCCTTGGTGAAAACCTATGCAAGTAAAAAGAATATTACCGTTATCTCTATATTTTATAGCCTTGTAAATCTGCACTGTGTAGCTGCCTTTTGTTTTCCTGGACTCCTTTGTTCAATTTACCCTCTCTTTTATCTTTTGACAAGTTCAAAAGATGTTGCGAAGTTATCCTCTCCTCTTTATGAAAATCAAATCCCTTTGTCAGCACAATCTCCTCCTGCCTCTCTCCTGTACCATAAAAATATATGTTAAGAAGAATGCTTCGTTGCTGTCTCCCACAGGCACCAGTGCATGTCTGACACATAAGAGCCATAGACAGGCTTACATGCTATAAATTTGCTTATCAAAGAAACTTTGCTTGCTTGACATTGGAATTAGGTCTTTATTACCACATTCAATAAATCATTACAGTAAAGAGATGGTACTTTCTTAGAATGGTCTCAAATGGCACATAAATACACATGAAGCTGCCTTATACTGAACCAGATTCTTGGTCAGTACTTACTCAGTATTGTCTACCCAGACTGGCAGCAATTTCCCAGGGTTTGGGGCTGAGGGCTTTCACTTTACCTACTTCCCCCTTGGGATTCTTTAGGAGAACAAACCACCATCTAAAACAGGTGTGGTTTCTATATTCAGACTGTAGATCAGGAGAGTTACATTTTTAATGCTGCAATTGAAAATGTACACCATACAAAAGTGGCGTCACAGTCTAAAGCAGAAAACCACAACTGTGTACAAAACACACCTTAAAATACATACAAAGTAATTCTTATTGTCTATGTTTGTTTCCAATAATACCAAATTCACAGTATATCAAAAAGTTTCACAAAAGGACAGGATCCACAATATTTCAATGTCCAGAAAATGTCTAGCCCTTGTCCCTTCTTATTCACTCCTGTGTAGTATCCAAATTAGTGCCTATTGGAAATTTGATCAAGTGGTCTTAGTTGACGTCAAAAAGAAAAATTGAGCAGATTGGCTCTTTGAGGAAGCATTATATGTGAAACATGACCCAAGTTGACGGACACTTTGGAGCCAGGATTTGTAAGGAATTTAAATACCAACACAGGATTGAATAAGAAGGGAGAAGGACTGGTCATTTTCTGGACATTGAAATATTGTAGATTCTTTCCTTTCCTTTTTGATATACTGTGAATTTGGTATTAGTGGAAACAAACAGATAAGAATTACTTTGTATATATTTTTATGGTGTGCTTGTACACAATTGTTTTCTGCAAAGAAAAATGTAAGCATTTCAAAGAAAGAGGCTTTCCTATTTCTTTGCCCCCTGACCTAGGTTTTAGGTACAAGGAATAATTAATGTAGGGCAACTCTTGAACACACACCCCTTACCTGCAGTCTAAAGTGACCACCCATTTCTAATTCATGTTGACATGAGACCTGAGATTCCTCTGAGCTGAATCTAGAGTCTGGTAATTTCTTCTCATTGGCTTCAATAGCTTTGACTAGCCCAGTCTTACCAGTGTTCAGAAGCTATGCAGGGTCAGCCATGGTTGCTACTTGGATGGGTGACCACGAAGGAACACCGGGATTGCTATGAAGAGGAAGTCAGTTCAGTTCTTGCCTCGAACACCCCATAGTCTTGGGATCACCATGAATTGGTTTTGAGTTGATGGCATACAATTATTAGCTCTGGCTGGATGGCCCAGGCTAGTCAGATTTTGTCAGATCCTGGAAGTTAAGCTGGATCATCCCCAGTTAATATTTGGATGGGAGACCACCAAGGATGTCTAGGTTTGCTACAAAGAGTCAGGCAATGGCAAATCGCCTTCTGTTTGTCTCTTGTCTTGAAATCATTATGAGTTTGCCAGAAGTCAGCTATGACTTGATGGCCCTTCCACCCCCACCGGTTTCTCCTCCTCATTACTGAGGTCTGTACAAAGTTCTTATTCAGTATCAATGTCCAGTGAGTTTAATGAGACCCCAGACCAATGATCTAGGCTTAAGGTCATTACCAATGGAGTCACTTTTGGGAGGGGCTGGGTATGGCACAACATTTTAAGCCTTTTATCGTAATGCAAAAAAAGGGGGGGAGGGGTTGACAGTATGGTTGATGCTGTCAATGGTATCAATGGTTGATAAGATCTAAGCTACTCTATAGTGATAATGCTGGAAGAATTGTTTTGGTGGAGGTTGAGGTGGAAGGTAAAAACATGGTTATAGGAAACATCTATGCCCCTCACAATAGCCAAGATAAATTTTTTGCCGAGTTACATAAGAAGCTGAATGAATTTGAAGCCACAAATTACTGTATTCTGGGAGATTTCAACGCTGTACATGATGTCTTCAGAGATAAAAAAATTGGGAAGAAGGGGGGGGGGAAAGTTGCGTGGCTCACTCCCGAAAACCTTTTTTAAGATGGCAGATGAACTAAATTTGGTTGACACTTGGAGGATGAAAAACCCTCAAACTTCAGATTATACTTACCATTCTCAAGTGCATGACACATGGTCAAGATTGGATATGTGTTGGATGTCAACATCGGTGGCAATATCAGTGCAGCAAGCTGATATACTTCCAAACGTTTACGCTGATCATAGCCCAATTCAGATAACTTTGGGAAAATCAACTCCTAGAACTCGCTGGACCTTAAATTTGCAAATTTTAAAAGATAAAGAATTTGTAATGGAATCCAAAGAAAAAATAAGAATGTTTTTTGAGTGTAACCGGGAAGAAGATACCTCAATCCAAACAATATGGGACACTTTTAAAGCCTTTTTCAGAGGTTTAGCAATTTGTTACTTGGTCCAAAAAAAGAAGCAAAGAACTCAAAAATATAACGACCTATTGGATAACCTACGTAAACAAGAAAATTTGCAAAAAGTGAATAATACAGATCAGATAAAAACAAAGATTCGAGCCTTGCAACACCAAATAAATTTATTATTATCAGAAGAGCTCGAGAGGAAGTTAAAATGGACTAGACAAAATTATTTTGAAAATGCAAAGAAAACCAGCAGGTGGCTAGCCTTTAAATTGAGAAAAGAAAGAAGGGCCTGAACCAACTGATATTAAAAACTACAGGCCGATCTCTTTGTTGAATGCAGATTATAAAATCTTTGCAACTATATTAACGAACAGACTTTAAAAAGTAAGAGTACTTATGAACATCCTAGAATACTATAAGGAACATCCGGATAAGCAACTTGCAGCAATTACATTAGATGCGGAGAAAGCCTTTGATAATGTTAACTGGAGCTTTATTCTTAAAACTTTGACATCAATTGGCTGTGGAGAAAATTTTGTAAAATTGGTTAGGTCAATTTACTCAAGCCAAAAAGTGAGAATTAATGTTAATGGCTCCTTGACAGATCCAATAAAAATTGAGCAAGGTACTAGGCAAGGATCCCCGTTGTCTCCTATCCTCTTTGTATTAGCATTGGAACCGTTATTGCAAATGATCAGAGAAGATTTGGAGATTAAAGGTGTGAAGATCAAGAGAGAAATTTATAAAACACAGGCCTTCGCTGATGATATATTAATTACTTTGGAAGACCCAAATTGTTCAATTGGAAAGCTGATGATCTGCCTAAAACAATATGGTGAAGTAGCAGGGTTCAAGGTTAATTATCAAAAAACAAAGTTCTTATCTAAAAATATGACGAAAGAACAAATATCTGAATTGGAAGTTAAATCAGGATTTTATCATGAAAAAAAAAGTAAAATATTTACGTATAAATTTAACGACAGAATTGAAAACATTGGTAAGAGATAATTATGAAAAAATACTAAAAGAGATCAAAGCAGATTTAGAAAGGTGGAGTGAACTGCAAATCTCTCTGCTGGGTAGAGTTGCAACAGTCAAAATGAATGTACCCCGAGAGTATTGTTTTTGTTCCAAATGATACCAATTATACTTTCAAAAATCTTTTTCAAGCAACTTAATAAAATAGTGGCAAGTTTTGTTTGGCAAAATAAAAAACCCAGGATTAAGCTGAAAGTCCTATAAGATAATAAAGAGAGGGGTGGGTTTGCCTTGCCAGAATGGCAAATCTATCATAAAGCATGTGTCTTGACCTGGGCCAAGGATTGGTTGCTATTAGAAAATAAAAGACTCTTAATACTGGAAGGTGCTGATTTGGCTAAAGGGTGGCACTCATATATATGGTACGAGGACCCAACAAAGGGAAGTATCTTCTTCAGACATGAAATAAGAAAATCATTGTTTAAGACGTGGTCTGAAATTAAAAAACAAGTGTACAGATATACTCCCAAATGGCTTTCTCCAGTTGAAGCTTCAATGCACCCAAACCTTTTTCATTGGGGAGACAATCTTACCTATGAGTCCTTACTTGATGCCAAACATGAATTGAATATCGAGGAAAATACCAGCATGGATTGGTGGCTCAAAATGCAAGTCAGATCAAGATACAAAACGGATAAGGGAATAGGATTTTCCAAAAAGTTGAATGAATTTGACCGTATTATATTGGAAACAGATCGGAAAATCTCAAAAATTTATAATTGGCTGTTGGACTGGAAAATGCAAAACGAAAGTGTGAAAGAAAATTGGGTTAAATGGATGCAGGACTTTGGTTATGCTATTGAATTAAACGAATGGGAGAAAATATGGAAAGAGAATTTGAAATTGACAAGATCCTCCCAGTTTAAAGAAAATTTATACAAAATGGCCCATCGATGGTATTTCACTCCGGAAAAGCTTTCTAGAGCCTTTCCGAATACATCTGATAAATGTTGGAAATGTGGAAAAGCAAAAGGTTCTTTATTTCATATGTGGTGGAAATGCGACCTTGCCAAAAAATACTGGATACAAGTATCACTCTGGTGCAAAAAGATATTAAAAGTTAGTATTCCCCATGTACCAGAATTATACTTATTAAATATATGTAAAGTTCCACTACCTAAAACAACGAAAAAGTTACTACTCCACATTATTACAGTAGCGAGGATCTTATTTGCCAAATATTGGAAAATGTCTCAGATACCGACTAAAAGAGAGTTTATGCTTAACCTTCTTGATGCTGCAGAAATGGATACGTTAACTTATAGGTTGAAAGATGGTAATTTGGAAGAGTGTAAGAAAACCTGGTATCCAATGTATGAATGGGCTAAACAATTGGGATTTGAATGGATAAAATAACATTATTTGTATTAGTCTTAGTAATTTCGCCCCACTAGATAAAATGTATATAGGTTCACTAATAATGCCTTTTCTTTTTGTTGTTGTTTTTGTTGATTTGTTATTTTACTGTTTATTTGTTTTTTGTCTTTTGATGTTGTAAATAAAAATTTTCTTTTGAACTAAAAAAAAGAAGAAGAAGAAGAAGTTTGGCTCACAAGATTCCACAGCTTAGGGGGAACATTGCTGGGAAGTTATATGTAATTGTTCATCATTGTAGTGTCATTCTATGTATTTACATACGCTCCATAAGGACTGGATGTTTCTACTGCTAGGGTTTCCAGAATGAATAGAAAATATCCATTCACAAGACACAGCTGATTTCTGAGGCAGAACACACCGTTATCTCTGAGCAGCTGTCTGAAGAATGGAGTACCCCCTCAAGGACATTGGCCACTCATGAAATCAGCCTTCCTTTCATGTCCTTTGCTATCTAGTCAAGGCCAGCCCTGTCAGGGGCACCCAAAGGACTAGAACTCCTACAAGTCACAGCTAACCCCTGTCCGTTGAGGCCAGTTCACACACAACCATTTTGAGGTGTGCCCCCAAGATCCTTTGAAATTGTTCACCTAAACACACAAAGCATCAACAAGACAAACATGATTGGAAATGTGTGTACACTATCAGCATGAGAAAGCAGGACTGGCTCTGGCACCTTGCCAAGTATATCCTTAGCTACAAACACAGATTTGCCTCTTTGTCATGCATGAAAAAGTCCCTAGTTCTCCTTTCACCTGGATAGTCTCTTCTGCCTTAGTTTTCAAACTGCAGTGCTTTTTTTAAGCATCCACATGATGCTGTCTCCTAATCATCCCCTTTACACTTTTTTCGTTCTTGGTATGTTCTTCTAAAAACTTTGCAGTCACCATTTTCCATTTCTGTAACACCAGGGGCTTTAAAAATGGGAACTGATCTTGTGTTAGTTCACAGCAATGATGTAAAGGGTACTGCCACAACCTGTTTGCTCTTTTGAATCCTCAACTTCCACTTTTAAAAAAGTAAGTAGATTTCATTGTGGAGATATAATGGTGAAAGTTCAGGTTTTATTGTCCAGATTGCCTGGAATGAAATGGGGAAGGGAAGCTGGCAGATGGCTGGAGCAGGAATTCACTGCCTTTCCAATCATGTGGATGCTCTATTGAATCCAGAGAAGCAATTAAAGGGACAAGGGGAATCGTCACCATGCAGATGTAGCCCTAGTCAGCTCCTTTGCCACAGCAGAGGAGAAAAACTCATGAGCCTTAGCCTGCTTTAAGGATGGCGTCCCAGATCACCAAATTGAAAAGGCAAACAACAACACAAAACATATGTTCTTGTGCCAGGTGGAAATGTTCCACTGAAGTGAATGTACCGGGGCCGTCCTGGCTTTCTTGCATTGGTGCATGCTAGACCATACCCCACCTTGCCTAAGACCCTCATACAGCTGTCATGCCATCACAACTGGCCTGTCTATCTCCCATATGATATGATTATTTTCTGATCTTCCTGGTGCCTGCAGATCTCAGTGAAGGGGCTGGTATCTCTGAGGATGCACAGACTCCTGTCACCGGGGAGCAAGCCAACTGTCCAAGCAATCTTCCTGTTCATCATAGCACTGAGATATTCTTGTAGGCTTTTCTTCATGTCCCTCTTCTCAAATATCAGAAACCAACCCCAGATACTCAGATGTGGGGAGGCCAAACACTTTCTTTTACAAAAACCCCGGGTTCAAGGAAATGAATCCGTAGCAGACAGGTAGCCAAAAACAACACTGTGGCCATGATGAGTGGCAGATGGGCCAAGCTAGAATAAAAATGTGTGCATCCTCCCAGTCCCTGTTGTTGCCCCTTCCCCTATCCTTAGGACCCCCTCCTGCTTTGAAAGTCGTGGTTCATATTTCAGTTGCTGACAGACCCTTAACTACAACAAGGCCTGGCAGGCAGCAGAATAATGGGAAGTCAGCAACAGAGGCGAGACCACTGAAGGAATAAATTAACTCCTGGCACTTCACATCAGGCCACGATCCTTTCTTGACAAGGCAGGGGGGAATGAGGGAAGGGGGGATTGAGTGGATGCCTGGCGCTAAGTGAGTAATGGCAGGCACTTCATAACAGGCTTCTAGGAACTCCAGAGAGATGTGTAGACATACATTTTTGAAGTTTTGTTGTGTCCTCCCTGCACAGAACTAACATTCTCGAGGTTTTCTGGGGGAAGCAAAGAAACAGCTTCTGAATGGGCTTACATTTATAATGTAGGTGTGCCTTGTTCTCCAGCACTGTTTTCTGCTTCAAGGTGCTAAATTTCCTCTCAACGACTTTGTTTTATATTTGCTGATGTATTATTTTTGAAGCTGCGTTATGTATGCATAAATGTTCACTGCCAGGTAAAACCAGGCCTCCTGCTGAAAGATATTGTATAGTCTCTCCTAGGTACGTACCCAGCCTACTGTAATCTGGGATATTTGCTTTTATTATGGGTTTTCTGTGAACATTACCCCCTATTGCTTATTGCAGAGCCGCGGCAGAGTCCTCTGTCTTCGAGTCAAAATAGGCAGATACCAACCACTGAAATGAATGACCCTACTCCAATAATTCCCCAACAGGACGCTGAAGTGCCTCTAAGCAAAAAAGAAAGAGATTTAAATAAGGAAAGCAGCCACGCACAAGGACAGAGGAGACTGCTTAGTGAATCTCTGCATGATTTGTTGCTCTGGCCTGATCTCTTCATTTCTGGGTCCAATGGAAAGTGAGAAGGTATTACTATTAAGCCCCTCCATCTGGAAGAACTCGAGGACCACCAGCTTCTGTCTACTAGTCATGTGAGGCAAAGAAAGGAGACTATGAGTGGATTAGCAGTTGTGGCCACCAGAAATTGTCCCAGTGGGCCAATGCCAGGGGGAATCACCTCTCCTGAACCCCCCTATCAATCCCTATTGGAATTCATTTAAATTAGAGGTTGTCAGGCTCTGTTCATTTACAATATTGATAAAAGCTGTTACTAACCATATTGATCAATGCCTAGAAACGCTCACTAACCTAGAGGCCGGGGTAGCAAGGAGGGAGGGGGGGAAAGGAGAGAGTAGCTTCCCAGGAATATCAAAGGTTGCCAAGGTCTCTTTGAAGTAGACAGTATGTGCCAGATTCTCACCTCCTTTCCAGCGGCACCAAGGACATTGCCTCCGGGAAATGTAACCACCAACTGAAGAGATAAGGAAACCAGGCAATTGACCTTGCCTACGAGATCAAAGCTTTTCACACCTAGGTACTTTCTGACCAATACAATGTTTACATCTTTCCCGGTTTGGAACAGAGACATCCTAATTGGATCTAAGTTACAGTATATCACATTAGTCTTTTAAGTAAACACAAAAATGTCTGAAATGTGTATAGCTTGCTTTTCAACCATCTCAAGCTACAACATTTCAGTCATTAGCAATTTCAATTAAGTTCATGCTTTCACATAGTCATTCAAACCAGTCTGTCAAGCAGCTTCGTCATGATGTCAGCAATCATTTCTTCAGTGGGCAATATTGTAATTCAATCAGTCCATCCTTTATCATCTTTTGCACAAGTAAACATTTGATAACAATATGTTTGTTGTCTAATTTCATGTTTTCAGCTTTGCATATACTTATGCATGCTTGGTTGTCTTCATACATCAGTATTGGTTTGGGTTCCTCTATTCCAAATTCCTTTAGAAGAAAAATAATCCAATCTAGTTCATTGCATGCCTTTTGGGCTGACACACATTCAGCTTCAGCAGTAGATTGAGCTACAATATTTTGTTTGCCCTCCAAGTCGGAATAAAGAGACGAACACAATTGGATTGGTGAAACTATGGGCCACTTTTATTAAAATTAACAACAATGGCAAAGGCAAACGAACTGCAGCCAGGTCAGGGCCAGGGGTCTCCTCAGACCGCTCCCCTGCCTTTTCAGCGGGCGAGAGACCAGGCCCCCCAGCCGGAGCTGTGACCCACAGCTCCCGCTAGGCAGACCCAGCAGGGAGGCTCGCACCGGAAGGCCCAAACACCAGACGCGAGTCTCAGTGAAAGGCACCCATCCAATCGAGTCTCCAGGACAGTCTGCATTCACATACCTCGGGCCACACCAAAGGTAGATCCTGACAGACCCCTAACTCCCCAAAAGGGGGAGGCTAACCGGTCCTCCCCAGGCCGCCTGGTGCCATAAACCCCATAGAACCTGCCACAACTAAGGCCAAGTCTCTACTTAGGGCTTAGCACCCACAGAAAGACCCAAAACCGACAAAAGCCCTTGCCGCAAATCTCTCAGGAAAAGCATATTACCCTTTTCCGAGAGATGCACCCCATCCCCTCTGTAGAGGTCGGGACATTCCTTAGAAATATCCGGATGGGGCAAATAGTGACCCAAGCCACCCTCCAAAACCTTGCAAATTTCCTTATTCGCTCGGTAACGAGCCCTTTCCAACCCAGCTGGATTCCAGGCACTGCGCCACTCCAAGCGCGGAATCATGGCCGACCAAACTATAATGGTACCAGGCCATCTGTTCCTTATGTACCTGAAATCATCCCAGGCCTGCAAGATCAACGCCTTGCCTTTAATCAGCCCGAGATCGTTTCCTCCCAGGTGGATAATCAATACCTGCGGAGGAGGGGCCCCAGACCCATGAAACAAAAGGGGGAGCAAGCCAGGCCACTGAAGACCGCGGCGCCCCCTCCACTCTATTGTGACATGTTTGCTGAGCCCCAGCTGAGAGCCAACAGCAGTTCTCCGAGCTTGATGTGCCGCCCAAAACACATAACTGTGCCCGCAGATGAGAACTCTGCTCCTCCGGCCAGGAACCACAGCATCTAAAAAGAAGAAACAGACAAGTTATACAACCAAACCTCCAAGCACCCCCAGCTCCTCACTAAAACTCATTAGCGGAGCAAAGGGCGAATATAACCTTTATAAGCCTGGGAACGCCAACGGCCAAGGCGTTGGATGGCCGAAGCAGAATAACCCAAGGCCGCAGCCGTAGAAGCTGCCCCAATTCTAAAGGAATGGGTACCAAACCTCATTCCAGCCAAACCCAACAAGGCTAGGGCCTTTGACGTCACGGCCCAAAATTGATGCTTTGTCAGGGGACTACCTCCCGCATGACAGAACAGCAATCCTGCGCAGCCTCCCCGCACAGCCAAATAGTCGGCCAATGCGGCAACTGGGCAAAGCTCCACCTCCGAACACGGACCCAACTCCAGCACCGTCCCTGTGCCCTCCTGGTCAGTTTTAGATCGCCGGACAGTAAGGACCACCTTACCAGCCAGCAACGTAACATCCCTCAACAACAACGCCCTATCGGAAACATCACTCTTGGAGCTTGCCACCAGCTCACTAACCCTCAAAGCCCCAAAAAAGGCCACTAGAGAGGCTGCGTAGAACAAAGCTACTTCAAAATGAGACGCACACACTGCGCTCCAAACCCCTTTTAAACCCTGAAGGATCTCAGGAGACACCCTAGCATCAGGCATAGGCCCAGCCTCCCTGGACCACCCCTCCAGCATCTTTCAAATACGAAAATCTGCTATTTCCTCCTTGAACCCCAAAGCCTTACTAGCGAAGGCCAACGCAGACATCCGTCCCCGAATTGATCGCACGGCCAATCCCTTACTTCTCAAAGCAACACAGTAATGGAGCAACTGCTCCACTGGGATGGGCCAAACAATGCGATACCCTACCTCAGCCCTAAAGTCCTCAAACTGCCGCACAGCATGCTCATAAGACTTCCTGGTGCTGGGTGCAATGGCTAAGCCTATTGCTCTGCAGGCGTCGGCTCTCCAATCAGCCATAGCTCCTGGGGCATTGGTGCCGCATCCAGATCGGCGTCGGGGGCTAGCTGACGACACCTCTCCATCTGTTTATGAGAGAGAGCGTCAGCCACCCTGTTATTCACCCCAGGAACATGTTTGGCCAAAAACAAAATGTTAAGCCGCAGGCAACGCAGAGTGAAGGCCCTCACCAACCTCATAACCCGCTGCAATTTGGACGAGAGGGAATTAATAACATGAACCACTGCCATGTTATCGCACCAAAAATGAACAGTGCAATTGACCATCTCCTTCCCCCACAGCCAAACCGCAACTAAAATAGGAAAGAATTCCAAAAACGTAAAGTTCAAACCAGCCTGGACCCACGACCCCGGCCACTCTTCCATGCACCAATGTCCACAGAAGTAGACCCCAAAACCTAGTGACCCAGCAGCATCTGACATGACCAGAAGCTCAGCCTCAAGCCTCATGTCCTCTCTCCAAAAAGAAATCCCATTAAAGGATTCTAAAAACTCCTGCCACATCCGCAGGTCCTTCCTCATGCTGCTAGTAACCCTGGTCCTGTGCTGCGGCGAGCGAAGGCCCGCCATAGCGTCACAAAACCTGCGCAGAAAAGGCCTACCCGGGGCAACCACTTTGCAGGCAAAGTTGAGGTGCCCCACCAGCTGCTGCAGCTCAAGCAACGTAACCTTTTTTTTGCACAGAAAGGAATTAATCCTTTCCTTCAAATCCAACAGCTTTGGCTCAGGAATCCTAGATGACTGTTCCACAGTATCTAGCTCAATCCCTAGAAAAACAAGGCATTGAGCCGGGCCCTCAGTTTTTTCCTTGGCCAAAGGCACACCCAACTCGGCGGCCAGTTCAACAAAGCCGGCTAACAACTGAGCACAACGACCCGAGCCAGCAGGGCCCACAAAAAGGTAGTCGTCCAGGTAATGAACGACCTCTTGCAAGCCAACCTTTTCACGCACAGCCCATTCCAAAAAGGTGCTGAAGCACTCAAAAGCGGCACATGAAACAGAGCAACCCTGTCCATGTAAAATTGCCCTGCAAAAGAAAAGCCCAGAAGCTCAAAATCATCCGGGTGGACAGGGAGAAGGCGAAATGCCGACTTGATATCGCATTTCGCCATCTCAGCCCCCTGACCACAGCGTTGCACGACGCCCATGGCCTGATCATATGAGGTATACTTAATGGAGCAAAGCTCCTCAGGTATGCCATCGTTGACAGATGAACCCTTAGGATAAGAAAGGTGGTGAATCAAACGAAATTCACCAGGAGCTTTCTTTGGCACCACCCCCAACGGGGAAACCCTAAAATTAGACACTGGGGGGCTGTTAAATGGGCCCAAAATCCTGCCCTCAGCCAACTCCTTAGTAATTTTTGCCTTAACTATATGTTCCAAACCCACAACTGAACTAAGGTTCCTGGACCAAGTTGGTACCCGAGGACCTTGAAAAGGAATCCTAAAACCTAACGTGAAACCATTCAAAAGATAACAACTGTCCTCCCTACGTGGGTATCTACGAAGCCACTTACTGAGAGGCCCCACCCTTATCGAGCTGGGACCCTTTACCAGGGTGGGAAGAAACCCCGCCTGATTTTTTCTGACCCTTGCGGGGTCGGACTTTGGGGCAGTTGTTGAAGGAGTGTGGGCCAGCACACAAGGGGCATTCATGCTTAAAGTGGCAGTCCTTTCGACTGCAAGCCCCCTGGGACCCAAACTCCCAGCAGAGCAAGCAGGGTTGAACCGCCTGCCCCGCAACACTGCGGGAGGAAGAAGAAGCACCAGAAAGAGAAGCGGAACCCTTGGAAACAAGGTGACCGCTGTCGGATCAGTCCCCCAAATTGGGACACGCTGGTGACATCACCTGCAGCCACAACTGCTGGTGAATCCGATCCCACGGGAGTGAAGGGTACAAGGCGGCCCTCATCCTGAACTCCTGGTGGTACTGGCTCCAGGCAGGGCCACTGAACATCGTATAACCTTTGTATATGATGTCCAAATATTGTATCAAGGCAGCAGCCCGCCAGGGCTGTGCCCGCGCAATCACTCCCACATATATCAGAAACCCAGGAAGCCAATTGGCCCAGGTCCGGTCGACCTTCCTTTTCCTAAGCTTCTCTTTATCTTTGTCGTCTAATTCCTCTTTATCCTTTTTTTCCAGCTCTCTATATAAAAGGGAGAATACGCCCACATATTCTCCCTTTAAAATTTTCTCCTTAGTAGCAGGCAGCAGGTGGTCGCCTAAAGGTAAGGCGACCTCGCCAGAAGGCATGGCACTAAATGGCACTGCCCCATAAGGAGAAGGGAAACCTCAGATGCCCGGCCAAACCCCTCCTAGCCCCTGCTGCCCAACCCCAGGCCAATGACCAAACGTGCCCCACTGACCCTGCGGCCCCATCCAGTTACCAGGCTGCTCTGAACCCGCAGCTGAGGCAGCCCCTATCGGAGAGCCAACCCCACCAGATCCGACAGACCCCCAGGCACCCCACGGCCATATAGGTCCCATGGAAGGCAGGGAGCTGTCCCCAGACTTACCGGAGGGCACAGCGGGCACCAAAGCAGACCCAGCAACACCGGCACCAGACGATGGGCCGGCACCGACATCAAGGCCACCAAGCCCCACAGCACCACCAGCAGCCGCTGTTGATCTGCTCTCTAAAAGAGACAAGCGGGTCAGAATGTCAGCCTGTAGCGTCCTCTTAGAAACCCACCCCCTCGTTGGGCATCTGGGAAGGTGGAAGGCCCGATGCCCGCTCTAATGCCTGCAGTCTCTGAAAAATGACTGCATTGACATTGTCATCACCCCCCTCATCCGAAGATGAGGGTGGTGGTGGACACTTCGGCGGCGGCTTAGGGACCCTAGGGGCCGGCTGCTTCCCCTTGGGTTTACCAGAACCCTTACGGCCCGACATGCTGTGCTTAAAGTCGTAGGATCAGTAAATCTCCAAGGGAGAAAATGCAAACCTCCAGGCAGCGAGCCCTTCAAACAAACAGCTCCCCCAAATAAAAAAAAGGGGGGGTGGAGGGCGAACAGGCCAAATCCTGTTCTTAAAATGGCCGCCACTCCAAACACCCTAAAATGGCCGCCACTCAGGAACCTTCTAAAATGGCCGCCACCTCACCCTTAAAAGATGGCCGCCAGTGACTATGAAGAAGAAGGGAAGCTAAAATGGCCGCCCAGCCACCCGAGGGAAGCAAAGAACAACCACCCCAGTGCAAGCACCAATGGCAGCCAGAAAAAACGACACACTGCCCCTGCTAGGCACACTGCCCCGCTCCAACAACCACCCACCTGTAAAAAACCCCAAACCTGTAATACTCCACACCCCCACACAAAAAGGGGGGGAGAGGGGGGGATTAAAGAAGCTCAGGCACCCAGAGCCTCTACACGCAAAAACCTCCCACCACTGGCCAGTTGCACCCCAAATGGAGGGAACCTGAAAGGCCCAGACTAAGACAATGTCAAATGCCCCAGCACCACAGGCCAATACACAGCAACAAACATCCCACGACGATCTCCGACGCTCCGCAGCGCACCAGAAGCAGTCCCGACGCTACGCCACTCTCCAGGCCTGCTAAAGCCTCCGACGAGCCCAAGAGCGTGCAAGCACGCTCCTCAGCACCCGACAACGCCGGGAAGACTGTCCCAGCGACGAGCGGGGCTTCAGCAACAGCGCTGAAGCCCCGCCCATTCAGAACGCGCCTAGAAAGGCGCCGACGTTGCCGCTCTCCCTCCGAAGGGAGGCAAAACGTCCCCTCAGCCACGCTGCGAAGCAGCGGGCTTGCGGAGACTTCAATCTTAGTGTTCCAGTCAATCATGCTATCTCCATAGAAGAATACATTGCTACTTGTTGATTTTCCATCTTCATTTCTCCCAAAGTTGGCGTCCATGTAGACTATTATTCTTGCGTTGTCACATGCTGGAATTAGTAACTTGTAATCAGCAGTTTTGAATAGATATCTTTCCAGTCTCTTTATTGCATTCCAATCAAGATTATTTGGTGAACTTGTCTTTCTACTTAAGATTCCAACTGCAGTAGATATATCTGGTCTTGAGATTCTGCTTAAGTACAGTAGTTTTCCAATTGCTTCTCTATATTCACGACTGTTTTCAAACAATTTTCCTTCTTTCAAAGTTAAGTAGGCTGGTTCAAGCAGTGTGCTTATGTTTCCATGTTTCTTTATACCCATGGATTCAACAAAGTCCATAATTTCATGTTTTTGATTAAGCACAAAACTTCCATCTTCAGTTCTTTCTATTTGTATTCCAAGATAATGTTTTATGTCTCCCAGTTGTTTGACTTCTACATCTTTGTTCAGTTCATCAGCTATTTTTTTAATGTCTTCTTTGTTGTAGCAACATAAGATTAGATCGTCAACGTACATCAGTACATATTTATATTGTCCATTTTTGAGTCTTGTGAACAAACAAGGTTCTGATTTTCCTTTTTGAAATTCTTGCTTCTTTAGTAGTTCTGTTAACTTATCTGACCATCCTTTTGCTGTTTGTTTTAATCCATAAATTCCTTTTTGAAGTTTACACACAAGTTTTTCCTTTCCTTTATCTTCAAATCCTTCAGGTTGTTCCATGTAGATTTCCTCTGTCAAATCTCCATTGAGGAAAGCTGTTTAATGTCCACGTGTTCAACTTGCATACCTCATAAGGCTGCTATTGCTAACAGTGTTCTGAAAGCAACATGACTTATGACAGGTGCAAAGGTATCTGTGTAGTCAATTCCATATTCTTGCTTGTATCCTTTTGCCACTAAGCGTGCTTTATATCGTTCCACGCTGCCATCAGGATTGTATTTTACTTTGAGTATCCATTTACAGCTGATAGCTTCTCTTTCAGGAGGTAGGTTTGCAAGTGTCCAAGCTTGCTTTTCATGTAAGGACTGTATTTCTTCATTCATTGCATCCATCCATTTCTTTCTTTCTGGATCAGGTAGTTGACATTTCTTTCCAAGTTGAGGGTTCTTTGACAGGTTGTACTGTTGCACAAATGCCAAGTCTTGGCTGTGGTATGCCTTTGTTGCTCCTTGCTGACCGTCTCACAGTAACTGTGGGTGTCTCTGCTTCTCTTGGACTTCCTGCTTCCCATTTTGATTCATTGCTTTCTTGTGAAGGTGGATCTGCCTGCTCACAGGTGGTCTCTGCAGGTTGCCAAATAGCGAATTCACTGAAGGTAAGATCTTCTAGTCTATAGGGTTCTGTACTGTGGATTCAGCTTGCATAGGAGTTTGAAAAACACTTGCCATCTATATATACATTGCATTATTTTACAGTACATGCATTGGGGTCTAGGATTCTGTATCCTCTTCCACCATTAGCATAGCCCACGTATACCAAGTTCTGCTCTGGGGTCTAGTTTTCCCCTTTTCTCCTTAGGTACAAACGCTTTGCTACCAAAAGGTCTTAAATGTTTCAAACTGGGTCATTTCCCATACCAAATCTCAAACGGCAATTTGTTAGTCACTTTGGATGGAATTCTGTTATGTAAAAAACCCACAGCATTTACGGCTTCACCCCACATATAATTTGGCAGTCCAGATTGCATTAGCATTGATCTGGCCATTTCTATAATTGTTCGGTTCAGTCTCTCAGCTGCACCATTCTGCTGTGGTGAATAGGGTGTAGTAATTTTACATTGAATGCCTTGTTGTTCCATAAACCTTTGGAACTCACTGCTACTGTATTCAGTTCCATTGTCTGTGAACAATACTTCTGGAACTTTGCCAAACTTATTTCTCACAGTAGCATCATAGGATTTAAATTTGTCAAATACTTGATCTTTGCTTTTAATTAAGTAGGCGCTCCGCAGCGCACCAGAAGCAGTCCCGACGCTACGCCACTCTCCAGGCCTGCTAAAGCCTCCGACGAGCCCAAGAGCGTGCAAGCACGCTCCTCAGCACCCGACAACGCCGGGAAGACTGTCCCAGCGACGAGCGGGGCTTCAGCAACAGCGCTGAAGCCCCGCCCATTCAGAACGCGCCTAGAAAGGCGCCGACGTTGCCGCTCTCCCTCCGAAGGGAGGCAAAACGTCCCCTCAGCCACGCTGCGAAGCAGCGGGCTTGCGGAGACTTCAATCTTAGTGTTCCAGTCAATCATGCTATCTCCATAGAAGAATACATTGCTACTTGTTGATTTTCCATCTTCATTTCTCCCAAAGTTGGCGTCCATGTAGACTATTATTCTTGCGTTGTCACATGCTGGAATTAGTAACTTGTAATCAGCAGTTTTGAATAGATATCTTTCCAGTCTCTTTATTGCATTCCAATCAAGATTATTTGGTGAACTTGTCTTTCTACTTAAGATTCCAACTGCAGTAGATATATCTGGTCTTGAGATTCTGCTTAAGTACAGTAGTTTTCCAATTGCTTCTCTATATTCACGACTGTTTTCAAACAATTTTCCTTCTTTCAAAGTTAAGTAGGCTGGTTCAAGCAGTGTGCTTATGTTTCCATGTTTCTTTATACCCATGGATTCAACAAAGTCCATAATTTCATGTTTTTGATTAAGCACAAAACTTCCATCTTCAGTTCTTTCTATTTGTATTCCAAGATAATGTTTTATGTCTCCCAGTTGTTTGACTTCTACATCTTTGTTCAGTTCATCAGCTATTTTTTTAATGTCTTCTTTGTTGTAGCAACATAAGATTAGATCGTCAACGTACATCAGTACATATTTATATTGTCCATTTTTGAGTCTTGTGAACAAACAAGGTTCTGATTTTCCTTTTTGAAATTCTTGCTTCTTTAGTAGTTCTGTTAACTTATCTGACCATCCTTTTGCTGTTTGTTTTAATCCATAAATTCCTTTTTGAAGTTTACACACAAGTTTTTCCTTTCCTTTATCTTCAAATCCTTCAGGTTGTTCCATGTAGATTTCCTCTGTCAAATCTCCATTGAGGAAAGCTGTTTAATGTCCACGTGTTCAACTTGCATACCTCATAAGGCTGCTATTGCTAACAGTGTTCTGAAAGCAACATGACTTATGACAGGTGCAAAGGTATCTGTGTAGTCAATTCCATATTCTTGCTTGTATCCTTTTGCCACTAAGCGTGCTTTATATCGTTCCACGCTGCCATCAGGATTGTATTTTACTTTGAGTATCCATTTACAGCTGATAGCTTCTCTTTCAGGAGGTAGGTTTGCAAGTGTCCAAGCTTGCTTTTCATGTAAGGACTGTATTTCTTCATTCATTGCATCCATCCATTTCTTTCTTTCTGGATCAGGTAGTTGACATTTCTTTCCAAGTTGAGGGTTCTTTGACAGGTTGTACTGTTGCACAAATGCCAAGTCTTGGCTGTGGTATGCCTTTGTTGCTCCTTGCTGACCGTCTCACAGTAACTGTGGGTGTCTCTGCTTCTCTTGGACTTCCTGCTTCCCATTTTGATTCATTGCTTTCTTGTGAAGGTGGATCTGCCTGCTCACAGGTGGTCTCTGCAGGTTGCCAAATAGCGAATTCACTGAAGGTAAGATCTTCTAGTCTATAGGGTTCTGTACTGTGGATTCAGCTTGCATAGGAGTTTGAAAAACACTTGCCATCTATATATACATTGCATTATTTTACAGTACATGCATTGGGGTCTAGGATTCTGTATCCTCTTCCACCATTAGCATAGCCCACGTATACCAAGTTCTGCTCTGGGGTCTAGTTTTCCCCTTTTCTCCTTAGGTACAAACGCTTTGCTACCAAAAGGTCTTAAATGTTTCAAACTGGGTCATTTCCCATACCAAATCTCAAACGGCAATTTGTTAGTCACTTTGGATGGAATTCTGTTATGTAAAAAACCCACAGCATTTACGGCTTCACCCCACATATAATTTGGCAGTCCAGATTGCATTAGCATTGATCTGGCCATTTCTATAATTGTTCGGTTCAGTCTCTCAGCTGCACCATTCTGCTGTGGTGAATAGGGTGTAGTAATTTTACATTGAATGCCTTGTTGTTCCATAAACCTTTGGAACTCACTGCTACTGTATTCAGTTCCATTGTCTGTGAACAATACTTCTGGAACTTTGCCAAACTTATTTCTCACAGTAGCATCATAGGATTTAAATTTGTCAAATACTTGATCTTTGCTTTTAATTAAGTAGGCGCTCCGCAGCGCACCAGAAGCAGTCCCGACGCTACGCCACTCTCCAGGCCTGCTAAAGCCTCCGACGAGCCCAAGAGCGTGCAAGCACGCTCCTCAGCACCCGACAACGCCGGGAAGACTGTCCCAGCGACGAGCGGGGCTTCAGCAACAGCGCTGAAGCCCCGCCCATTCAGAACGCGCCTAGAAAGGCGCCGACGTTGCCGCTCTCCCTCCGAAGGGAGGCAAAACGTCCCCTCAGCCACGCTGCGAAGCAGCGGGCTTGCGGAGACTTCAATCTTAGTGTTCCAGTCAATCATGCTATCTCCATAGAAGAATACATTGCTACTTGTTGATTTTCCATCTTCATTTCTCCCAAAGTTGGCGTCCATGTAGACTATTATTCTTGCGTTGTCACATGCTGGAATTAGTAACTTGTAATCAGCAGTTTTGAATAGATATCTTTCCAGTCTCTTTATTGCATTCCAATCAAGATTATTTGGTGAACTTGTCTTTCTACTTAAGATTCCAACTGCAGTAGATATATCTGGTCTTGAGATTCTGCTTAAGTACAGTAGTTTTCCAATTGCTTCTCTATATTCACGACTGTTTTCAAACAATTTTCCTTCTTTCAAAGTTAAGTAGGCTGGTTCAAGCAGTGTGCTTATGTTTCCATGTTTCTTTATACCCATGGATTCAACAAAGTCCATAATTTCATGTTTTTGATTAAGCACAAAACTTCCATCTTCAGTTCTTTCTATTTGTATTCCAAGATAATGTTTTATGTCTCCCAGTTGTTTGACTTCTACATCTTTGTTCAGTTCATCAGCTATTTTTTTAATGTCTTCTTTGTTGTAGCAACATAAGATTAGATCGTCAACGTACATCAGTACATATTTATATTGTCCATTTTTGAGTCTTGTGAACAAACAAGGTTCTGATTTTCCTTTTTGAAATTCTTGCTTCTTTAGTAGTTCTGTTAACTTATCTGACCATCCTTTTGCTGTTTGTTTTAATCCATAAATTCCTTTTTGAAGTTTACACACAAGTTTTTCCTTTCCTTTATCTTCAAATCCTTCAGGTTGTTCCATGTAGATTTCCTCTGTCAAATCTCCATTGAGGAAAGCTGTTTAATGTCCACGTGTTCAACTTGCATACCTCATAAGGCTGCTATTGCTAACAGTGTTCTGAAAGCAACATGACTTATGACAGGTGCAAAGGTATCTGTGTAGTCAATTCCATATTCTTGCTTGTATCCTTTTGCCACTAAGCGTGCTTTATATCGTTCCACGCTGCCATCAGGATTGTATTTTACTTTGAGTATCCATTTACAGCTGATAGCTTCTCTTTCAGGAGGTAGGTTTGCAAGTGTCCAAGCTTGCTTTTCATGTAAGGACTGTATTTCTTCATTCATTGCATCCATCCATTTCTTTCTTTCTGGATCAGGTAGTTGACATTTCTTTCCAAGTTGAGGGTTCTTTGACAGGTTGTACTGTTGCACAAATGCCAAGTCTTGGCTGTGGTATGCCTTTGTTGCTCCTTGCTGACCGTCTCACAGTAACTGTGGGTGTCTCTGCTTCTCTTGGACTTCCTGCTTCCCATTTTGATTCATTGCTTTCTTGTGAAGGTGGATCTGCCTGCTCACAGGTGGTCTCTGCAGGTTGCCAAATAGCGAATTCACTGAAGGTAAGATCTTCTAGTCTATAGGGTTCTGTACTGTGGATTCAGCTTGCATAGGAGTTTGAAAAACACTTGCCATCTATATATACATTGCATTATTTTACAGTACATGCATTGGGGTCTAGGATTCTGTATCCTCTTCCACCATTAGCATAGCCCACGTATACCAAGTTCTGCTCTGGGGTCTAGTTTTCCCCTTTTCTCCTTAGGTACAAACGCTTTGCTACCAAAAGGTCTTAAATGTTTCAAACTGGGTCATTTCCCATACCAAATCTCAAACGGCAATTTGTTAGTCACTTTGGATGGAATTCTGTTATGTAAAAAACCCACAGCATTTACGGCTTCACCCCACATATAATTTGGCAGTCCAGATTGCATTAGCATTGATCTGGCCATTTCTATAATTGTTCGGTTCAGTCTCTCAGCTGCACCATTCTGCTGTGGTGAATAGGGTGTAGTAATTTTACATTGAATGCCTTGTTGTTCCATAAACCTTTGGAACTCACTGCTACTGTATTCAGTTCCATTGTCTGTGAACAATACTTCTGGAACTTTGCCAAACTTATTTCTCACAGTAGCATCATAGGATTTAAATTTGTCAAATACTTGATCTTTGCTTTTAATTAAGTAGGCAAAGACATATCTTGATTTTGCTTCTATGAAGGTTAAGAAAGATTTGTTTCCTCCAGCTGATTCTTTAATTGGTCCCACAAGATCTGAGAATACCATTTCTAGAAATTGTTCATTGTGTACAGCAGGGGTGGCCAACAGTAGCTCTCCAGATATTTTTTACCTACAACTACCATCAGCCCCAGCCATTGGCCATGCTGGCTGGGGCTGCTGAGAGTTGTAGACAAAAAACTTCTGGAGAGCTACTGTTGGCCACCCCTGGTGTACAGTATACTTTGGTGTATTACCTTTTGCTTTAAGACATATATCACAACCAGATTGCATTTGATTGCAATAAACAACATCAATGTTACATTCCTTCAATAATTTTTCCACACTTTGCATATTATGGTGACCCAAGGTTATATGCCATTTAAAAAGATGATTTATGCTTACATACAGATTGCATTGTATTATAAACTGGCTCATCAACATTAATTACATCAGTAACATTTTCATCATCATTTTGTACATCACCATCATCAACATCAACAAGCTTTAGATAATGAAGACCATCAACTACTTCAAGCATAAGTTCAGTTCCAAATTCAGGATCAACAATATTTCCATTTGTCTTTCTGAGTACAATCTCATGATTTCTTCTGACAATTCGTTTGGTTGAGACTAGGTTTCTGACAGTTTCAGGGGTCAAATGCACACTTTGTTAGTGTAATTCTTTTAATTTCTTGACTTTCATCCGTAACATTTAATACCACTGTCCCACTTCCTTCAACTTTCAGTAGTTGTCCATTGGCTTGCTGTAATTTTGGGCAATTGTTTTCATCCAAGTCAACAAAATATTCCTTTCAATTACAAACATGAAAATATGTACCCGAATCAAGCATCCAATGATTCTCAAGATTTGCGTTTGATTCAGTAATTGCCTATGCAGGATTTCTTTCAGACACATTCTTAGTCTTGGCATTCTTAGCTGGTGGCTTTTCAGATTTAAAATCATGTTTTTGTTGGTTACTATTCTCCACTAGATGTCGCTGCTTCAATAGAAGAGCTTGCTTTATGATTTTGAATATTTCTATATCTGCAAGATATTGCTTTATGGCCCAATTTTTTGCATATAGAGCATCTAACATTTCCTTTCCCAGGATGCACTCTTAAACTACCATTTTATTGGTAGTTTGCAAGAGTTCTCTTATTTCCCTCTTCCCTTAAGTAATTCACAGCATACTCAGGGATTAAGTCTTTCTGTGTTTGCAGTATAGCCAGATGACTGTGATAGCTTTGTGGTAGGCTATTCAAAATGGAGGCATTAACTTCCTGATTAGGTGGGTCCTCAGAGTCTTTGAGTTCAGACACAGTCTGCATGATACTATCTAAACGTTTTGACATAGATTCACCTTCATGCAACTTAAAATGTGCAGGTGCCTTCTTAGGAATAAGGCCTGTGCATCTGAGCTCTGCTTGTACTGATTTTTCAACATTTTCCACATCTCCTTTGATGTATTGCAATCTACAAACATTGGGCATTCACATTCAGAGACAGAGTTCAAAATTAGTTTTTTCCCAATTGCATATTTATTCATAAATTCTCATTTTGCGAGTTCCTGTTCTGGGACATCATTATTTAAAACTTCCTCAGCTTCATGCATCTCTAATACAGTTTTAATCTGCCTCTGCCACCATCGATAGTTGATAGCATTTAAGGTGGGGATTTGAAAATGGAATATTGATTTTGGAGATTGTAGGACTCCCTGCTCCCAAGTGAGAGGATGAACTGCTTCCAGGATTGGACATCGTCTTGGCTGGGGAGCTGCTTGTGAAGATTCAAAAACTCTGCTTTCTGTGTCTCTCTGTCTTTGGCTGGCAGTTGTCAGGAAGGATCAGCAGGAAGATGCTCCTTTTGTGCTGTAGATCAGATGCTTGGCAGCTTGTGCTTGGTAGAGTGGGGGCTATGGCTTTCCCCTGCTCACGGAGGTTTTTCCGTCAGGCAAAACTAACCTTGCATCCCCCAAAAAACTTTTGATCTAACCTTTCCTTCTCGGCTTATTCTCATTCAAGCTTCTTCTTTGTTTTCTCCAATACACAAACTATGCAAACCTTCCTCTCGCTACCATTTGATGGAAATTTACATTTAAATTCAGAGGGTTGGCGTTTGCATAGATGAGTCAGAGACAATTGCTTATCAAAAGAAAGAAAGTTTACTAGCATAAAACATCAGGAAAAGATACTTGGGAGTAAAAGAAATAAAACTTAGCTCAATAGCTTGGTTAACTACATCTCCTCGGTTACATGGCTAATTTATGAATCTTTGGTTTCTTCTTCTTCCCAGAAAGCAATTTTGGGAACAGGAAACAAGGCAATTGATCTTGCTTACGAGATCAAAGCTTTTCACACCTAGGTACTTTCTGACCAATGCAATGTTTACATCTTTCCTGGGTTTGGAACAGACACATCCTAATTGGATCTAAGTTACAGTACATCACATCCTTCTTTTAGGTAAACACAAATAGTTAACTCTATAATGTCTGAAATGTGTATAGCTTGCTTTCCAACAATCCCACTCTGGACCTTGTAGAGTCATGTCCTCCCCAGTTGTGGGCAAGTTACCTGCAGCTGGTGCTACTAGTCTGTATTTCCTCCATGCTCTCTCTCTCCCCCTACTATTGTAAGCTACTTTAGGTCCCTTGGGTGGAGTAAAACTGGATATACTGTAAATATTTAAATAAATACAAAGTCAAACCAAAGTTTGGGCAGCCAGAGGACAAGACACAGGCAATAAGCTTGTAAACCAGAAGCATGATCAAAGTCAGGAATGCACAACGCAGCCTAGAACAGAGGCAAGCCTCAAGGTCAAAGAAGCCAGTGGCAGGAGCCAGCCTTGGTAGTATTGGCCCAGCCTGCATACTCCAAACACATTGGACAGCCTAAAGAGTCCAGTCGGTATGTTGCAGCTCTGTACTACCAAGCTAGACCCTTCACAGGTGTTTCCTGCAGCTTTTGTTAGGACCCTCCAAGTCGGCTATGCGTCCTAAGCTGCCCATCTTCAGGCGGTGCAGGGAAGACTGTGCCAGCAGTTCCTCTGGGAAGCAGGCAGCTCAAATGGTGTGCAGAACAAAGTAATGGAGTTCCTGGCCCCTGGATCTTGGTCCAAGCCTCTGTGAAGTCTGGCCAGTGGAATCATGTCTGAGTGGATCCTATTTACTGGGAAAGAACAGATTCAGACCCAAGAGAACGTCTATTGGGTAATAATCAGCACTTCTCAATCTATCAAGATACTTTAGTTTGGGAAAAAATGACTCAGAGGGGATGGGATGAAAGGTAGCATAGTATAGCCTGATCTTGTCTGCTCTCAGAACAAAGCAAGAGTGGTACTTGGTTGGGAGACCCCCAAGGAAGTCTCTGCAGAGGAAGGCAATGGTAAATCTCCTCTGTTCCTCACTTTTCTTGTAAGCCTTTTTCTGGGGTAGTCATAAGTCAGTTGCTACTTGATGGCACATACATGATAGAGACTCAGGAAAGTATACACAGGATGGAAAAAGTGGGTAGAAAGAACTGTTTCTTCTTCTTGAATAATGCTAAAATTGGGGCTGCAGAGTGTTGGGCAATAAATTCAGGACAGACAACAGATGAAAGGAATGAAGAGTCGAATTGTGGAATTCAGTTCCATTGGATACAGTGATAGCCACAAGTCTAGAAGACTTTAAAATGTGCTTAGGTACAATCATGGTTCATCAGTGGTCAGTAGCAGAGTGATTAAAGGGAGCCTCCATAGTCAGAGACAGGAAATCTCTGAATATCAGTGGTAGAATGCAATGTAAAGGAAGGTCGTGGCCTGTTTGCTGGCCCTCCAGGGCAACTGGTTGGTTGCTGTATGAGACAGGATGCTGGTCTAGAAGGTCTAGAAGGGCTTTGATCCAGTGGGGCCCTTTTTATATTATAATGATAAATACAAGGGATCCTGCTGCATGAACATTCAGTTCTTCGTCGTCATTCCCTACCATCAGGTACTTAGCTCAGATGGATCCTTTTTGGATTTCCTTGAATTTTTGGTTGAAAACTCAATAACATGCTTCCTCCCCTTCTTTTTAAAAACTGAACTAGGCAACTGGCCCTTCAAAATTGTTATTGTCTACTCAGACTGGCAGTGGGTCTCCAGGGTCTCAGGCAGAGGTCTTTCTCCTCAACTATTTAACTGGAGATGTTGAGGATTCAACCTGACACTTTCTGCATGTCAAGCAAATGCTCTGCCAATGAGCCATGGCCCCTCAGCACCCTAGATCTCTCCCCTCTTCACCTTTGGCAGTTCTGTGGTGTAGCTGTCAGCTGACCTGGTCCCCTCTTGTCTTTTGTAGGCCAGAAAGAAAACCTCCTGTGCTATAACTGAGACAAAAATATTTCCGCAAATAACTGCTGTTTTTTTGAGGGGTTATAGAGTGTTTCGAGCCCGTCCCTGTGGCATCAGTCCCATCGTTGTGGGACACAGGGGGCCGGCGCAGCGGCCCGCCGAAGCAGCCTGTCACTAATAACACAGGTCGAGATGCAGGACAGGAACCCGGAAGTGACTGACAGGCTGCTTCAGTGGGCCGCTGCACCGGCCCCCTGGGTCCCACAACGATGGGACCGATACCACAGGGACGGGCTCAAAACACTCTATAACCCCTCAAAAGAACAGCAGTCTACCTCGCTTCCCCCGAGCCCTGCCGCCATAAGCCTCAAGGGGGCTCATTTTGCGGCATCTCCCGGCAGGAGGGTGGCACCCGCACGGGACACATATCAAATGAAAGAGGGGGCGCAGGGCTATCAGAAACAGCCAGCGGAGGGAGTCGGGAGCCCACCCCATTGGGGGATCCACACCCTGAAAGTGATGAAGGTGGCGCAGATAGAGCCAACAGAGCAAACAGGACAAAATAAATAGGCTGCATTATGCAGCACAGTTGAGAAAGTGCCTTATCCCATATACTGATGAAGTAAATACAGGATTTGAGAACAAAATTGCACCAGAAGACACAAACACAAAGCTCCCTTACACTGAATCAGTGCTTGGGTCCACCAAAGTCAGTATTGTCTACTCCAGGGGTGGCCAGAGTTGCTTAACAAAAGAGCAACACAGAATAAAGGTCAGATGTTTGAGAGCCGCAAGACATGAACATCGGATATTTGAGAGCCACGGACGGAAGGAAGGAAGGAAGGAAGGAAGGAAGGAAGGAAGGAGGGAGGGAAGGAAGGGAGGAGGGAGGGAGGGAGGGAAGGAGGGAAGGAAGGAAGGAAGGAGGGAAGGAAGAAAGGAGGAAGGAAGAAAGGGGGGAAGGAAGGAAGGAAGGAGGGAGGGAGGGAAGGAAGGGAGGAGGGAGGGAGGGAAGGAGGGAAGGAAGGAAGGAGGGAAGGAGGGAGGAAGGAAGAAAGGGAGGAAGGAAGGAAGTAGGGAGGGAAGGAAGGGAGGAGGGAGGGAGGGAGGGAAGGAAGGGAGGAGGGAGGGAGGGAAGGAAGGAGGGAGGGAGGGAAGGAGGGAGGGAGGAAAGAAGAAAGGAAGGAAGGAGGGAGGGAGGGAAGAAGGAGGGAGGGAGGGAGGGAGGGACGGAAGGAGGGAGGAAGGAAGAAAGGAAGGAAGGAGGGAGGGAGGGAAGAAGGAGGGAGGGAGGGAAGGAAGGAAGGAAGGAGGAAGGAAGGAGGGAGGGAGGAGGGAGGGAGGGAAGGAAGGGAGGAGGGAGGGAGGGAGGGAAGAAGGAGGGAGGGAGGGAAGGAGGGAGGGAGGAAGGAAGAAAGGAAGGAAGGAGGAAGGAAGGAGGGAGGGAGGGAAGAAGGAGGCAGGGAGGAAGGAAGGAAGGAAGGAAGGAAGGAAGGAAGGAAGGAAGGAAGGAGGGAGGGAGGAGGGAAGGAAGGAAGGAAGGAAGGAAGGAAGGAAGGAAGGAAGGAAGGAAGGAAGGCAGGCTGCCCCCTCCCGCCAGCCGCCCCCCCCTGCTTTCGGCCCCCTCCCTCCCTCCCTGCCTGCCGGCTTACCTTCTCCCAGGGCGTGGCCTCCCCTCCGGGCGGGCGGGTGGACTGGCCAGGAGGCGCAGCGGCGGCTGGTGCTGCTGGCGGCGCTGCTGGCGGGGCTGGCGGCAGCTGAGGAGGAGGCGGCCGAGCTCACCAACCCGGGGCCTCCCGCCACGCCGCCGCCGCTGCAGGCGCTGCCGGCCCGCCTCCCGCTCCGGCCATCACTGCCGCCGCTGCCGCCGCCTCCGCCGCCTCCCTCCGCGGGCTTCCAGCGCCGGCCTCTCCGCCGCCTCCCCCTCCGCCACCGGGGCCCTACGCCAGCGAGAGGAGCCGGCAGGCCGCGCGCACTGGCGGGGAAGGCGGCGAGTGAGGGAGGGAGCGTCCCTGCGCATGCGCACGGCGATTGGCGGCGGTGTGGCGGGCCCTACGCTGCCCACGCTCCTGGCCCCGCGTATGTGCAGAGCCCGCCACACTGCCGCCAATTGCCGTGCGCACGCGCAGGGAAGCTCCCTCCCTCACTTGCCGCCTTCCCCGCCCGCGCGCGCGGCCCGCCGGCTCCTCTGGCTGGCTAAACCGGGATCTCTAATGGTCCCGGTATAGCCAGCCCGGGGGGCGGGAATTTGCGGCCAGAAACGGGACTTTCCCGGGTGACCGGGACAGTCTGGCCACCCTACTTCTTGAGTGGAATACATTGCATGGTGCATGTGGGTGCTTGGCACATTTGGTTCTTCTCCTGGGCATTCTAGTCTTCTCTGATGCTATTTTGACAGCTTGAGTGTGCCAGTTCTCCAGCCCAGCCACTTGTATTCATATTATTTTTTTTTTGTCCTCACTCCATCTGGATTCACAGTACTCCGCTGAAAGCTATTGAAAAGTCGTGTTACTTTGTGAGCAGATTTTGCATAGCCAGTTTTGTATGTCACTGCCCAAAGTGGGACATTCCTGAATTCTGCTGTAGAACCTAAGCCAGCATGGAAAGAAATTTTTTTTCCTTATCCATGGAGCTGGACTTGGATCAGAAAGTGGCCCACATTCACACTGAAATGTATGAATCCATCAGCCCCTTCAGCACATGACAACATGGAGTACAATTGGGTCATACCACCCCTCTCCGGATACCAAAGAATTACTCATCCTTGTCTTTGAACATCAGTCTTTGCTCTGGGTTTCCTTCCTTCTCATAAGAAAACATGCTAGATTGGTGACTCTTGAGAGAAGGCATTCCTCTGAGGGCCGATAATTACTCCTACATATTCTTAAAAATAGCTCTTTTGGGTAGAAGGGTGATGTATGCCTCCACTGTTAATTCAGGAAAAAAGTGCATCTTGGAATTTTTGATTCAAGAAATGAGACTGAGTTCTCAGAAGTTTGAGAGAGGGTTCTTTAGATGTATCGGGCTGGAAGCAATGCAGATATTCTGATTGGCTCTGTTATTCTGAGTGCTTAATTTCTTTCCTCTGGATGATTTATTTCCTTTGTAGGTAACTGGAAGTGGGGGGGGTGTAATTTTGTTGGCCTGTACTTTGATAAAGTGGATTACTCAGAAGCCTCATCAAATAGTCCTTTTAGTTTAATGACTTGTCCTTTGCGATGATCTTTTAAAAGACAGCAATCTTCTACCTTACATGGAAGATAAAGTCTAATTGTTGATTTCGGATGATGAGAATCTCTGGCTAAGATTACTCAAGTTTTTATGTTCTCTCTCTCTTTTCCAGATCCATTTGGGAGCAAGCCAATGCAGCAAAACCCTGCAGACAACAAGAGGTCTGGATCAGCCAGACTTCACCCATGGTGTACTTCCATTGTCATTGTGACTGGCTGCCAAAAGAGGGAGTCTACTCTGCTGTCTGCTTTTCTGTATTGCTCTTCAATGCCACTGGTTAGAAGGAGGTACTGCTGCTCCATCTGATACAGTCCAGAATGGCTCAAAGAGCCAGCTGGAATTTCATCTTGTCCTGTACATTTCCAGAATCTGGACTGGCACTTCAGTCTGAGCCGCATAGACATAGGACTTTGTCACTGCCTAGATATCTTTTTCTGTCCCATTGCTGATGGGCTATTTGATTGCAGACCACTTCCTGCCTCTTGGATTATGCCTTGACTGTGCCAGGAGATAGGTTAGGTTGAGTGAATGGCCCATGATGCCCCAGTGAGCTTCAGGGATTTGACCCTGGGTCTCCTTGGTCTAATCTTATATTCTAGCCCAGGGTTTCCCAAACCTTTCTTTCCTGTGGCTCAGTTATTTTTACACTTCTCCTTCGTGGCCCACTAAAATTTGGGGGTGGAGCCAGGAGACTTTGGGGGTGGAGTTGGGAGACAAAAATTATGTAATTTCTTGTGGTGTCATTTCCAGGTCAAGTGTCAAGATCGACTGATTCTGACTAAAGACTGGGGGATCTTGGCCTAAGTGTCAGGCCTGGTTAAAATCACAATAGATCCACTGCTGCTAATGTTCTACCCTTAGCTACTTCCCCTCCCCCTTTCTTATTTTGATTGGTGTGAAAGAAATAGTGGGCGCCTTCTCAGAGCCTGAGGTGGGAGGAAGCCTTGCATGATAATACAAGGACAACCGGCCAGCTATCGCCTGAGAAAGTATCTGGTAGTTATGTGTAAATGTTCCCTCCTGGAATCCCACCCCCGTAGGAATGTTTTTGAAGTGTATCTTAAAACCCATGTATCAATGTATTGGTTTCATTCTTAGCAAGCTAGAGGCTTGCACCAGAGTACCAGTTATCAATAAATGTAGTCTTATTTGACTCATTCTTGAATCCGTCAACTTGACATCAAGGGCCAAGTGATGTCACTTCCGGGGCACACTCCTCTTCCTGTGATATCTCTTCCAGGACACTCCCCCAAACCTGCCTCTTCTTCTGAAGTAACTTCATTTTCAGAAAAATCTCTCTGAAACTCATGCTGAACCAAAATGGGAGTGGAAAGTGAACGATCTGCAATTTTTTTCATACATTCTCAAGGTGCTCTCTTTCCACCCCCACACCTACATGCACCTATCTGTTTGTGTGTTCTTCTCCAGCTTGCAAGCACTCCTAATACCCATGTTCAATTGCCTGCACCACCTACACACTTGTTCCTCAACAGCACTGGCCAGTGTATGCAGTTGGGAGTGCTGTTGCCATTAGGAATGCCAGCACTGTGTACCACCCACACTGGGCCCTGGCAGCTGCCCTACCTCAAGATGTGCTCTGACACATTTAGTGGACCCTTCCTTCAGCTACTGCTACTGAAACCCTGCCTCAAGCTACAACCAAGCTTGCTTGGTTTCAAGAAAATCTTTTGACAGCTATTTTTCATACTTTTCCTTGGCTGAAACACTTGAAAATTGCTGTGAAAGGTAGCAGAGTATTGTACTGCAATTAATGGAATTAATTTCAAATATGAAGTTCAAACAAGCTTTTCTGCAGTTATCCCAAAAAGGATAGTTATGAGGGGCTTGCAGCTTTTTACTGGCTGTGTTTCCCATGCCTTTAAAAGCAACCTGTTGGGCAAATATTTAGCCAGTGAACTTCTTTCATGCTTTCTAATATCTATAGGAGGAGTTTAATTTTGATGTCAGACAGTTGTTAAAACAGGACCAGTAAAATGGTGCTACGTTCATAGTACTATCACTTCCAGTGCTATTGAGATATACAGTAGTAATCTCCAATAATGTCTTTCTGCCCCACATCTCTCACTCTCACTCACTCACACAGAAATCTCTTAGAAAGACCAGCTGGCTACAACTGGGGGTGCCAACTTTTCATTGGCAGAGCTCCTATGTCTGCAGCAACAGTATGATGAACAGAAAGGTTTCATCCAGTAAAAATGGAAGGAAAGAAAGAAAGAGAGAGGAAAAGAATTAAATGGAAGGAAAGGAAAAGAAAGACATGGAAAGAAAGACCATAAGAAAAGCCATGTTGGATCAGGCCAGTGGACCATCCAATCCAAAATTCTCTCACACAATGTCCAAAAAGCACCAGAATGTCCACCAGTGGGGCCAGGGCACTAGAAGCCCTCCTACTGTTGCTCCCCACCTAGCACCAAGAATACAAACAGAGCATCTCTTGCAGGGAAAGAAAGAAAGAAGGGGGACAAAGAAAAAAAAGCCTTACTCACTATCAGATGACCCTAGCCAGCAACAATTCTGCCCAGGGGTCGTTTGGTAAAAGAAAATAGCTACTGAAATGCCCCTGGAGTCCACTGGCACTTTAGTGTTCTTCAAGGTATGAGCTTTTATGTGCCTTGCAGTATGTTCTTTTATTGAGTCTTCTGTGGCCCAGTACCGGGTCACGACCTTGCAAATGGGAAACGCTGTTCTAGCCAATGCACACATAGTTTTGAAGGCTACGACCGGCAAATGCATGATAACTATATACTGTTTTAGGAGGGCAGTTAAGGTGGTCTGCAGTAGAACAGTTAGAATCACATCCAGCATCATCTTAAAGACCAAAAAGATTTTCCGAGTATAAACTTATGGAAGTCAAAACTCCCTTGGTCAGATATATCCTGCTTTGACACCTTCTTCCAAAGCTTCACTTTCTTTTTGGGTTGATGAACAGCAAAGGAAAGGCAGGAATGGGTACCTTCCACTGAGCCTTGCAGAAGAGCTGAAGTTTAGAAGCAATTAGTAACTGAAACTCTTCCCAAGTCCAAAACAGCTTTGGGAGAGGCATCTTCTCCATTCAATCTGCCTTTATCCAGCCCTGGTTCTTGTCCTCTAGGTCAGCTGTCATTTGGGCCGGGTCTGCAATGGCTCCTCAAGTCCAACCAATGACTTAGCTGAGTCACATGAGGATCATGTCAGTCAGCTGTCAATGCAGCTACCTCTGAGCTTCTTTTGCTGGTTAATATGAGCAGTGTGGAATTGGTGCCTAGTTGATTTCCACTGCTTGCTTTCTCACAATGCTGTGGAACAAGGCATTGCCTTTGCAAACACACATTCCCTTTCCCCTGATTTTATTTCACTCAGGGGGGTCTTTTGTTTCCCTTCTTGGATGAATGAAGGGGCCAAAGGGCAAAATATTCCATCAGCAAAATCCGTTGCTGTGCAAAGCAAAACAAGAAATGAGAATCTGGTCTATTAGGCTCAGTGGACGCTCATCAAAAGCTCCTTGTCAGTTCTGGAGCACTTGGGGTCATCTTCTTGGACAATCAGTTGACAGTTGGCTGGACAAAAGTGCCCTTGATGGTGGCAGAACCTTGATGCTACTCACTAGATCGCCATGATGATGGATCAGTCTTTCTCTCCCTCTCTCTCTTCTTTTCGGTGGTCCAGCATCTAAACACTTTTTATCTAGCTTTTCTGTTCTGGACAAAAGTGCCTGTCACCAGCAATCACATCCTAATCCCTGTTCAATAGGATTCCTGTTCTTCAGCACAGGGTGCAAAAATTCTGATGAATGTGTTTAGCATAGAAATATCACAGAAAAGTGAATCATGTAGTCATTCCCACCCCCCCACCCCCAATGTTGTGTAGTAGTTAGAGTGTCAGGGTAGGTTCTGGGAGACCCAGGTTCAAATGCTCATTTGCTGGGAAACTAACTTGGCGAGTTTGGACTAGTTGCACTCAGCTTAATTTATCTCAACAGGATTGTTGTGAGGATAAAATGGAGCTGAGGAGAACAATGGAAGACACTAAAGGTCCTCACCAGTGTTTCCTCTAAGCTGAATTAGTGTGAGCTAGCCCACTGTTTTTTAGCCTCCAGCTCACACATTTTTGTCTTAGCTCAGGAAAAATGGCCCCAGAGCAAACTCATTTATGTAGTAGCTCACAACTTCAATGCCAGTAGCTCACAAAGTAGAACTTTTGCTCACAAGACTCCACAGTTTAAAGGGAGTATTGCCCCCCCCCCACTAGGATTAAAGGTGATAGGTTGGGATGGGCATGAACCAGCTGATGAATGAACGTTTCTCATGGATTTTGGATGATTTATAGTTCACAAACTGAAGTTCGCAAACTGAAAAACTGCCACGAACTTCCACAAATTTTGATGCCATTTGTGGCGGGTTGTGAAGAGCAGAAAGCAGGTCTATCTGCTTTACAAAAAACAGCTGAGTGCAGGGAGCTTTCTGCCGCTCAGCTGTTAGGTTAAATGGTTCGGAGCCATATAAACTACCGCGTTCTGCTCTCCAGGATAAAAATGCAATCAATAAATGACACAGTGGGGGAGAAGATGAGAATGCTCAGGAGGGGCTGAATGCTGTGGAGACGGTGCGTGATCCAATTTTGGAGCTATTGTGAGAATTCTTAGGGAGTTAAAATGGTGCTAAGGAGGAGAATTCAGCGCAGAGAAATTTCAGCACGATGAATGAATGGAATAGGGGAAATTTGCTCCTCTTTGTGAGATGTCTCCAGCGTAAAAAATGGGTATGAAGAATGGCAGGAAAACAACAATATCCAGTACTACGGGAAATGCTTCAATTGTGCTATAGACTGCAAAATAAACTAAATTATTTAGCTAGAACAGTAACTCATATCAGGAGCAAAAACATAAATCAAAGGGAAAAGGAAGATGGAAAAATGTGCAAAGATCATTTTGTTGACAAATGATCCATCCCCCAAAGAACTCTGAATATTTTATTTCATGCTCCCTGTACCCTCCAGTGGTAAGAAGTTTCAGACCAGACTTGCAGAATCCGCTTCAATTGCTGATTTACAAATGATGCTGGTTGGGCAGGTAGCAAACAAGCAGGCCCATGGAAATGGAATGCTCCCTGATAATGAGTAAATTAGGCTGTTACCATATGGATGTTTTCCTGTATCTTGGCTTCCATACAGCAGCATCACATGATGTCATCATCTATTCATCCTGTTTCTCTGTTTCCCCCTGCTTTGCAGTGGTATCTCCCCGATATGGTTTAGTATGACCTTTATGGAAAGTTCACAGTCAAAACACCTTTGGCCACTGCATGGATGGAAAGCTGTGCATTATTGCAGGTCCTGCTAATATCAGCACCATTTTCTTGGCTTCATCGCCCATGGCTGCCATTTTCCCTCAGCATTCCCCTCAAGATCTGCAGCAGTGAGAGCAATGCAAAGAAATTGTGTTGGGGTGGAAACAACCTTAGCCAAAAAGATGAATTAAGAACCTAGAAGGTTAAATGGATCCAAATCAAAAGCCTCAATATTTAAATAAATGAATACAGAATATAAATATACATCAATTATACAAAAATACATGCATTTATTACAAAATATATATTTTTTAAAAAATAGCAGGCCCTAATGTATTAAAATCATACAGTACTCTCAAAGACTTTATGTGACCCTGACCAGACATTTTCCAACTCTAGACACCACAAAAATATTACAATAATTAATCAATATAAGACATAGTTGGAATTGTATTTTAATCAATATATTCGACTTTAGGCAGAGAGATGTTTAGGAGACCTCATTTGAAATCACCTTCTGCCCAAGTCCACTTAATGTATCCTGAATGGTAGTTCAGTTGTGTACTTTCCTAATCTGGTCCAAGGATATCAATTCAGAGTGTAGCCCCCTCCCCCCAAATAGAGGAATATGGTCTGCACATGTGTAGACAGAGCCTCTCTTTTCAGCTGGGTGGCCTCACTGGGGGTGGAAGGTGACTTTCCGTAGTCTCCCTTCCTCCACTGTTGTCACTGCCACCCAGGCCAAGAGCTGCAATGGCTGGGCCAGGCCCAGGGGTGGGGATGGTGGGGGAGGCAGGGAGCCTCATCCATGGTGAAACTCAGGTCAGCTTAGATGGGTGGGGAGCTGCCTCGTTTGTTGTCATCACTGCCATTGAAAGCAGCAAGAGTCCAGTAGCACCTTAATGACTGACAAATTTTGCTGCAGAATATGAGTTTTCATGAGTAACCCTGCCACAAGTCTTGTTAGTTTTTAAGGTGCTCCTGGACTCTTGCTCTTTTCTACTGCTACTGACAGACTAACCTGGTTACCCATCTTGATCTATTGTCATTGAGGCAGTGAAGCTGGCATCAGTCAGGCTTGGGGGAGGGCCCTGCTGCAAGCTGTGGTTGGGTGCAATTTTCTTGGGTTCCCATCTGTAATCTACTAATACCATAGCATATTAAAAATCAACTAGGGTTGGCTTTGTCATATTCAAGAAAGGGTTGTGAGAACTGTCAAGAGCTGACCCTGAATTGGGGGAGGGGGGGACACTGATGTGTAACTAAAGGTCTTCAATCTAAATTCAATCGATATTCCATTAGAACAAAATTTGATAGATTTTGAGTTAACAATATCCTTCTCAAAAGCATATCTTTCTCAAAAGATATTTGAGCAGTTTTTTCTTTCACCCTGCTCCTCTCTGCTCTGAAATCATGCTTTTTTATATTTTAATGGGATAGCAGTTGCGAGAAAGATCTGGATATTTATGGGATTGGATGATTGGCATAGATTTGTAGATGGATCATTTTGTGTGCAAAGATTTTCAAAGGACATTGGAGACAAATTATGCGATCACAAGCAATTTCTCATGCACAGCTTGATTGGGATTCCAGTTCTACTGCAGGGTTGACCGTGCCTTTGCCTTCATGTGGTTTGTTTCCCCTCCAAGGGGTGGTTTCAAAATATTTGTGATTTTAAAGATACAGCATGCCTCTTTGAAGAGATGGGCTATTTACTACACTGTTTTTAAAAATGGAAATTAACTGTGAAATTCAGATCAGAATGACACGCTTCTAAATCCATAAACATCAGTGGGCTTAGAAGGGTATCCCTCTGCATCTGTGCTGATTTTAAAATGTAGTTGCTCTGTTAGTGCCAGATGTGTTAGTGCCAGATGCTCAAATGACATGTGCAGCTCTTATCAAAAAGAAGCAAGCCTGCAAGCAAGCATCCCTGCAGATCTGAGACCTTGTGAATGAGCCCCCAAACCTGAATCTCAGTACTAAAGCTGGGCCATCCCAATGGGGGAGGGGAAACATGAAACAGAAAAAAAACTAAGTTATTTCCAATATGATGACCATTTACTGAATTCAGTCATTTAAATTGAACTGGGTTGGAAGTCTTCAGTTCCTGAAAGTTCAGGTTGGGTGACCACTGCCTGACACTGTGTTCACAACGCTGTTCGATATACTCTTGTCTAACTCATTTTTTTGCATTCTGCAAACATAAAGCTGCAACCTCGTTAGTAATAATGTTCCATCCAGATACATGAGAGGTCTCTAAACAGTAGGAGGAACACCAGTAATGTTGAAATGGAAATGTGCTGTCCTGAATCCCTTCACAAATGGAGCCATCTGAGAAGAGCTCAGATTTCAATTAAAGGGGATGGGGGTGGAAAAGAAGGAAGATGGTAGGACCAGAGATCAAGGTGGGATGAGAGACTATCACCCAGCTCTACCTTATTCATTGTAAAAGACTTCACAGTTCCTTTGGGCAATTTTATCTCATGTTTTACTAATGAATCCATTTGTATAGGACTAAATGCATTTGTATAGAACTACTGAGCTATGAAGTCGTAGAGTATAAACCGTATAAAATGTAAAAATGTGCATTTGGGATTTGTAAAGTTAGTCTGTAGTACTGGGTCCCACTGGCTCTCCAGGGAAAATTGATTTGCATATAATCACAGCTATTATGTTGGACAATTTAACTAGTACATTTAAATTCTTCACTTGAGAGATGCTGAAGGATGGTCAATTGTGGAGGATTCAGATCTGTGTTGAAAAAGATTAGAATGAAGATGGCTGTTAATCAGTGGTGGGTTGCTCAGTCCTAAACCCTGGATTCCAGCATTTCACTGGCACACCCCACCCTCTTTCAGCAGAGAAAGAAAAGTCACAGCTGACTTATGGCAACTCCATAGTGTTCTCAAGGCAAGAGATGTTCAGAGGTGGCTTGCCAAAGCCTGTCTCTGCACAGCAACTGTGGGGACCCTTGGTGGGCTCCCATCCCAGTATTAAACAGGACCGACCCTCCTTAGCTTCTGATGAAATCAGGCTAGCCCGGGTCATCTAGGACAGGCCAATACACGACACTAAAACAGTCAGATTCAAAATGGTGGTTTTAGGCAATAGATCCCACCAATGACAGCTTCACCAAAAAGGAAAGGGAAGTACCTTTTTAAAAGGCAATTGCTATTAATTTTCTGTGGCGGCTAAGAGTGAAAAGAGAGTGGTATCCTATGTCAATATCCCATCAGCCCAGTTAGTTGAAGGACCAGTCTGCCCTTGGAGAAAAGGGAAAGAAAGTGATGCAAAGAGAATGGGCTGTTTCACAAACCTTTTAAAAAACAAGGCAGGAGGAGGGAATCTGGCAGCCCCATTTCCAGTTCCGATGATGCTGGTCCACAGACCTCCTGTATGTTGCAGCTAACTCAGGACACTTCTGGCTAACCTTCTCCCTTTCCTCCAGATGCATTGCTAGAATGCTGTTGCCCATCTTTTCCACAATGAAAGGGACACTTTGAGAACATACAAGGAAGATGTCTCACTCCTTCCTTCTGACTCAAAGGCCTAAAGATGAAAGG